>NC_091462.1:63746792-64066661 GCF_027789765.1 Dendropsophus ebraccatus
GGGGCCGGGCTGCAAAACGATTTTTCCATGAGATGTATTGTACCGTCTAAACGCTGACCGTTACGGAAAAAAAAATCGTTACTCCGACATCGTTAATTGTACGATCGGGCCAATTATCGTTTCGTGTAAACCCAGCATTACTCTATTAAATCAATTAATTATCAATAAGACATGAAGACCTGGCACTGCAGGTTTGAAGTTTTGAAGACTTTTTAATTACAGGTCACACTTTTACATTTGGATGTGCCTCTGGTTTATACATGCAGGCACCAAAGTGACAACAGAGTAAAAATGTCTACATTACTTTTAGATTTGACATGTAATTATACCGTGAAAATTATCCCACTGTATAAAAAAAACAATAAAGAGGTGAGGAGAGCATGGGGAAAGAGAGGGATCATTTTATGGTATATACCGTATTTTCCAGCGTATAAGGCGACTGGGCGTATAAGATGACCCCTAACTTTTAAAGAGATTGTCAGGGGTTCGCCTTATACACCGGAAAATGTTAACCCCTGCCTGACCGCAGCCCTGCTGCGGTAATGCAGCAATAAATCTGTTTATGAAAGCAAAATGTATTCTTTTGCTTTTAGAGCTTTGTTTGGAAGAGACATTTCAGAACAAGTTTGGAGAGCAGGATGGGGATTTGCTGCTGCTCTGGAGAGTTCCTGACATGGACAGAGTTGTCAGCAGAGAGCACTGGGTCAGACTAGAGAGAATACACCACTTCATGCAGGACATACAACAGCTGATAAGTAGTGGAGAACTTGAGATTTTTTTTTAATAGCAGTAAATTACAAATCTCTGGCACCAGTTGATTTGAAAGAAAAAAAATTGGTGAACAACCCCGTAAACTATATATGTTTTAAAATAATCCTGACCTCTTACAATTTCCCTTCTGGCCTCTATGTCTTAAATTAAGGCAAGACGTTACGGGGCTTGCTGTAAAGCAGATCGTTAATGCTGCTAAATTAGTTAAGACATGATAATTGCCGCCATAATTATAGCAAATAGAAACAGATTAGAAAAAAAACATGTTTCAGTACCTGGCTCTGATCAGTAAAAAAAATAATTAATTATTATTATTATTATTATTATTATTAAATGATTATCTTCTTCTGTACAACAGAAATAGGTACCCTGAGTGATATTTTAATTTACAGGAAGACAGCTTTCTTTAACCCCTTATATGGCCAGCCACTGCCTTTAGCCGGTGAGTAGCCGATGATAATTCATAGTAACATCGTAAACTAGATTTGCATTTCCAGGGAAATACATAGTGCTTGAAAAGAGCGCCCCTTTACCAGTGACTTCCATTTAACTTTAATCCTGGGTGCCGTCCCTTTAAGAGCGACTTGGGTCCCATCCCTTTAAGAGCAACTTGGCTCCCGTCCCTTTAAGAGCGACATGGGTCCCTTTAGGAGCGACCTGGGTCACTTTAAGAGCGACGCGGGTCCCTTCGCTCTTGAAGGGACCCAGGTCACTCTTAACGGAACCCAGGTCGCTCTTAAAGGGACCCAGGTCGCTCTTAAAGGGACCCAGGTCGCTCTTAAAGGGTCCCAGGTCGCTCTTAAAGGTACCCAGGTCGCTCTTAAAGGGACCCAGGTCTCTCTTAATGGAACCCATTTCGCTCTTAAAGGGACCCAGATCACTCTTAAAGGGACCAATTTCACTCTAAAAGGGCCCCAGGTCGCTCTTAAAGGGCCCCTGTTGCACTTAAAGGGACCCAAATGGCTTTTAAAGGGACCCAGGTCGCTCTTAAAGGGACCCATTTCGCTCTTAAAGGGACCCATTTCGCTCTTAAAGGGACCCAGATCGCTCTTAAAGGGACCAATTTCACGCTTAACCCTTTAAGGACATGGCCCATTTTCGTTTTTTACGTTTTCGGTTTTTCCTCCTTGTGTTTAAAAGGTCATAGCACTTGCATTTTTCCACCTAGAAACCCACATGACCCCTTATTTCTTGCGTCACTAATTGTACTTTGCAATTACAGGCTGAATTTTTGCATAAAGTACACTGCGAAACCAGAAAAAAATTCAAAGTGTGGTGAAATTGAAAAAAAAAACGCATTTCTTTTATTTGGGGGAAATGTGTTTTTACGCCATTCGCCCTGGGGTAAAACTGACTTGTTATGCATGTTCCTCAAGTCGTTACGATTAAAATGATATGTAACATGTATAACTTATATTGTATCTGATGGCCTGTAAAAAATTCAAACCGTTGTTAACCAATATACATTCCTTAAAATCGCTCCATTCCCAGGCTTATAGCGCTTTTATCCTTTGGTCTATGGGGCTGTGCGAGGTGTCATTTTTTGCGCCATGATGTGATCTTTCTATCGGTACCTTGATTGCGCATATACAACTTTTTGATCGCTTTTTATTACATTTTTTCTGGATTTGATGCGACCAAAAATGCGCAATTTTGCACTTTGGGATTTTTTTGCGCTGACGCCGTTTACCGTACGAGATCAGGAATGTGATTAATTAATAGTTCGGGCGATTACGCACGCGGCGATACCAAACATGTTTATTTATTTATTTATTTGTTTACTTTTATTTAAAACCTGGGAAAAGGGGGGTGATTCAGACTTTTATTAGGGGAGGGGGATTTTTACTATTAACAACACGTTTTTTTTTTTTTTTACACATATACTAGAAGCCCCCCTGGGGGACTTCTAGTATATACACTGTGATCTCTCATTGAGATCTCTGCAGCATAGATATGCTGCAGAGATCCATGAGATCGGCACTCGTTTGCTTTCGGCTGCTGCAGCCGGAAACAACCGAGTGCCGAGCCGAGGACGGCGCCATCTTGGACGCGTCCCCGGCCGGCATCAGTAACGGAGATCGCTCCTCCGGGACAAGGTCCCGGAGGAGCGATCTCCCCCACTAGACACCAGGGAAACGTTGCCTCCGGTAATCGGAGGCAGCTGTCAACTTTGACAGCTGCCTCCGATTAGCTAATTAGCGGGCACGGCGATCGGACCGTGCCCGCTAATAGCAGCGGTCCCGGGCTACACGCGGCACCCGGGATCGCGGCACTTCAAAGCGGGGCCGCCGCGCGGCCCCGCTTTGAAGTGCTAATGAGGACATAGGACGTACCGGTACGTCCTATGTCCTTAAGAGGTTAAAGGGACCCATTTCACTCTTAAAAGGACCCATTTCGCTCTAAAAGGGACATATTTTGCTCTTAAAGGGACCCAGGTTGCTCTTAAAGGGACCAATTTCGCTCTTAAAGGGACCAATTTTGCTCTTAAAGGGACCCAGGTCGCTCTTAAAAGGGCCCATTTTGCTCTTAAAGGGACATATTTCGCTCTTAAAGGGACCCAGATCGCTTTTAAAGGGACCCAGGTCGCTCTTAAAGAGACCCAGGTCGCTCTTAAAAGGACCCATTTTGCTCTTAAAGCGACATATTTCGCTCTTAAAGGGACCCAGGTTGCTCTTAAAGGGACATATTTCGCTCTTAAAGGAAAATATTTCGCTCTTAAAGGGACCCAGGTCGCTCTTAAATGGACCAATTTAATTTTTAAAGGGACCAATTTCGCTCTTAAAGGGACCAATTTCGCTCTTAAAGGGACCCAGGTCGCTCTTAAAGGGACCAATTTCCCTCTTAAAGGGACCAATTTTACGCTTAAAGGGACCAATTTCGCTATTAAAGGGACCCATTTAGCTCTTAAAGGGACATATTTTGCTCTTAAAGGGACATATTTCGCTCTTAAAGGGACATATTTTGCTCTTAAAGGGACCCAGGTCGCTCTTAAAGGGACCCATTTTGCTCTTCAAGGGACCCATTTTGCTCTTAAAGGGACCCAGATTGCTCTTAAAGGGACCCAGGTCGCTCTTAAAGGGACCCATTTTGCTCTTAAAGGGACACATTTCGCTCTTAAAGGGACCCATTTTGATCTTAAAGGGACCCAGGTCGCTCTTAAAGGGACCCAGGTCGCTCTTAAAGGGACCCAGGTCGCTCTTAAAGGGACCAATTTCATTCTTAAAGGCACCCAGGTCGCTCTTAAAAGGACCCATTTTGCTCTTAAAGGGACATATTTCGCTCTTAAAGGGACATATTTTGCTCTTAAAGGGACCCAGGTCGCTCTTAAAGGGACCCATTTTGCTCTTAAAGGGACCCATTTTGCTCTTAAAGGGACCCATTTTGCTCTTAAAGGGACCCATTTGCTCTTAAAGGGACCCATTTTGCTCTTAAAGGGACATATTTTGCTCTTAAAGGGACCCATTTCGCTCTTAAAGGGACCCATTTCGCGCTTAAAGGGACCCATTTCACTCTTAAAGGGACCCAGGTCGCTTTTCAAAGGACCCATTTTACTCTTAAAGGGACCCATTTTGCTCTTAAAGGGACCCATTTTGCTCTTAAAGGGACCCATTTTGCTCTTAAAGGGACCCAGGTTGCTCTTAAAGGGACCCAGGTTGCTCTTAAAGGGACCAATTTCACGCTTAAAGGGACCAATTTCGCTCTTAAAAGGACCCATTTTGCTCTTAAAGGGACATATTTCGCTCTTAAAGGGACATATTTCGCTCTTAAAGGGACATATTTTCGCTCTTAAAGGGACATATTTTGCTCTTAAAGGGACCCAGGTCACTCTTAAAGGGACCTATTTTGCTCTTAAAGGGACCCAGATCGCTCTTACAGGGACCCATTTTGCTCTTAAAGGGACCCAGATCGCTCTTACAGGGACCCATTTTGCTCTTACAGGGACCCATTTTGCTCTTAAAGGGACATATTTTGCTCTTAAAGGGACCCATTTTGCTCTTAAAGGGACCCATTTTGCTCTTAAAGGGACATATTTTGATCTTAAAGGGACCCAGGTCACTCTTAAAGGGACCCATTTTGCTCTTAAAGGGACCCATTTTGCTCTTAAAGGGACCCATTTTGCTCTTAAAGGGACCCATTTTGCTCTTAAAGGGACATATTTTGATCTTAAAGGGACCCAGGTCACTCTTAAAGGGACCCATTTTGCTCTTAAAGGGACCCATTTTGCTCTTAAAGGGACCCATTTTGCTCTTACAGGGACCCATTTTGCTCTTAAAGGGACCCAGATTGCTCTTAAGGGGACCCAGGTCGCTCTTAAAGGGACCCAGGTCGCTCTTAAAGGGACCCAGGTCGCTCTTAAAGGGACCCATTTTGCTCTTAAAGGGACCCAGGTCACTCTTAAAGGGACCAATTTCACGCTTAAAGGGACCAATTTTGCTCTTAAAGGGACCCAGGTCGCTCTTAAAGGGACCCATTTTGCTCTTAAAGGGACCCAGGTCGCTCTTAAAGGGACCAATTTCACTCTTAAAGGGACCAATTTCACGCTTAAAGGGACCAATTTTGCTCTTAAAGGGACCCATTTTGCTCTTAAAGGGACCCATTTTGCTCTTAAAGGGACCCATTTTGCTCTTAAAGGGACCCATTTTGCTCTTAAAGGGACCCATTTTGCTCTTAAAGGGACCCATTTTGCTCTTAAAGGGACCCAGTTCGCTCTTAAAGGGACCCAGGTCGCTCTTAAAGGGACCAATTTCACTCTTAAAGGCACCCAGGTCGCTCTTAAAGGGACCCATTTTGCTCTTAAAGGGACATATTTTGCTCTTAAAGGGACATATTTCGCTCTTAAAGGGACATATTTTGCTCTTAAAGTGACCCATTTTGCTCTTAAAGGGACCCATTTTGCTCTTAAAGGGACCCATTTTGCTCTTAAAGGGACATATTTCGCTCTTAAAGGGACATATTTCGATCTTAAAGGGACATATTTCGCTCTTAAAGGGACATATTTCGCTCTTAAAGGGACATATTTAGCTCTTAAAGGGACATATTTCGCTCTTAAAACGACATATTTTGCTCTTAAAGGGAACCATTTTGCTCTTAAAGGGACCCATTTTGCTCTTAAAGGGACCCATTTTGCTCTTACAGGGACCCATTTTGCTCTTAAAGGGACCCATTTTGCTCTTAAAGGGACCCAGATGGCTCTTAAAGGGACCCAGATGGCTCTTAAAGGGACCCAGATGGCTCTTAAAGGGACCCAGATGGCTCTTAAAGGGACCCAGGTCGCTCTTAAAGGGACCCAGGTCGCTCTTAAAGGGACCCAGGTCGCTCTTAAAGGGACCCAGGTCGCTCTTAAAGGGACCCAGGTCGCTCTTAAAGGGACCCAGGTCGCTCTTAAAGGGACCCAGGTCGCTCTTAAAGGGACCCAGGTCGCTCTTAAAGGGACCCAGGTCGCTCTTAAAGGGACCCAGGTCGCTCTTAAAGGGACCCAGGTCGCTCTTAAAGGGACCCAGGTCGCTCTTAAAGGGACCCAGGTCGCTCTTAAAGGGACCCAGGTCGCTCTTAAAGGGATCCAGGTCGCTCTTAAAGGGACCCAGGTCGCTCTTAAAGGGACCCAGGTCGCTCTTAAAGGGACCCAGGTCGCTCTTAAAGGGACCCAGGTCGCTCTTAAAGGGACTAATTTTGCTCTTAAAGGGACTAATTTTGCTCTTAAAGGGACATATTTCGCTCTTAAAGGGACATATTTTGCTCTTAAACGGACCCAGGTCGCTCTTAAAGGGACATATTTTGCTCTAGAAGGGACCCAGGTTGCTCTTAAAGGGACCTTGGTCGCTCTTGAAGGGACATATTTCGCTCTTAAAAGGACCCAGGTCGCTCTTAAAAGGGACCCGGGCCGCTCTTAAAGGGACCCAGGTCGCTCTAGCGACATGGGTCTCTTTAAGAGTGACATGGGTCCCATACCTTTTGGAGTGTCCCGTCCGTTTAAGAGCAACTTGGGTCCCGTCCCTTTAAGAGCGACTTGGATCCCTTTAAAGGGACCCATTTCGTGCTTAAAGGGACCCATTTCACTCTTAAAGGGACCCAGGTCGCTCTTAAAAGGACCCATTGTGCTCTTAAAGGGACATATTTCACTCTTAAAGGGACATATTTTGCTCTTATAGGGACATATTTCGCTCTTAAAGGGACATATTTCGCTCTTAAAGGGACATATTTTGCTCTTAAAGGGACCCATTTTGCTCTTAAAGGGACCCAGATCGCTCTTAAAGGAACCCAGGTCGCTCTTAAAGGGACCCAGGTCGCTCTTAAAGGGACTAATTTTGCTCTTAAAGGGACATATTTTGCTCTTAAAGGGACATATTTCGCTCTTAAAGGGACATATTTTGCTCTTAAACGGACCCAGGTCGCTCTTAAAGGGACATATTTTGCTCTAGAAGGGACCCAGGTTGCTCTTAAAGGGACCAATTTCGCTCTTAAAAGGGACCCGGGCCGCTCTTAAAGAAACCTTGGTCGCTCTTGAAGGGACATTTTTCGCTCTTAAAAGGACCCAGGTCGCTCTTAAAAGGGACCCGGGCCGCTCTTAAAGGGACCCAGGTCGCTCTAGCGACATGGGTCTCTTTAAGAGCGACATGGGTCCCATACCTTTTGGAGTGTCCCGTCCGTTTAAGAGCAACTTGGGTCCCGTCCCTTTAAGAGCGACTTGGATCCCTTTAAGAGCTACATGGGACCCTTTAAGAGCGACTTGGGTCCTGTCCCTTTAAGAGCGACTTGGGTCCCGCCACTTTAAGAGCGACTTGGGTACCTTTAAGAACGACTTGGGTCCCTTTAAGAGCGACATGGCTCCTGTCCCTTTAAGAGCAACTTGGGTCCCTTTAAGAGCGACATGGCTCCCGTCCCTTTAAGAGAGACTTGGGTCCCTTTTAAGAGCGACTTGCGTTCCTTTAAGGGTGACCGGGGTCCCTTTAAGAGCGATCTGAGTACTTATAATGGTAAAGATCATTGCTCGGTTACCATGACAATCTTACTCATGTCGGGGAGACAAAATCGTTAAGGACCTTCCATATATTACATCTTCTATTGGCCAATAGTGGACATGTGACTGTGGATGGTGTGATACATTGCATGACGAGACCTTAGAGTTCCTATTGGCTGCTATATTTCAGCTATTTGCATATGTGCTGTGATTGGCTGTCAGCGGTTAGAGTGTGGCCATTATTTGCAATGGGCCATCACACACCGCCGAGGGCTTCGAAACCCAGTTTGAACGGAGTGTGTGCACAAAGCGGTTCGGGCTGTATTACGCGCAGAAAAATGGCTGGAAGAAGAAACGGAAGAAGAAGAAGAAGAATACGGATTACAATATAGTGCTTTTCAAGCACTATAATAAGGTTGAAAGAAGACAAGAGTCCATCAGGTTCAACCTAGGGAAACCCAACTGTGTTGATCCAGGGAAGGCAAAATCCCCCACTAGGGAGACGACAACCACCCCACCACAGGGAGAAAACTCCCCCCCCCCCCCCCCCCCCCCCAAATCCAATGGCAACCAGAACAATCCCTGGATCAACGTATCACCGGAAATCTAATGCCCATAACTTGTGATATTATATTGTTCAAGAAAAGGATCCAGGCCTCCCTTGAACTTATTTAATGAATCGGCCATGACAACATCATGTGGCAGAGAGTTTCACAGTCTTACCGCTCGTACAGTAAAGAACCCGCGTCGATGCTGATGATGAAATCTTCTTTCCTCTAGACGTAGAGGATGCCCCCTTGTCATGGTTACAGACCTAGGAGTAAAAAGACCACTACAAAGATCTCTGTACTGTCCATTCATATATTTGTACATTGTGATCAGATCGCCCCTAAGACGTCTTTTTTCTAGCGTAAATAACCCCAAGCGTGATAACCTGTCCTGGTACTGTAACCCACCCATTCCCTTAATGACCTTTGTTGCCCTCCTCTGCACCCGCTCTAGTTCAGCTGTGTCCTTCTTATATACTGGTGCCCAAAACTGTACACAGTATTCCATGTGTGGTCTGACCAGTGATTTATTCTGACAGCTGAGCCTCATAAAGCTGCAGCCATTTTGCTTTGGTGTCAGATTATTCCTTCCAGGGCCAGGCAATAAAAATCCAACACAGCCAACACAGTCATCGTCTCTCTTCCTTTGTTTAAACTTGTTGAATGTGTGTCTTTTTTCAATTTACTACCTAACTGTGAAATATTCATAAGGTATATATAACAGGTTATTTATGATGTAGTTTACGTATTGAGAACACAATATTTCAATACTAGGTTTTTGAGTTTAAACCCTTTTTATAATGCGTTGCTTCCTTAGGAATGGTATTGAAAAGCTACGAATCGGTGCTGGAGTTTTAGAAAATGCAATAGATATACGCTATGAACCAAGGTAATGACTTGAATTAAAATATTCACTTACAACAGTCATTTTTTAAACCACAATCTTTAGTTATTATTTGTATTATATTTTATTTTATTTTTTTTATATGTTTCTGATAAATAATGTGATAAAGAATCCACAATCCTAGCACTTTTTTAAAGTCTCCCTAGGGGGCTATTACATGCAATCGTTAGATTGCATACACTAGTCAATGCTATGCCATTGCATAGCATTGATCAGTGTTATCGGCGTTCTTTTCATACAGCCTGTTTGTGGCAGACTCTGTATAAACTCTATAGAGCTCACTGCACAGAGTTTGGGCACAGACTTCCATGGCATACATTTATGTCCATTGTCATTAAGGTGTTAATATGGGAGCAGCCATCCTGTCCTAGCTCTTTTTAACAGCATTTAGAAAGCCAGTCAATCAACCTGTTACTGGCCTCTCTGCCTGTCAATCATCCCCACCGAGCACGCTGACAGGCAGAGAACGGTGACTATACATGGGTGGAGAGCCCCCAGATGACTTCCTTCCTGCCTCGCAACCGGGGATTAAAACTTTTTTTTCTCCTTATAAAGCTGCTGCTGCAGCCACGGCCAATGTTAGGCTGATTGGGTCCCTTTAAGGCCCTATTACATCAAAAGCTTATTGGCTGTACTTGGCCGATAATCGTTTGGTGTAATAGCCAGGGCTGTGGAGTCGGTAAGCCGCAACTCCGACTCCTGAATTTTATCAGGACCGACTCCCGACTCCGACTCCGACTCCTTTATAAATGGCCAGTCATATACCAGGGGAGTTATTTATCACACTGGCTCAGCAGCTTCTCCCTAATGTCCTACATGATCCTGGGGCAACTTCTGAGGGAATAAGGAAACATATAAAGCAGATTCTCCTGTGTGTGCAGTGTCTCCAGCCTCCATGTCCTAACAACTCAGAACTAGACTAGATGGAGCAGGTGGTCTTTTCCTGCTGACAATCTTCTATGTTTCTAACTAAATATTCACCATACACACAGAAATACTGCTAACAATGCCAGATCACTGTAATATAGAGGTCAGACATAGTGATATAGAGAGGGGTCAAACATAATGATATAGAGAGGGGTCAAACATAGTTATATAGAGGTCACACAGTGATATAGAAGGTCACTGTGGGGGCACGCAATAGCACACACACACACACAACCTGCTGCAGCTATAGCACACACACAGCCTGCTGCAGCCATAGCAAACACAGACACAGCTTGTTGCAGCCATAGCGCACACCTCTCACACAAACACACTCAGCCTGCTGCAGCCATAGCAAACACAGCTTGTTGCAGCCATAGCGCACACCTCTCACACACACACAGCCTGCTGCAGCCATAGCACACACACACACAACCTGCTGCAGCCATAGTGTGCACACACACACATACACACAGCCTGCTGCAGCTATAGCACACATACACAGCTTGCTGCAGCCATAGCACACACACACAGAGCCTGCTGTAGTAATAGCACACACACAGAGCCTGCTGCAGCCATAGCACACACACACACAGCCTGCAGTAGTCATAGCACACACACAGCCTACTGCAGCCATAGCACACACACACACACATCTGCAGCCATTGAACACTGAAGAAAAACACACAATCTTCTCCCAGAGAGAAAACACACACTGAGGACAGAGGTTACTGCTACACTACTTATGTCTTCTCCTTCTCCTCTATATTACACAGGATATCTTCATATTACACTGCTGCTCATATACAGTCATCCAGCATCCAGGAAGAGAACAGCACAGATCTCCCCCACACAATGGACTCTTCCAGCTCAGAAACAAACTGTTAAATAGTGACCGACAACTTTTCCATGACCCCCCCCCCCCCTTATGTAATAGGGCCAGTGTCCTATTAGAATGTTGCTCATAATACATATTCAAGAGCAAAACTTGTAAAATTCATATGAAAATTCAATTCTACATTTTTTAAAGATTTTTTGAAAGTCTGAGTCGGTACATTTTTTTTCCGACTCCGACTCCAGCCAAAACTAGCTCAGACTCCGACTCCACGACTCCGACTCCACAGCCCTGGTAATAGCGCATGTTAAAGGACCACATTCAGCTGACATGCTTATGTCGGCTGATCGAGGTCTTTCAACATGTTGAAAGATGCCAATCACGTCAACAGCTGACTTTAATGGGCAGCCCAGACAATCTAAGGATCGTTTAGGCAGCCCCTTCTGCTGCTCCTCACTTGTTTTCTGTGCAATAGCACAGGCAGCGAGCAGGGAACAAAGTCGTCACTCACTTCTCCCTCATTATCGTGCTATGTAATACCACCTTTAGTTTTAGGCCTAATTGTGATAATGAAAACTGTGAGATTTCAGGATTGTTTTAAAATATAGATAGTAAAATGGAAAATTTATAGAAAATAGCACCAAAAATTCTTAAAAATATTTTTGTGATAAAAACTTTATTTAAAAATAGAACATTGTCTGCTGACAAATTCCCCTTCAACAGAAAGAAAATGCCATTCCTTCTTTATCTATCAATCAGAGAGCACCTCTCAGATTCAGAAAATGATAACAGTGCTAAAAGTTTGCATATTACTGGAGATTACATAGAGGAATGAATAACATTTTCCTTCCTGTTGCCACTTACAGTTTCGGCTCACTATTCACACATTGTGCAAGCATTTATTGCATATCTTTTTGGCAGTAAAAGTATTGATAAAGGTTGTTTAATATTATTGTACTCCATGCCTAGCCTAACAATGTTGAATTACTGTCACATCTACAGTATGCAAGAGTGACTACCAGTTACTCTAAATTAGCTACCGAAAGATTTCACCAGTATCCAATCATTGCAGCTGAGTACACACAGATGTGTCAGACACCCTTTATTACAACAGAAATAATGAAATCATGTATTTATTCAGTATTTATATACACGTATAGTGTGTAATGCTGACAATCAATGCTGCAATTGGGCGATAAGGTTGTTGATGTTCAGCATACTTTACTGCTTGATAAACTTTAAAGGGGTTATCTGCAATTGCAAAACTTTTGATAAAGTGCTCAATATATAAAAATAAAATAATGAAGAGGCTACTACTCCACTGACTGAGATGGGACAGTGCCGCAGCCAGTGAGACGACTTTGTCTTGCAAGTGACTGCGATCAGCAGGGGACCCGGAGACACTGCTGAAGAGCACAGAGTAGTAAAAATAGCTTTTTTTTTTTTTTTTTTTAAACATGAAAAGATTTAAAACACGTGATAACCCCTTTAACACATCTGTGTAACTTTTTAAAATGGCAATGCTACAGAATATGTTTGCTTTGCATTTGCTTCCACAGCCATTGCATTGCACAATTTATATGTGGGTTGTTAAATCATTTGTAATGCAGCAATAAATCTGTTTATGAAAGCAAAATGTATTCTTTTGCTTTTAGAGCTTTGTTTGGAAGAGACATCTCAGAACAAGTTCGGGAAGCTGCAATCAAGTTGCCTCCTATTAAATTTATGAAATAACTTTTCATTAGTGTAAGATGTTGTTTTGTTTCTGTTTAACGTATTTATTATATCAGCCATTTCATGTATTTCTCTTTTTCTTTTTTTCTAAATCATTTGCTAAAATTTTATGATATGAAGAGTATACATACTAACCTCTGAACGTCTATAAACATCCACTCTTTTCTTTTTCAATAGTTTTAATGGTTTTGAATAAAAATACACATTAGTCCTTTCGAATTGTGTCTTTAAAAAGCGACTCTGTACCCACAATCTGACCCCCCAAACCACTTGTACCTTCAGATAGCTGCTTTTACTCCAAGATCTGTCCTGGGGTCCGTTCGGCAGGGGATGCAGTTATTGTCATAAAAACAACTTTTAATCCTGCAGCGCTGTGTCTAACGTCCGGGGCTTACATTTGTATATGCATTAGGCTGGCATACCCTCTCTGTCCTTCCTCCCCACCCTCCTCATTATTAGGAATGCTCCAGGCAGATTGCTTCCTATTCCCCACCTGTGTGTATAATGAACATGAGCTGGATCGTTAAGACACCTGTGCAAAGCTCAAACAGCAGTAAATGTTCCTGGATCATTCCCAATGATGAGGAGGGTGGGAAGGAAGGAAGGACAGAGAGGGTCTGCCAGCTTAATGCATATACAAATATAAGCCCCGGCCATTAGACACAGCGCTGTAGGATTAAAAGTTGTTTTTATGACAATAACTGCATCCCCTGCTGAACGGACCCCAGGACAGATCTTGGATTAAAAGCAGCTATCTGAAGGTATAAGTGGTCTAGGGGGTCAGATTGTGGGTACAGAGTTGCTTTAAAATGTGCCTGGTGCCTTGGTTAGGGGGAAAAAAATAACTTTTAATCTGCAGAAGCTAAGTAAATGAGGCGTGTTTACTCTGAGAGATTTGTCTTTTCAAGCCAAAACCAGGAATGGATTTTAGAAGAGTAGAAATCTCAGTCTTTCCTATATCACCTGTTCCCTGTTTATAGTCTGTTCTACTAGTCACAGCCACATGACTAGTTTGCTGCTTTCCCCCTGCCTTGCGTGTGGTGTTAAAATGCATTTTACTGCACATGAAGCCCATGGAGCCTGGATCTCCACCAGAGAGCCGATTGCTAGGTGTGTGCAGCCGTTATGGGAGCCTAATCAGCAAACGTGCTTATTGGTTTGCATTAAAAAGACACAACAAGGAAGAACTTACCCTCATCAAATGGATGGTACCAGCAGTTTAGGGAGGTGGGTTAGTTGATAGCTTTAAGTGGTTAACCAGCCATTGGTCACTCATCTTCAGGACTGAAATGGAACTGAAAATCAGCCCTGGTATTTCAGAGCATACAGGCCCACTTGCCATGGTGCATGTGTTGTGCACATGGTTACATGAGTGCATCATGGTCACAGTATATATTGTGTAGACACAGCCATGCCTGGAATTACAGATAATCACTCTCTTTTCCATTTCACAAGTACATTTTTTTTATTCCCATCTACACCAAGGATTCTAGCATTTGAGCTGCCTTAGGAAAAAGATTAAAGGGGTATTCCAGGGAAAATCAATAATTTAGCAAGGGAAAGGGTTAACCAAGGTTTACTCTTTCCTAATATACTTACCTGTTGTTTATTGGCCCCCCAAGGAGATCTCCCGTCCGGTCACGTGATCTCGCAGCTTGTGGCTCGGATCCTCTTCTCCTTCCGGTTTGGTGACGTCACCACCCGGCCGGCGTTGCTCTCCGTCCCATTAGCAGCAGAGCTGCTCACCCCCACCCCCGGAGCGTGCTGCTGGCCCCGATCTCAGCACTGGTCTGAAGCACCTGTACTCAGCTGACAGGCGCTGCGTACAGAGCAAGAAATCTCTCCTGCCTCACTCACACAGAGCCTGTCAGCTGAGTACAGGTGCTTCAGACCAGTGCAGAGATCGGGGCCAGCAGCACGCTCCAGGGGGTGGGGGTGAGCGATCTCTGACAGGGACACAGTGAGCGGGGGCCGGAGGGATCAGCAGCCGATACACATTACTTCCCCACCGATGCCGACCCTGAGTCCCTGGGGGGAAGGGATGCGGCCGGCGGGCGGCCTCCGGGGACTCAGTCGGCATTGCTGACGGGGGGGGGGGGGGGTTTGCGGAGTGATGATGGATGCTAGACCCCGCATTTACCTGCTGTAGTGCAGTGCCGGCCCATGTAACTAGTGACCAGCACTGAGCCCGACGACCCCTGATAATTTACTGCAGCCTCGGGAGACCCCCACTCTGAAGCGTGGTGGGGATGCAGAGCACTGAACCCTGATTGGCTACACGCTACCAAGCCAGTCAGGGTTCAGTGCTCTGCTGCTAATGAGACGGAGAGCGACGCCGGCCGGGTGACGTCACCGAACCGGAAGGAGAAGAGGATCCGAGCCACAAGCTGGAAGATCACGTGACCGGACCGGAGATCTCCTTGGGGGGCCAATAAACAACAGGTAAGTATATTAGGAAAGGGTTAACTTTGATTAACCCTTTCCTTTGCTAAATTATTGGTTTTCCCTGGAATACCCCTTTAAATGGGGCATAAGGCTGGTTAGAATAAACAGCTCTCCTGTTCCCCCTGCTTACCAGCAGCTCCATTTGGCCAATATACAACTACTTCTGGTCCCTGCTGCAGCCCAGTGTAACTAGTTGAGTCAATCCTCTAGGGTTTGTGAATGGAAATAGTGACTTCCAGTTTACTTACCAGTCAACAGTGTGAATCAGCACTGCAGTGGAGACCGGAGATGGCAGAAGACCACAGGAATAAAGTGACTGGAACAGGACACAAAGGCTGTGGAGTCAGCTAGTTTTGGCTGGTGTCGAAGTCGGAAAAAAATGTTCCTCATAAATATACAAATGCAGGAGAGTGCTAGACCTCATGTGGCTGGAGTGTGTCAGCAGTTCCAGCAAGATGAAGGCATAGAAGATATGGACTGGCCTGCCTGTTCCCCAGACCTGAATCCGATTGAGCACATCTGGGACATCATGTCTCGTTGCACATTGCACCACACTCTCCAGGAGTTGGCAGATGCTTTAGTCCAGGTCTGGGAGGAGATCCCTCAGGAGACCAACTGCAACCTCATCAGGAAAGGAGGTTGTAGGGAGGTAATACAGGCACGTGGAGGCCACACACAATACTGAGGCTCATTTTGACTTGTTTTAAGGACATTACATCAAAGTTGGATCAGCCTTTAGTGTGTTTTTCCACTTTAATATTGTGTGATTCCAAATCCAGGCCTCCATTGGTTAATACATTTTATTTCCATTGATGATTTTTGTGTGATTTTTGTCAGCACATTCAACTTTGTACAGAACAAAGTATTCAATGAGAATGTTATTTATTCAGAGGTAGGATGTGTTATTTGAGTCTCCCCTTCTCAATTTTTGAGCAGTGTGTATTACCAATAGTTGCAGGTGCTTTCTAAGGTTAAAGAGTCACTGTCGTCAAGTTTTTTTTGCAGAAATCAATAGTCCAGGTGATTTTAAGAAACTTTGTAATTGGGTTTATTAGGCAAATATGCCATTATCTGCATTTAAAAGAATCAGAAAATCTCGACTGTTTTACATCAGTCGGATCCTGTCTGTGCTATGGAGAGGGGAGGAGGAAGGAGGGGGATTTGTCGTCAGCAGAGAGCAGAGAACAAAGGATTACACATTGGGAGCTGCATGGGGGCTTTCCTAATGATAAAAATATGAAGAAAGGAGAGGTGTTGCACATCTGGGGCAAAGACACTTTAGCCCAGTGTTTCTCAACCTTTTCAAGACAAGTACCCCCATGCGATGAGATGCTCCAGCCGAGTACCCCGAAGAATGCGATTGATTATAAACATTGCTTGGGGTTGATTCACATGTCTGTTTTGCAGTGAAATTAGCTGCAATACTCTGTAATGTTATGGCCTATGGCTCTGTATTCTCTCAGCAGATTTTTATTCAGCTGCGAGAATGTAGCCACTGCCTATTTAACTAGTTAGCTGCCTGGCCTTGAACATGTCAGGCTTACCTGCCCACGCTCCCACCTGCTTCTCAGTCTTGCGGGTCACTGACGGCCTGCTCAGCCAATCATTAGCTGTGGCAGTACAGTGCACTGATTGGCTGAGTGGGCCGTCAGTGAGCCGGGAACCAGAGAAGCAGGGTTGTGAATCAACCCTTTTTTTAATTAATTTTTTTTTTTTAAACAGATACAAAAACATCAATACAAAAAGACCTTTCCCCATTACGTCATCCAATTCCATTATACAGCAAATTACAATTCCCTCCACCCCCCTCCCTTACCCCTTACCCCTCACCCTTCCCCTCCCCCCTTCCCTATCCCCCTCCCATCCCCCTGCCAAGAGAGTTATACACAACAAAATTATCTCTTGTAATATTTCTCATATTTTTCCACACATCTTTCCCATTCTTTAATATTTGGGACACCAGGAGCCATCCATCCTCTTGCAATAAGTAATCTAGCATAAAAGAGCATCCTAATTATTTTTTGTCTTGTTTTCCTATTTGCTTTAACTTCAGAGGTTTCTCCAAGTATACTTATCTTTGGCTCCAGTTCCACGACCACTACTGTTTTCCTTGAAATATTATCATGGACCTGGAGCCAAAATTTCCTTAACTCTGCACATTCCCACAACATATGCATAAATCCAGCTTCCTTTTGACCACATTTGGGACACTCATCAGTTACTCTTTTCTTTATCCTATACAAGAAGCTTGGAGTCAACCCTTAATTAGGACAAAATTACACTGCTGCCATTGGCTCTGGATAAAATCTCAGATCAGATCCCTCCATAACAATATGACTGACCTGTGGGATCCAGTAATAATGCTCAAGTAATGTCAAATAATAATGCCTCCCTAAGTCAATAATAATGACCACCCTGTAGCTTGATGCAATGCCTCCTGTAACCGGATATGCCCCCTGTAACCTGATATGCCCCCTGCACCCAGATAAACCCCTTTAAGCTAGGTATGCCCTTCTTTATGTCTTCTCTAGGTATGCCCTTCTCTATGTCGGATTTGTCCCCTGAAGCTAGATATGCCTCTTACTGCCAGATCTGTCACATGAAGCTGCATATGTCCTCCAGCAGCCAGATAACTCCACCCTTCATAGCTAGGGCCGAATTTACCACTAGGCACTCGTGGTCCAGTACCTAGGGCAGCACCGGGCTGGGAGAAGGAAACAATTTTTTTGTAGTCTCCCACCATCCTGCGGATGTTGTTATTGGTCAGGTCCAGTGTGGCGGTATTGGTCAGGTCTGGTATGGCTGTGTTATCCAGTCACAGTATGGTGGTATTGGTCAGGTCCAGTGTGGCGGTTTGGTCAGGTCTGGTATGGCTGTGTTATCCAGTCACAGTATGGTGGTATTGGTCAGGTCTGGTATGGCTGTTTTATCCAGTCACAGTATGGCGGTGTTATCCAGTCACAGTATGGTGGTATCAGGTCTGTGGCAATGATGAATGTGACACCTTGAGCTATTACCTACCAATCTACCAATCCTGTGGTGAGAATTCCTTCAGACAATATGCAGACTGCTCTAACCATTAAATCAATGTGGAAATTTCTTTGTTTTAAGCAGATTCAGACAATGTTTCTACATGTAGAGAAATGCATGGGGATGAAACCACGCTCCCATTTCTTCCTCAGTAGTCATGTGCTACTACCAGGATTATTGGTTATACTCCTATTAGTTACCGCTTGAGTGTCTGGTTTCGGCTGTATGTGGTGATGTACAGTAAATGTGGAAACACTGCCTAATACTGATCAGATATCAATATGATGTTCAGAAACTAGAAAATCATGATGCTAATTGCATAGGGCAGCAGCAGCTGGTAATATGGCCCTGATTGTAGCCACATACCTCCCCCCAGCCAGATATCTCCCCATGTACTCAAGATGCCTCCTCCGATGTAGCCAGATAGCTAACCCAAGTGGCCAGATATGACTCCATGTAGCTAGATACCTCTCCATGTAATCAAGATACCTTACAAAAATACCTCCCCCCTTGCAGCCAAATATGTCCTCATGTAGTGGGATACCGGCCTATGTAGCGGGACTCCTCCCCATGTAGCCAGATAGCTGACCCAAGTAGACAGATACCTCCTCGTGTAATCAGATACCTGCCCCATGTAGTCAGATATCTCCCTATGTAGCCAGATACCTCCCCCTTGCAGCCAAATATGTCCTCATGTAGTCAGATACCTCCTTATGTAACCATACACCTCCACATGTAGTCAGATAGCTGACCCGAGTAGCGAGATATGTCCGGATGTAGCTAGATACCTGCCCCATGTAGCCAGATACCTCCCCCTGTAGCCAGTTGATTCAATGTTGCTATTGATCAATGCTGAACTGACTGATGTCTGGGGGTTGACCTTTTGGAAAAAAGGTCAGGGCACCCCTACCAAATAACATTCTACGAAATAAAGAAAAAAAAACATCATTCATTGACTCATAGGTGACATCTTCTTAGATCTAAAGTGTTACTTTCCTTTCCTCTCCATCGGGCCTGGACCACCATGAAGATTTCTTGCAGATACAATACAACTCTTCAGAACCTGTTAAACATCTTAGGCTCCGTTCTTATTCAGTTTTTTTCCTTCCCTTTTTCCCTCCTGTAGGGTACCATACAGTAGTAATTGGGCTGTTTGGTGTCATGCAGTAAAGTCAGTAGGTATGTTGGTAGGATCCCCTGCTGTGGCCCTTTACAGTAAAAATGCCTCCTCCTGTGCCCCCCATATAGTAATAATGCCACCTGCAGTGCCCTCCATATATTAACAATGCCCCCTGCCGTGCCTCTATATAGTAACTAATAATGTCTCCTCCTGTGCCCTCCATTTAGTAAAGATAATTCTGCTCTGCTCCCCACATTGTAATAATGCTCCCTGCTATGTGTCCATAGTAATCATGCCCCCTGCCCTGCTATGCCCTCGTAGTAATGCCCCCTGCAATACCCCCTGCCCAGCTTTTTTTTTTTTTTTTTCTCCTACTTATGTGGTATATGTGTTATTCTATGTGCTATATGGGTAATTGTTGAATTGGTATAGAGTGTGAAGGTTTGTTCTGGTCGGGCTGGAGTGGGGGGCAGGTCTGGGCTAGGGGGTTAAGGGGGTCGTCCTGCGCAGTTAGACTAGGATAATTAATGTGTATGGTAGCGGGTGGTCTAATGGAGGGCCAAATAGGTGCCCAGGATTATAGGTTAGTTGCAGGGTAGTCCGTGGGGAGACTCCACAGAACCTTAATATGTGTAAGAATTTGGTGATGTGGTCTAGTGTTATTCCCCATAGTTGGGTGGGATGGGGGTTAATAAGATTGTGAAATATTTCCTTTTTTCATATTATATTTTGAATTTGTAATAATAATAATAATAAAAAAAAAAAGTAATGCCCCCTGCCCTGCTGTGCGACCGTAGTAATACCCCCTGCCCAGCTGATCCCCCATAGTAATGTCCCCTGCCCTGCTTTGTCCCCACCCCCATAGTAATTACCTGTGCCCTGCTTAGCCCCCATAGTAATGCCCCCTAGCCTGCTGTGCCCCCTGGTGCTACAGTGAGGTCAAGGGGGAGAGATGGGGTTAAGGGGGGGGGGAGGAGGAGAGAGAAGGAAAGTGGAAGTGAAGGGGTAAAATAAAAAGAAGAAGTGATGATAAGTGTTCTAGATGTGGGGGGCTGGGGGCTGGTTTTACACACATGCTGTGGACTTGTGATGCTTTGAATCAATTTTGGCAACAGGTAATAACGCAGATTTTAAAGGAAGTTGATTATGTGTTGGAGCCGACACTGGAGTTGGCAATTTTGGGAGATACCACAAAGATAATAAAGATAGGAAAGTAAAGAATAAGATGTTAGGTGGTTATTTTATGCGAGATTGTTAATAATTAGATGGATTGACACCGACGTTACCAACAATACGGATGTGGGTTTTCTGTGTTGAGAAATTCGAGAAATGGCAAAGAATGGGGAGATGAGGTTTTTTTTGTTTTGTTTTTGTTTTGGGGAGGGGAGATAAGTACTTGAAGCTAAGTTAGTTTCTGTTGTTTTCTGTTTGTGGGCATAAGATGGGTAAAATAAAAGTAGTTTCCTTTTTATATGTATTGGGATATTTGATGTTTGTAATATAAAATTTAAAAATAAAGAATAAAAAAGAAGGGGTAGAAGAGAGAAGGAGGTGCAAGGGGGTACCCAAGGTTAAGAGGAGAGCAGAAATGAAGGGTGGACCGGAGGTGAAGAGAAGAACTGAGGTGAAGGGGAGAGTGGAGGTGAAAGGGGAGAGAGAGGGGGTGGATTTGGCATTGGGGCTGCAAGCAATCACATAGCTAAGTAATTGCATAATGGGATTGGGTGGGGGTAGCCACCGGCACCCTGCGCTTAAAACGGCCTGGCTCCTTCCCCTAGTTGCTGGGGGAAGGATGGTGAGAGCAGCGGCAATGACATTGCTCAGTGATAGCAATGTCCCGGCATCAAAATCTAAAAAAATATTTTTCTCACCTCCCGCATCCCCCTGGGTACTGCGGATTGAGAAACCCTGCACTAGAGGAGGGTGTTATATTTTCTAGCATAGCAGGCACAAATCTCCCACTTCTGCTCCCTAAAGCAGCACCAGCTCTATCAAAACCTGAAGCAGCACCACGGCCTTCCCTTTTTTGTGCCTTTTCTCATCATCTTGTTACAGTGGCCTAACTTTGGCAACACTTGTACTGTATGTATTGTCCACACACTCAAGGGCAACCCCCTTTTTAAAGAAAAAAAAACAACACAGGCACAAACTTTTGTGGCCACAAACTTTTCTCAACTAGGCCTGCTCTGGTATCCTTTATGCAGGAAACACTTTAAGGGACATTTTTGTCAGGACTGTGCGCTGGCACTCCTCTGTTCGAACTGTGGCCGAGAAGGTTGGTGCAGTTCCAGTACCCTGTCTAAACACAGGTTTAGTTTAGTCTCGACTATCCGCTCTCTATCCGTTTTTGTACTGTGTTGCCTGTTCAGTTTTTGACTTGGCTAGCTAACCTTCCTTAAGGGTACGTTCACACATACCGGATCCGCAGCATATTTCTGGCTGCGAATTCACAGCGAGACCTGCTTCGGATCCCTGCCCAGTAAACTATATGGGCAGACAAACTCGCAGCAGGATGCACATCCCGCTGCGAGTTTGTCCGCAGCCCGCCCCGTTAACCCCCCGGCCGCTGGACCTATACATCACCTGGTCCCTGCTCCGGCTTGCTTCGGGGGTTCTTGGCATGCCCTGCTCGGCCAATGAGTGCGCTGATCCACTGCAGCGCACTGATTGGCTGAGCAGGACGTGAAGACACCGGGAGCCCCGAAGCAAGCCGGAGCAGGGACCAGGTGATGTACAGGTTCTGGCGGCCTGGGGGTTAACGGGGCGGGCTGCGGACAAACTCGCAGTGGGATGTGAATCCTTTTGTGAGTTTGTCGGCCCATAGAGTTTACTGGGTAGGGATCCGCAGCAGATCTCGCTGTGAATATGCAGGGAGAAATCTGCGGCGAATCTGGTACGTGTGAACGTACCCTTATTGTGTTTGTTCATCTGTCTGCGTTTTGTGTGTCGCACCTACTTGTGTAGGGCCCGGCTCCGTGGTTGTACGTGGCTGTTTAGGGCCATCCGTGGCAAGTAGGCAGGGACATTGGTTGGGTCAAGCCTCATGGTTCACTGTCCTGTATTAGGACGTCGGTCTTAAATTAGGCCCTTGCCCCATGCCTCTCAGGAAATACGGTGGAACCTGTGTTTCGCACAAGAATTGCACAAAAAATTACACCTGCTTCCAAGCTGGTGTAAATTTTTGCCTGTTTTATGCCTGTTTCCAGTTGTAAACCTTGATAAATGCCCTGCACTGCAGATTCTTCGTGGCGTTTGCCATGGGCGTATTTTAATAACTGTCCCCATTTGCTTTTTTTAATAAACTGGCAAGGTCTGTGTCAGTGGCCAAAAATTTTCCCAACTAGGTCCACTTTTCTTCCTTTTAATTCAAGACTTTGCTTTTTTAATAAAGTGACCAAGACCACAATGGTCAATGGCCACAAACCTATCCTAACTGAGCCCACTCTTGTTCCTTTTTTACGCAGAAAAAAAGTTTGTTTTTTAAATAAACTGTCTAAGACTAAGACTGTCAGTGGTCACAATTCTCAACTAGGCCCTCTCCGGTTCCCTTTATGCCAGAAAGCCAATTTATTTAAAAAAAAAAAAAAAAAAGTCAAAGACTGTGTAAGTGGCCACAGACTTGTTTTAAACTAGGCCCACTCTGGTTCCCAGATTGCAAAACAGGCCCAGTACTTTTGGCAATTACCCACAGCATTTACTGGCTAAGGGTCCGTTTACACGGAAAGATTATCTGACAGATTATCTGCCAAAGATTTAAAGCCAAAGCCAGGAATGGATTTGAAAAAAGGAGAAATCTCAGGCTTTCCTTTATGACCTGATCTCTGTTTATAGTATGCTTCTGTCTATGGCTTTAAATCTTTGGCAGATAATCTGTCAGATAATCTCTGTGTAAATGGACCCTTACTTAAAGATTAAATGGGCCAGGACCTACTGCAGAGTGTTTTTTACAGGCCCAGCCACAGCATTTAGTGACTAACTCACAGGCTACTGGTCCCCAAGCCCCTAATCCACAGATGACCTGGGCCTCCAGCTGCTGATCCATAAATGTTGTGTCCCCAAAGCTCTCCTAATGTACGGATGTTTTTGTCCCCTCCTCTTGGGGCTGTTACTTAGATTTTTCCAGCCTACCTGTCCCTGCCTGCAGCAGCACTATTAATGTACAGACATTTTTGACCTCTTCCTCTTCTCGCACTCATTAGGAGCGCTTACTGTTAGGCCCAGCACCAGGAGTAGGGGGCCCCAGCACTTGCCCAGGTTTGCCAGGTGCACTATGACAGCCAGGCCAGTATGGACTTTGGATCTACAATTGTCACTGACAACACTTCTGTGTTCTGTTGCAAATAACTATGTATGTAAGGTATAACCACACACAAAAAAATAACCTGGACGATATCTTTGAGTGTAGCATTTATTTTATTTATTAAATTTGTCTCCCTTACATCTAGCTACTCTATTTACCACATGCTCCTTGGTAACTTAACTATCAAACAGTAATTACCAGTGTATAAGAACCTTGCAGTTGGGTTTTGATTACGATTGAGAAAAGCATTAAGGTATATTTGTGCCGAAACGCGTCGCTACTATTTTAATAAACCTATTTGTTTTTGTTACTTGGTCTGAAGTGGCAGATTTTTTATTGCAACCGCAACTGCGGCTTTAAAACGATAGTCAGCTTCAGATGATTGCACTACCTGCGCTCCGCACTACTGAGGATTGGTTACGGTTTCTAAAGTCCTGCAAGGAACAAGTTTGCTTCTATTAACCCATGAGGAAAAAATTAAATGAATGATCAACTATTTTCAGCATCAACATGAATATGCAAGGCAAATTTGAGCACCATTGTATTGTATTACTTTATCATACCACATTTGCTAAGCATCTATTTTACTGAAATAATTTTGTCTTTTCAGGGTTAGCAGTCTTAGGTCTTGCTAAAGTAGGTAACGGCAGATTAACTTTTCTTTGGTTGCAAGGGTCTGCTGTCCTAGGTTTCTGATGGAAAACCACAGATTTGAATCGGTAGTGTTCTGTTAACTGGTAACCCTTTGAGTCGCCATAGTTTGGACATTTTTTGGACTCTAAAAAAAATAGCACATCACATTTCAGTAAACCAAAAAGAATAGCACAACATAAGCCTACATCAAACTACATCTGTTTAAAGGGGTTATCGCACAATATAGATTGTGTGTGTTTTACAATATGTATAGCAATAAGAATGTTATCTATTGCAGTTAAAGGTGTATTCAGAGTTACAATTACTTATCCACTATGGATCGGACTACTGGCATCCACCTGCGCCTCCCACCCCAATCTTCAGAAGGGAGAGCTTCAGGTCTTTGTTATAAATTATACAAATTATGGTACAAGCCAATCTCCTATTGCCTTTATATTTCTTCCAAGCTTGTAATTTTATTATTGCACTGCCAGCTCCAGATCATTTTTTTGTATTATCCTTGTATTAAATGAAAAATAGGAACATTATGTAAAAGGTACAGAAATTGTGACATTAAATTTTCCAAAATTAGCTCTGCCAATCATGAAGAGTTGCAGCTTGCACCATATTGCCACTTTTACCTAGTAAAAGAACCATATTATGGGCTATATAATCCTGATAGTTTGTAACCAATAATTTGCCCACTAAGCAATAATTATTTTCTTACCTTCCTTATCTTTCCATGATGACAGGTTGATCAGTGGTCCTCCATTTAAAGCTAAACTATAAAATAATACAGACAGATCAAATAGTACCCTATATAGCAAGTGACTGTTAGATACTAAACTTTATATGCCTTGAAGCGGACTGTGATCTGAGTCGGAAACACAGAAGCTGAGTACTCACTAGATGAAGCGAACTCCTGAGCTCAAGGCAAGAATAGCAACAGAGCAAAGCAGCAAAAATAGGTAATTTTCTAATTAAAAGCATTTGCAAAATTGCTTACTTTTGCATCTAAAGGATAAAAAATTTTATAAGGTGAGAATACCTTTTTAAGCACTTATTTAAACATGCTTATGTATGGATGTCCTGTAATACATATGCATTTACCTGAGTGAGGGCAGTCCTATTTGTCTCTGTGTTTTAAATTCCTCTGTAAACTCTTTTGAGATCTTTGCATCTTTGCTAAGGTTACTGTTGAGCAGGTTGTACAATATTGGCTTATTCCTGCATCTTAATAAAAGATGGCGATATGCATGACTATTAAATGTTAAATATCCCAATGCATTGGCACATGCTACACGGACCTATAAGTCAAAAGAGAAATAATTTTTTAAAATGTTTTTCCTCCTTGTATTGTGATACTCTAATTTAAAAAGGTGTACCATTTTGGGGGATCAATTAGTTAACTTCAAGGATTATGACTACATTAGGGGACAGGAGGTGGGATTTTGATTACATGGGGACAAAGGAGGGGGAATATAACTACACAGGGACACAGGAGAGGGGGGTTATAACTACAAGGTGAAAAAGGAGAGGGGATTATGACTACATGAGGAGACAGGAGGGGGAATTAAGACTACATAGGGACACAGTATTTGGGATTATGACTACATGGGGACATGGGATGGGGGATTATGACTAAATGGGGACACCGGATGAGGGATTATGACTACATGGGACACAGGAGGGGGGGGGATTATAACTACATGGGGACACAGAAGAGGGATATAACTACATAGGAACACAGGAGGGTGGATTATGACTACAGGAGGGACAGGAGAGGGATTAGAACGACATGGGGACACTGTTGTGTGTTCATACACATGAACCGATAAACGAACCGTAATGCTGGTTAAGGTAGGGGAAGGTTGGCAATACAGGCAGAAAGAGCAAGGTAGGCTGCAAAACTTTACTAAGCCCCCTTTTTAGGACACAACAATGGGCTCATCTGTGCTGAGGGGCTGGCGGCTCAGAACATCAGTGGGACATAAGGAAGGGGTAAAAAACGTCCACAGAATCAGACCTCTGTTCACACAATTGGGAAAGGTTGCTGACTGCAGGCAGGGATAGAAAGACCCGCACAAGTGCCACAACAGAGGGACAGGTAGGTATGTTCCCAAACCAACCTGCCTTCCTGGTTTTTTTTTTTTCTATTTATTTCATGGGACTTCACTTTTAAATAGAACCAAGTCAATAGACAGCTAACCCAGCTCCCAGAGAGGAGCTCACATGTCCTTTGTCTACAAAGGAAGGAGGAAAGAGGGAGCTGAGCATGGTCAGAGCGGAGGATTTTAGACATCCAGAGCGGATAAGAATGAGAAAAAAGATAGGAAAAGGTAGGTTATACATGTATATTAGACATAGGGTAGTCTTAGGAAGGGGGATAGTTTAGAATATTTTTTGGTTACCCGGATAACCCCTTTAACCCTTTAAGGACGGGGCCAATTTTCTTTTTGCGTTTTCAGTTTTTCCTCCTTGTGTTTAAAAGGCCATAGCACTTGCATTTTTCCACCCCACATAGAAACCCACATGAGCCCTTATTTTTTGCGTCACTAATTGTACTTTGCAATGACAGGCTGAATTTTTGCATAAAGGACACTGCGAAACCAGAAAAAAATTCAAAGTGTGGTGAAATTGAAAAAAAAAAAAAACGCATTTCTTTTATTTGGGGGGACTGTGTTTTTATGCCATTCGTCCTGGGGTAAAACTGATTTGTTATGCATGATCCTCAAGTCGTTACGATTAAAATGATATATAACATGTATAACTTTTCTTATATCTGATTGCCGGTAAAAAATTAAAACCATTGTTAACAAATATATGTTCCTTAAAATCGCTCTATTCCCAGGCTTATAACGCTTTTATCCTTTGGTCTATGAGGCTGTGTCAGGTGTCATTTTTTGCGCCATGATGTGTTCTTTCTATAGGTACCTTGATTGCGCATATGCGACTTTTTGATGGCTTTTTATTACATTTTTTCTGGATTTGATGCGACCAAAAATGCGCAATTTTGCACTTTGGGATTTTTTTGCGCTGATGCCGTTTACCATGCGAGATTAGTAATGTGATTAATAGTTGGGGGCGATTACTCACGCGGCGATAGGAAACATGTTTATTTATTTACTTTTATTTAAAACCTGGGAAAAGGGGGGTGATTCAGACTTTTATTAGGGGAGGGGGCTTTTTACTAATAACAATACTTTTTTTTTTTTTTTTTTTACACATATACTAGAAGCCCCCCAGGGGACTTCTAGTATATACACTTTGATCTCTCATTGAGATCTTTGCTGTATAGATATACAGCAAAGATCAATGAGATCGGCACTCGCTTGCTTTCGGATGCTGCAGCTGAAAACAAACGAGTGCCGAGTCGGGGACGGCGCAATCTTGGAGCGGTCCCTCGGCCGGCAGCAGTAACGGAGATCGCTCCTCCAGGACAACGTCCCGGAGGAGCGA
This sequence comes from Dendropsophus ebraccatus, assembly GCF_027789765.1. NCBI lineage: Eukaryota > Metazoa > Chordata > Amphibia > Anura > Hylidae > Dendropsophus > Dendropsophus ebraccatus. Next base: position 63,774,454 of record NC_091462.1, read on the forward strand.
TCTCCCCCAATAGACACCAGGGAAGTGCTGCATCCGGTAATCGGATGTAGCTATCATGTTTGACAGCTGCATCTGATTACTGTATTAGCGGGCACGGCGATCGGACCGTGCCCGCTAATACCCGCTGTCCCAGGCTAAAAGCGGCACCCGGGACTGCAGCGGTTCAGAGCGGAGTCGCCGTGCGGCCCCGCTCTGAACACCTCTTACGGGCGCATGACATACCGGTACGTCATGCGTCCTTAAGAGGTTAAAGGAGAAGTCCGGCCAAAAGTATTTTTTTATATGTTACTCAAATTTCAAATGTACATTAATTATGGGAAATGCACATATACTGATATTTCCCCTAATTTTTTAGCTCATGGAGTGTTAGAATTCTCTCAGATATAGTGACGTCACGACGAAGGGTGTAATTCCTATTGAGTGTTCAGCAGAAGTACCATTGACTTCTATATATATACACATATATAAAGATATAGCAGATCTCCCCTACACTACAGACTATATTGTAAGATCTGAGAAAGGGATATAGTGTTGGTATAATAATACTGGGTTCTAGTTATGAACACAACACCTACATAGAAAAAACTGAACCTCCATGATTTTTGAATATATCGAAGAAATACTTTATTAAATAAAAAGCACATATATTAAAAAATCGTACAATACAGTGAACTGCGACTGAGAAAATACATTAAAAACCAACAAGGAAAACATACAAATGAGGGGTGCTAATGTCAGGCAATGTTGAAAAAGTTGGTCAGGGGCTCAATACAATTCATTGGAAAATTACCATAAGCTCGCCCTGAATCACAACAAACTATACAAAATATGATAATAATTTGTCTTACCCAGGTGGATACGATATGCCAGCCAGACAATTGCCCCCACCCCAACGCACGTTTCGGTGAACAACCTTTATCAAGGGGTTGATAAAGGTTGTTCACCCTTGATAAAGGTTGTTCACCGAAACGTGCGTTGGGGTGGGGGCAATTGTCTGGCTGGCATATCGTATCCACCTGGGTAAGACAAATTATTATCATATTTTGTATAGTTTGTTGTGATTCAGGGCGAGCTTATGGTAATTTTCCAATGAATTGTATTGAGCCCCTGACCAACTTTTTCAACATTGCCTGACATTAGCACCCCTCATTTGTATGTTTTCCTTGTTGGTTTTTAATGTATTTTCTCAGTCGCAGTTCACTGTATTGTACGATTTTTTAATATATGTGCTTTTTATTTAATAAAGTATTTCTTCGATATATTCAAAAATCATGGAGGTTCAGTTTTTTCTATGTAGGTGTTGACTTCTATATATAGTGCGCCCCTGCTGGACACTCTATTGAATCAATGAATGTGTATGTAAAAATGTTATGTACACTATGTTTTGATTGAATACATTTATGGAATACTTTGGGGAGCAAGTGTCCTTGCTCCCCAAAGTATCCCATGAATGTATTCAATGAATACATTTGGAGGGCACCGAGCAGGGGGGGAGAGAGATGCCTTTACATCTACCTCCCCCCTCCCTCCCTGCTTGGTGCTGGGCATATATACATAGTACTACTTCTTCCATCCTCTGCTCATAGTATGAGCAGAGGATGGGAGTAGTAGTACCTGTGCTATCCCCAGCACATTGCCGCCCCTGCCCACGCCGCTTCTTGCACTTCACACACGCCGCCCGCGCAGCTTTATCATGCCCCCTCCTCCCGGCTTCAAACGTGTAACTATCCCGCCGCTCTCTGCTCCTACATACCGACTCCGGTCCGCACTGCATGCCGGCCGCGTCAGCCCTCCCCCACCCACGCCATGCTCCCTGTGGGGTGAGGGAGGGCTGATGCTGCCAGCAGCGGGATAGTTACACGTTTGAAGCCGGGAGGAGGAGGGGGCATGATGAAGCGGCGCGGGCGGCATGTGTAGAGGGGGGAGAAGCGGCACGGGCGGTGGTGGCGATGTGCTGGGGATAGCACAGGTACTACTCCTCCCATCAAGCAGAGGATGGGAGAAGTAGTACTGTGTATATATGCCCAGCACCAAGCAGGGAGGGAGGGGGGAGGTAGATGTATAGGCACCTCTCTCCCTCTCTGCTCGGTGCCCTCTAAATGTATTCATTGAATACATTTATGGGATACTTTGGAGAGCTCCCCAACGTATTCCATAAATGTATTAAATCAAAACGTAGTGTACATAACATTTTTACATACACATTCATTGATTCAATAGAGTGTTCAGCAGGGGTGCACTTTATATAGAAGTCAATGGTACTCTTTGACTTCTATATATAGTGCGCCCCCTGCTGGACACTCCATAGGAATTACACCCTTCGTCATGACGTCACTATATCTGAGAGAATCCTAACACTCCATGATCTAATAAATTAAGGGAAATAGCAGTATATGTGCATTTCCCATAATAAATGTACATTAGAAATTTGTCTAACTTTCCATAAGTAATAACATATTAAAAAAATACTTTTGGCCGGACTTCTCCTTTAAGGTTCGGTTTATGAACCTGCCAAACTGAACTTTTAAAAAGTTTGCTTATCTAGTCAACACTGATGGGAAAGAGTTCAGTACGTATAACTTATAAAAAAAATGCTTACATACCTCTTCAATTTCAGAACTTAAAACATTGCAAAGGCAGTCCACTGTTCCTAATGTAGTTATTGCTTCTGGAATTCCAGCCCTGGTATGAGCTAAACTAGCAAGTAATTCCCCTGTCAATCAGAAATTATTGTATTAATATTAAAACACTCTATAGGGATATTTACAAATAGTTGAAAGAACCATTTAACAGTACTTTTTTTATATTACACATTACTATTCTATAAATTAAACAAATGACAAACAAGATGAAGCAGCACAACAAACTATTTTATGTTGAGGTATAGAAATGAAAGAATGATGTCGTTTTTTAAATTCAATCTTCTACCAAATCATTTAGGGTACTTTTACACCACCGATTAGCAGTAATAAGAGTTCCTAGTAGTTGATTTAATTTTTTGTGTGGCAATATAAATTATCATTATGGGCTATACACTCACCGGCCACTTTATTAGGTACACCTTGCTAGTAACGGGTGGTCTTCTGCTGCTGTAGCCCATCTACCTCAAAGTTCGACGTACTGTGCATTCAGAGATGCTCTTCTGCCTACCTTGGTTGTAACGGTTGGCTATTTGAGTCACTGTTGCCTTTCTATCAGCTTGAACCAGTCTGCCCATTCTCCTCTGACCTCTGGCATCAACAAGGCATTTCCGCCCACAGAACTGCAGCTCACTGGATGTTTTTTCTTTTTCGGACCATTCTCTGTAAACCCTAGAGATGGTTGTGCGTGAAAATCCCAGTAGATCAGCAGTTTCTGAAATACTCAGACCAGCCCTTCTGGCACCAACAACCATGCCACGTTCAAAGGCCCTCAAATCACCTTTCTTCCCCATACTGATGCTCGGTTTGAACTGCAGGAGATTGTCTTGACCATGTCTACGTGCCTAAATGCACTGAGTTGCCGCCATGAGATTGGCTGATTAGAAATTAAGTGGTAACGTGCAGTTGGACAGGTGTACCTAATAAAGTGGCCGGTGAGTGTATATCTCTATGTCTAACAATGCATTTAAATGGCCGTATGAACAATCAAGCCATCATTCGTGCAGCCTAGCCACATGGTTGATGAGGCCTTGTGAAGGCTCTTCAAATGAGCACTGATAAATGCTCATTTTCTGCTTATAATCAGGCCATGTTATGCTGCGTTTACACGGAACGATTATCGCGCGAATTTGCACAATAACAATCGAATTTGAACCTATGTGCGAGATAGGCTTAAGTGATCGCAAAGCGATCGCAAAACAATTTTTCCGTACAATATATCGCTCAGTCTAAACGCTGATTGTTATAAAAAAAAAAAATCGTTACTTCGAAATCGTTAATGGTACGATCGGGCAAATTATCGCTCAGTGTAAACGCAGCATAAAAGAGTAGTATCTGAAGGTTAAACTGCTGTGAACAGAGAGATCTTGTGGGTACACTAAAAGATGACAATAAATGTCTTTGTACATGTATGTATGTCCATGTGTAATGTTTATACATGTTAGGCTTGGTTCACATTTGTGCTGTTTTTGTTGTTGTTTGTCTGCTCCTGATCATTAAAGGGGTAGTGCGGCGCTCAGAAATTATTCACAGAATAACACACATTACAAAGTTATACAACTTTGTAATGTATGTTATGTCTGTGAATCGCCCCGTTCCCTGTGTCCCCCCACCCCCACCCGTGTACCCGGAGGTGTGGTGCATTATACATTACCTGATCCGCGGCGAGGGCCGTCCGCCATCTTGTGCCAAACGTCATCTTCGGACGGACGGCCGAGTCGCTGCCGCCCGTCCCCCCTCCGCTGCGTCACAACTGTGCTCAGCCGCGATTGGCTGAGCACAGTTATGCTCAGCCAATCGCGGCTGAGCATCGGATGACGCCGCAGAGGGCGGACAGCCTCTTATACTTAGTATGATGGAGGTCACCCAGCTTTACAGCATCTTATACTCAGTATGATAATGGTCACTCAGCTTTCCAGCCTCTTATACTTAGTATGATGGATGTCACCCAGCTTTCCAGCATCTTATACTCAGTATGATGGAGGTCACTCAGCTTTTCAGCCTCTTATACTTAGTATGATGGAGGTCACTCAGCTTTCCAGCATCTTATACTCAGTATGATGTAGGTCACTCAGCTTTTCAGCCTCTTATACTTAGTATGATGGAGGTCACTTAGCTTTCCAGCATCTTGCAGTCAGAATGATGGAGGTCACCCAGCTTTCCCACCATCTTATACTCAGTGACTGGTAGTCTCAGGGAGCTGCACTGTAGATCTATACTGTGCAGCTGATAACCGTGTCAGCACAATTGTGCTAATTGGTTCTCTTTAAGGAGCACTTCAGCCCTTACCTATCATTACCCTCCCCACATCAGTGCAGGGACAGTAGATGGCAACCTGGACCTGTACTTCTGCCAGCGGCACTGTTCCAACAATTCGGATAACGTCTCCAGCCCTTCTGGTCATTTGTGACCAGGTAATTCCTGCTGCTCTGTGTGAAGAGGCCAGAAGTCATTTTGTCAGTGTAAGTCTATGGGACGGTTCCGTGTCAACGCTGAGCTGTCCCATACACTTACACAGGAAAGTGACTTTAGACCCCTTCACAGAGAGCAGTAGGAATTCCCTGTTTACAAATGACTGGAAGGGCCGAAGATGTTATCCGAACTGTCAGAATATTGCCGCTGCAGGAAGTACAGTTCTGGGTTGCCATCTGCCTTCCATGCACTGATGTGGGGAGCGTAATATTAAGTAAGGGCCAGAGTGGTCCTTAAAGGATGGGCCGCTATCCTGCTACTCATGGGCCACTGCTGTGTGCTTGCCCCCCAAGGCTAAAATTTGCCTGCCAGCCAGCCCCTGGGTGTACCACTGCTACTGGGGATACATCAGATTAAAAATGAGAGTTTCAAGACCTTGATAAAGCAAATATTGTTGTGCAAATGTAATACAGTATGTAATAAGAGCATGTCTTGTTAAAGTTGTTAAAGGTGAAATACATCTATCAATGATTTCTACTGAATATGTTAACATTAAACAATACCAGGGTATTGCATATCAACAGCTGTTGAATGGGAAACTACAGGTGTAATGGTTCCATACATACAATACATTTCTTTAAGTTTTATAGACTGGCAATATAAACAACAAATAGCATTTAATTACCTGCTAGCACTATAGTGGCTGGGTTATTTGAATGCAAAAGGTCTGATAATATTGTCACACCTCTGGATGAAAGAGAAACTTGATCCATGTCCACTATAATTTTGGCTAAAACAACAATCTGTAGAAACATATAAAATATTTTTTGGTCTGTAAACGGTCAGTTTATTTGATAATAAATTGACAATCACTGACTAGATGTCAATGAATGAAAGAAAAGTTCTACTGAATATTTTCCAAAAAAACTTCATGGCAATGAAGTTTAAACATGCCTAGGATAAACATATACCTATCCTAAGATAAAAAGAAAGGAAATGCTAAAAGGGCAGACTAGACGACCAAGTGGTCTTTTTCTGCCGACATGTTTCTATGACCTAATTACTATGTATAAATGCAGCTGAAAAATCAGACAGATGATCTAAACCTAGGACTTTAATTATAATGGAGATAAGAACATTTATGTGCCTAAATAGAAGTGTTTTCTTTACTGTAAGAGCCAGGGGCATCACTAGGCATATATGTCTCTAAAGTTTAAAGCTAGGGGGAAAAAACAAACAGAACAACAATTCATCTGTCACCCGCTTTCCAGCAGCTTCTCTTGCGGCATGCATTCTCCTCTCTCATCTTCTGACGCAGGCAGCATGGTATAAAGGCACTGCCTGCGCCGGGTGTGCCCTGCAGCCCCTCTATGATTCATCTCTGTATGTGCCTTTTAGATGAACACACACATGAATGATAAAGCTGCAGGGACATCTGTCACAAAACCAAAAGATGCTTGCGGCAATTGAGGAGGGAGAACTTTCACCACAAGAGAAGTTGATGGGGAGCAGGTGACAGATGAGTTGCTGTTTTCTGTTTTTCTTGCTGGGACACTGCATGGGGGGGCACTGCATACTGCCCGGGAGGGGGGTTGAAAAAAAGGGTGTGTGAACATGGTGTGATACCTGGAGCTTCATTACAAGGATACCCTAACACTTGAGGTTCCAGCACCAGGATACACTGACTCTTTGGGTCAAGTACGATGACACACAAAAACTTTGTGTTCCAGTACAAGGACACACATTACTGCCATTTAGGGTTCTAATACAAGGATAATGTGACACTTGCGCAAAGGTATATTGACACTTTGGGTTTCATGGATATTTGGGGGGGGGGGGGGGGGCAGAGAGGAAAGTTACTTTTGAGAATCAAAACTCAGATGGGGCAATAATGAGTGAGTAACTAGTATATGGGGCAGTATTGGGAGGGATTGGTTACTATGTGGGGCACTATTGGGGGCTAACTACTGTATTGGGCAAAATTGGGGGAATTAACTAGTATGGGACCGTATTGGATAGGAATAATCTAATATTTGGGACACTTTTATAGGATTACCTACTGCATAGGGGAAATAATGGGATAACTACTGTGTAGGGGCACTATTATGGAGTAACATCTGTCTGGGGCACTATTAAGGGGTACTGTTAAGGGAACTAATATTAAATGCGCTACATAAGGGGGCATTATTATCATTTGGGAAGTTATGGATAGGCAGCTTGTATAGAGGTGGGTAGTTGGTGTTATAAAAGTGCAGAGCCTGAGATGTGTGTCAGAAAGATTCTGCGTAGACCAAGAAACCCTCCTATTCTGCATTCTGTATTAAATGCACCAGTTTAAACTCTTAAAATAAAAAAAATAAAAAAAACACCCATCCACACACACTTAATCAATCACACTCTAACCTCTCCACCATGGCCAAAATCAAATAGCTGTCTTATGCTGCGTTTACACGGAACAATTATCGTTCAAATTTTCGCATAAACGATCGCATTTGAGCGATAATCGTACCGTGTAAACACGCAAACGATCAAGCGACGAGCGAGAAATCGTTTATTTTGATATTTCAACATGTTCTTAAATCGTTGTTCGTCGTTCGCTGAAAATTCGCAGATTGCTTCCTGTAAACAGTCTTTCACCAATTTACCCTATGTAAAAGATGGGCATAAGCAATCTTAAAAACGATCGCAATAACGATTTTTCTTACACATTTTCGAACAATTTTTCTAACGATTTATTCGCCTGAACGCTGATCGTTATAAAAACCAAATCGTTGCTTCAAAATCGTTAAACGATCGATTGGGCGAATTATCACTCCGTGTAAACGTAGCAGAACACCAGGGACAAAACTGTACAGCTGCACAAAGCTGGGATGGGCTACAGGACAATAGGCAAGCAGTTTGGTGAGAAGGCAACAAATGTTGGCCCAATTATTAGAAAATGGAAGAAACACAAGATGACTGTCAATTTTTCTTGGCCTGGGGCTCCATGCAAGGAGTAGTGATCATTCTAATACAGATCAGGAATCAGCTTAGAACTATATGGAAGAACCTGGTCAATGACCTTAAGAGAGTTGGTGCCATGGCCTCAAAGATTACCGTTAGTAACAAACTACACCAACATGGATTAAAATCCTACATGTAAGGTCCTTCTGCTTACGCCATCACATGTCCAGGCACGTTTAAAGTTTGCCAGTGACCATCTGGGTGATCCAGAGGAGGCAGGGGGGTCATGTGGTCAGATGCGATCAAAATAAAACTTTTTGGTATCAACTTCACTGGCTTTAATTGGAGGAAGAAGTACAACCCCAAGAATACAGTCCCAATAGTGAAGCATGGGGGTGGAACCTTCATATTTTGGGGGTGGTTTTCTGAAAAGGGGACAGGACAACTGCACCATATTAAAGGGAGGATAAGTTTTTTTTTTGCCAATTTCCTTAACGAATTGACATGCTTATTCGCAGAAAATTTTGATTCACTAAAATTGCTTTGCTCATCTCTAGTGCCCACCCTCCACCGAACGCAGGAAGTGAAAGCGGGCCAGGAGCATGAAGACGAATAAGTTTGGCAGCTGAGAATACCCCTTTAAGGAAGAAGCCTAGCAAGCAGTATTTCCTTACACTCATAAACTAGAATGGAGACAGTTAAAGTGACACTGTCACCCCCAATAATCATTTTTCAATCTTTATAGGTGTGTGTAACCCGCCTATATCTCTCTGCATACCTGTAATTGTTTTTCTGTTTCATGAGGTGGCTTTGCCTGAAATTGTAACTTCTAGAGCCACTGGGCGGGGCTTGGTCCCTGAAGCGCCACATTGCCCCATCCATTACAGCGCCATTGACCCCGCCCCCTTGGGCACGTCATATGTCCCGGCCGCCGCTCCCAGCGAGGCGCAGACATAGTGCGCAGGCACACTGCGGCGGTCCTTTTCGGCGCATGCTCAGTCGCTGCTGGCTGTGAGGAGGGTTTCACAGCCGCAGCGAGGCCTCCGGAGAGTCCCAAACAACAAGGGGTGGTGCGGCCGGTGTAATCGGCTGTGGGTGACCCGGCGGTCACCTTCTGTGCCTGCGCGCCACATGACACTCCCGCACGCGGAAGACGGCGGGGGATGTGGACGCGCACGTCACCTACGTCAAGGAGGCCTCAAAACAGGGAGCGGCGGCCGGGACATATGACGTGCCCAAGGGGGCGTGGTCAATGGCTCTGTAATGGGCGGGGCTATGTGGCGCTTTAGGGACCAAGCCCCGCCCAGTGGCGCTAGAAGATACTCTGCAAAGTTACAAATTCAGGCAAAGCCACCTCATGAAACAGAAAAACAATTACAGATATGCAGAGAGATATAGGCGGGTTACACACACCTATAAAGATTGAAAAATTATTATTGGGGGTGACAGTGTCACTTTAAGTTAGTTATAACATATACCCACCCCCTATTTTCTACCATGTACAGCGTATATAGTTTTCAATGCAGGCCTTTATTAAATAGCATGTCACATAAAAGGCTGTAAAATAAAGATGCTGCAACTAGGGAAGAAATTATGTAAATAGGTGTAAATAGGTTAATAACTGGCTCGATGACAAAAAACAGAGGGTGTTTATTAATGAAAGTATTGGGTCCACTTCTTTTTCAATAGGTTTATTAATGGCCTTATGAGATAACAGAGTAGAAAGTGCCCTATAGGTTTTCACCCGTTATCTTACTTCAGGATGTGAAAGCTGGACTTCTCCTGCTAGAGGACACCGGGTCATGCTACAAGTGAGCTCCCGGTATGGGTAGCGGCTGGTCTGGGGGCCAGATTGTGCCAGTGCATAGTATTGGAGCAACAGGGAGGTGAATAGAGAGAGAGACAGACAGACAGACTGGCCCTTTAAATCCAAGAGAGGGTCCATGCATGTACTTTATTGGACAGAGGTAGAACTGCAGAGGTGGCGAGAAACACTTAGCACAAGCTGGTAAAAGCAGGGAAGTCAATGGGCACTTGTTTCCATGTACCACACAAGGACTAGGGGAGAAGCTGGTGGTAAGATGTAGAATGCTGGCCTACCGGTGTTACAATTTGCAGATGATACTAAGGGGAAGCTGGGGAAGCTTGAGGCTTAGACCCAGAAATGGAAAATTAAGTTCAATGTGGATAAATGTAAGGTTACACAATTGGGCTAAATAGTAAAAGACTGGGTAAAACTGCCACTAAAAAGGACTTATTGGGGTATTGGTGGACAGTAGAGATGAGCAAACCTCGAACATGTTCAAGTCGATCCAAACCCGACCTTTCGGCATTTGATTAGCGGCGGCTGCTGAAATTGGATAAAGCCCTAAGGCTATGTGGAAAACATGGATATAGTCATTGTCTGTATCCATGTTTTCCAGACAACCTTAGAGCTTTATCCAAGTTCTGCAGCCCCAGCTAATCAAATACCGAACGTTCAGGTTCGGATTGACTCGAACCCGAACCCGGTTCGCTCATCTCTAGTGGACAGTAAACTCACCATTGGCAACTAGGGTCAAGCTGATGCCAAGGCAAATAAAATCATGGGATACATAAAAAGAGTCATATAAATGACTAGTCAGACTATACAAGAATATTGTGTACAATTTTGGGCACCTGTATTTACGAAGGACATGGCTGAGTTGGAGCACTAACAGAGTATGGTTACCAAGGTCATACCAAGGGAATGGGTGGGTTACAGTAGTAAGGTTATTTAGTTTCAAAGAAAGATTTTTTAAAAGTGATCTGTTCACAATGTACAAATTAATGAATGGACAGTACAGAGATCTTTCTAGTGATCTTTGTTATACCTTTCTTTAACCATGCTTCATGTTTAGAGGAAAAAAAATGATTAATTGAACAACTTCAAGAGGGACCTGGTGCCTTCCTGGAAAACTTTCAGTTCTGTCTGTGATGATAGAAGGAGGCTGCTGTAAAGTCATCTGTGCAGTGTTACAGTAAAACTTGACACCTGGAAGTATCACCAATATAAGGCTGGGTTCACACTACGTTTTTCCTATCCGTTCAACGTATTAGTTTTTATTTGGTCACTTTTAGCGGACAAAAAACGTAATCAACACTATTTTTGTGTATGTTTTAAACAACGTATTCGTTTGGATCCGGGTTTTTTTTTACAATGGAAGTCAATGGAAAAATGGATCCAAGCGGATAGCACATAATTGCATCCATTTTTTTTTCATAAAACGTATACGTTAAACGGTTAGGAAAAATGTAGTGTGGACCCAGCCTAAGACAATAGCAGCTCCCTATGGAATAACCGCTTCAAAGGTTGCAAAGTATTTAGTAATGTTTCCCATTGATCTCACTGGCATGGGTCCTGTCTACTGCTATCTAATATCCATGGGGATTGCTGTCTAACATATTACGAAATGCTACAACATGGAGAGAAAGGAGCTGCTGCAAATCACACCTATGGCTGACACTAATGCCAGGGTACCTGTGCTCACATGTCAGTACCTCCTATCTTTCCCATTCTATCTGCAGTAGTAATGGTGAGTACAAGAGCATATTCACACTTGTGTTGTTTGATGGCAGCTTTCTCCGCCGGTGGTGCCAACTGGGTTTTGGGGGGGCACTTTGGGTTTGGACCTGTGACATTGGGGTTGCAGGGCCATTCCATGGCCTCCCTTCCCTGTTTTGCACACCTTACGGGGCTAGCGTGGAGTTAGTGTAGGGACCAATGTGAACCAGGAGACCGGCATGTGGTACATGGGGCAATATGGTTTGATCAAATTATATACCAACATCCTGTCGTTGGTTTTTAAATGTAGCCGAATGGCATTAGTGTCAGCAATAGGTGTGATGTGCAACAGCTCCTTCTATCCATGTCGTATATTATGAAATGCTGTTAAAAACTGCTCAGGCAAGATGGCAGCTCCATAACAATATACAAAAAAATGAATAAATAAATACAATCAGAAAATAGAAACAGATTAAATTAAAAAGAAAATATTTCAGTATTTGGCTCTAAGCAGTAAAAGCAAATTTAGGCAAAACACTCCGTTTAAAGAGAATATACATGGTTCATTTAAATCTGTCCTATATTTACCTGAAATGCTGAAAGTGCTCTGTCTGCCTCAATTTCTGATTGTAGGAAAGGTTCAAATATGCCTATTTCAATGCCACCATTTTCCAAAATGTAGAACTGCTGCAAAGTATTGTTATAGGCAAAAAGGGCTAATGCGTAGCCTGCTTTTAAACAGATATCCTAAAATATATTACATGCAAACTTATTTATTCAAACTTACTTAGAAAGAATAAAAGGAAATATAAAACTGAGAATATTACATCCTAAAATATATTACATACAAACTTATTTAATTCAAACTCACTTAGAATACAAAAATAAGTAAAAGCCCTTTAACAGGGGTCAATTATCATCACCAAGCAATCCTAATGGTGCGTTTACACAAAGAGATTTATCTGGCAGATCTTGGAAGCCGAAGCCAGGAACAGACTATAAACAGAGAACAGGTCATAAAGGAAAGACTGAGATTTCTCCTCTTTTCAAATCCATTCCTGGCTTTGGCTTCAAAAATCTGTTAGATAAATCTTTCTGTGTAGACGCACCATTAGAGTGCCTATTTACCTGATAATCACCCTGTGTAAAAGAGTTTATTTGTCGGTTGAATGGATCTTTTGTGCGGGCGGTAAAATCCTCCATATCGGGCTGCACATCTCTCTATTTAAATAGAATGTGCATTTAAATGGCTGCATTTAAGCCACACTTGTAAACAATCTGCAAATAAGTGCTGACCTCACCGACTGGCACTCCTTTGAGTGCACATGCCGCACATTGGACTGTGTAAATAGGCCCCCAAGAGTTTACAGCTTTAGTTTCATAGTGTCTCTTATAATTTTGCAGGGCATCAAGATTGTAATAAGCCAATCTGTGTACCATGGAGAGGTATGCTTGCAAGTTTGTGGCTAAGGGTGCGTTTACACGGAGAGATTTATCTGACAGATCTTTGAAGCCAAAGCCAGGAACAGACTATAAAAAGAGAACAGGTAATAAAGGAAAGACAGATCTTTCCTCTTTTCAAAACCATTCCTGGCTTTGGCTTAAATAATCTGTCAGATAAATCTCTCTGTGTAAACGCACCATAAGTAACATGGCACATTAAAAAGGGAATCTGTCAGCTGCAATTCACATTCCAAACTGCTGATGCTGTAAGGAAGGACAAGGATATATATGGTGCATTTCATATATTCGCCTGTGCTTCTCTGATCCTGCTTAAAGCTTCAGCAATTGCAACACATTACAAATTTATATTAATTTGTAATATGCTTCAATCATCTATCTGCCCCTGTTCCCTAAGGGAGTGCCATATTGTGTCAGTGTCATCATCAAAAGGGAGGCTGGTCTAAGTCCTGTTAGGCCAGCCTCCCTTGTCAGATGACTCAGTTTCATTGGCTGAATACGCAAAGTTGTATTTAATGACAGTGCCCATTTGAGAGTATGGTTTATCCCAGTGCTTCTCAATTCCAGTCCTCATGCCTCACCAACAGGTCATGTTTTGAGGATATTCCATACAAAGATCACCTGTGATAATACCTGATGCACTGACTATAATTATATCACCTGTGCAATTTTAAGAAAATCCTCAAAACATGACCTGTTGGTGAGGCCTGAGGACTGGAATTGAGAAGCACTGGTTAATCCTATCTGAAAGAAGTCTGAGGCAAATTAATTAGCTAATAAAATACCTTATCAGATGAATAAAGAAGGTCAATAACATCAGTAATTGTAAATCCATCTGTCTCGTGCAAATGACAGCGTAAACCTGAATTTCCCAGAATGACACAGGCAATAGTACAGGCCACTTCAACCTGAATTTAGGAATAAATAGATGGATAAATAACACAGGCTTAACTAGACTCAGTCATTCTAAAGTTAGGGTGGTATTACACGGGCCGAGCAGGGCCCGATAATACCTGTAAACGAGCAGCGATCTGCTAGATCGTTGCTCGTTTACTGGGCCTTAAAGATGTCCTTGCAGCCCTTGCTAAACTGGCATACATTACCCATCCACGTTCCAGGGCTGCTCCTGCCGGCCGCTTCTCTTGCCGTCCGCTTCTCCCGGGGTCCCGTGCACGCTCTAGCTTCACAGCGGCCTGTCAGCTGGTAGGCCGCTCAGCCAATCACAGGCCGGGACCGCCGCGGCCTGTGATTGGCTTAGCGGCCTATCAGCTGACAGGCCTCTGTTAAGCTACAGCGCGCGCGGGACCCTGGGAGAAGCGGACGGCAGGAGCAGCCCTGGAACGTGGATGGGTAATGTATATCGTTAGTCGCCGGCCACGCACTGCTATTACACGCAGCGGTGCGCAGTCGGCGCCCGACGAGAATAGGGTCTAACCTCTATCAACGATCAGCCGATGATCTTTGTCATCGGCTGATCGTTGCATTTATTACACGGATCGATAATCGGCCGAATCGGGCCAATTCGGCCGATTATCGTTCCGTGTAATAGTACCCTTATTCTGGGTAAATCCTACAATCTCCAATCACTTACCAATGCCCTGGTGGAAATCAAAGTTAGGGAACACTGGGCCACATTTGTTATAACACTTAACGTTTATGTCAATGAAACTCATTCTGCATACAAAGACTATTAAAAATATGCCTTTCTGTGACAATGGTAAAGAAGCTTAACGCGATTGTACCATCAGGTACATCGCTTTGGTTTTTTACCTGAATAATTCGGCGCCGGCGCGGGGATGCTGGTGGGGTGGTCCCCGGCTGGTGCTTGGGAATAGACCGGCACCATGTGCGGCAGCTGGGCGGTGGTTCCAAAAAAAGACCCCACCACTGGTATCCCTGCAACAGCACCCATCCATTTAGGTAAAAAACCCAAGGCAATGTACCTGATGGTACATTCGCTTTAAGTAATTCTAACACTATTTTAGTTCAAAATCTTGTTACTGTACAAAAATAATTACTGAGATCACTGTTGACAATATTGATTATGTTATTATGCATGTAAAATTACATAACATGTACATGAATATTGATTGCCTGAGGTTTTCAGACCAGCTGGTTACAATCACTGCATTTGGATGGGCCTACCTTAATTTTCAAAGAACTGTGAGTTTTCAGAAGGTGAATTAGAGTAGTGAGAGCATGTTCTTCAAATATTTTTGCCTGGGTAACTGGATTATTTATAAGTGCTATACCTGTAAAGAAATTTTTTATAAAATTCAGCAAAATAAACATTTCCTCAAACACTTACATAGTTACATAGTACAGTTGGAAAAAGACACATGTCCATCAAGTTCAACCAAGGAGGGGATGAACTGAGGGAAGAGGGAGGGATAATGAGTAGGTTCTATACATATACATTTATGTTATTTTATGCTAAGAACTTGTCTAAGCCTGTTATGAAGCACTCGACTGTTTTTGCTGCGACCAGATCATGGAGTAGACTTTTTTTTCCTCTAGGTGGAGGCAGTCCCCCTTGTCTATATCTATCTATCTATCTATCTATCTATTTTTTTTTTTTTGGGGGGGGGGGGGGGGGGGGTACCTGGAAAATATTTCTTGTAGAGGCCATTTATATATTAAAATAAAATAAACTAATCATATCTACCCTTAAATTTCTCTTCTCAAGACTAAACAAATTTAACTCTCCTAATCTATACTCATAGCTAATGGTGCGTTTACACAGAGAGATTTATCTGACAGATTTTGGAAGCCAAAGCCAGGAATGGATTAGAAAAGAGCAGGAATCTCTGTGCTTCCTTTATGATTTGTTCTTTGTTTATAGTTTGTTCAAGGTTTTGGCTTCAAAAATCTGTCAGATAAATCTGTCTGTGTAAACGCACCATAAGATGCTCCATTCCCCTTATTAGTTTAGTTGCCTGTCTTTGTACCTTTTCTAGCTCTAGGACATCCTTTCTATGAGTTAGGTTCCAAAACTGAACAGCATACTCCAGATAGGGATATTATATCCCTATCCCGAGAGTCCATGCCTGTTTTAATGCATGACAATATCCTGCTGGCCTTAGAAGCAGCTCTTGTGTGCCGCTCTATTGCCTATTATCTACAAGAACACCCAGATCTATCTCTACCAGTGACTCCCAGTGTAACTCGCCCTAGGACATATGATGCATGTGGGTTTTTAGAACCCAGGTGCATAACTTTACATTTATCCACATTGAACCTCATTTGCCAAGTAGATGCCCAAACACTCAAAGTCAGCTTGTAAAATCTGTAAATCTTCTATAGACTGTTTTCAAATCCGTTTTTTTAATACAATGATGAGAAAAATAAAAAATAAAAATATATACCCCCCTTATTATATATATATATATAAAAAAACAACTAAAAATAAATAACTATATTTAATTTCCATTAGGGGAATCGAACCAGTGAAAATAAACTGGTGCTGTTCTCTAGACAGATGATTAACCCCTAGACCACAGCCCCTACACAGGCTAGGAGGTTTAACTATATCTGATTGCAGATCAGTCCTCTTATGGCAGATACTGACTGAAAGCTGAGCGAGTAGGAGGCCAAGCAGCATTGTTTATTCATGAAGAAGGAGGAGGAAGGAGTGGTGAGGTATGGTGGTTTTGGGCACCGATTCACAGAAAGAATGTCCTGGAACTGGAAGGTACTAAGGTGGGCCACTAAACTAAAAAAGTAAAATATGATCAACGTATTAAAAGAGTTATCCGGTTAACAAAAACAATATTCTAAACGATTCCTCTTCCTAATACCACCCTACGTCTAATATACATGTATAACCTATCTTGCACTCTCACTCTTTTCTGTTTTCTTCTCATTCTTATGCACTCTGGATGTCTAAAAAATTTTTATTTTTGTCCTGTCTGACAACACACTGCTCCCTCTTCCTCCCTCCCTTTTTAGACACAGTACATGCGGCTGGGGTAGCTGTCTATTGACTTGGTAACCCAGCCCTGGGAGACATTATCTGCATCATCTCCATGCACCTGTGTTGCTTCCATAGACTTACATGTGTCCCTGTGCCTAGGTTTCTGTAATATGAAAAGTTATAGTTCTATCTCTGCTTGCTGTCAGTGAATGCAGGCATATGCAAGATCAGCTTTTAGAAAAACTTGTAACTCAGGAATGGCAGCAGCTAGGGAGACAGGAGGACTCAAGGGGATTTATTGAGGGCTGGCTAGGTTTGGAAGCATTTGATTTTTTAGCTTTTAGGTGGATAACCCCTTTAAACATATAAATTATGAGGAAAAGATGTTTCAGGTAAAACCCCTAAAAAACAAAACCCATTTTCCTCCGCCTGGAGAACAAAAAAGTTCAGTCTCCGAAGAACTGTGAATCTGTGGAACAGTCACCTCAGAAGCCATTACAAAAAAAAAAAGGAAGGCTTTAAAACGGGCTTAGACAAATTCTTAAGACAAGATCACATTAAGGCTATATTCACACAGAGCAAAAGGGGCGGATTACGCGCGGAAAATTTCCACCTGAAATCAACTGACGCTGAATTCAGAGCAGAATATAAGCAGAATGTAAGCAGAATCCCTGCGTATTCCGCTAGGAAAGTGTTCAGCTCATAATCAGCTCTTGACAAATTCAGCGCGGAATACTCGAGGAATCCGTGCTGAATCCGCATGCATTCAGCGCTGAAATTCAGCGAGTATTTGGCGAGTAAACTAGACTATACCAGAATATATACTAGAGTCCTCCTCTCCCCCTTTTTTCCCCATTTCCGTGCTGATTCAGCGCGTAATTTCCGCTTGTATTACGCTTGTATTCCGCGCTGAATACGCTTGTATTCCACGCTGAAACAGAAAATCAGAGCCCCAATGGTTTGTATAGGCTTCCGCTAGCGGAAAGCGGATTAGTTCAGTGCAGAAATTCCACCGTGTGAACTGCAGAGGAGAATTTCCATTCGACACAATGGAAATTAGCTCCGCACCTATTTTAACGGCTGAAATTTCAGCGCAGAAATTCAGCTGCTTTTGCTCTGTGTGAACGAGCCCTAAGAGACCAGCCGTTTCGGAACGGCCAGTCTCTGAGAAGATCATCCTGGCCGATACTACAGCACCGGCCGGATGATCCTTGCAGCCGCAGAGTTCTGATGCTGGCGCATCAGTGCACACCCTCATCAGAACTCTCCACTGCACGCTATAGAGCTGCTGGCCGGAGCCGCTCACTCCATAGTGTGCACTGACAGGCTTTTCTTCGGCCGCTATTCAATGAATAGCGGCCACAGAAAATTGACATGTCAGTTGTTTGCGGTGCTGATAGGGATCCCAGCCGGAGCGTATACTCTGTGTATACGCTCCAGCCGGGCTCCCATAGACAACAAGGTAATGTATATTTTCGTAATAATGGTTTTACGAAAATATCCAATCTAAAAGGGTATTCCACTCAAACATAACTTTTGATATGAGTGCTGGAATCTCTTTTTACTTTTGTATTGCATTGGATGGACTTTACTCGTTTGCTAGCACCCTGTTATCTTGCTGGACACCTTTATATGCAGAGCATTTTTCTGAGTTCCTTTGTGTCTTTTTATCCTCCATACTAAGGACTGTTTTCTTGCAGTGCGGGTGATCTGTATCTACAATCATGATATGTTGATATGTTGCTGCCCGTGGTGAGACTAACAATTCATTCCATACTTGTTATTAGCTATTCAGTTTCTTTCAACCAGTCCTGAGCTGCTGCTTTCTGCTAAAAACAAAATTCTGTGCATGAGCTTTTCTTTCCGTCTCCCCCTCCCTTCTAAAACGACTGATGTAAACAAGTCCCTGGCAGGCTTTATCTGCAACATTGTAGCTTCTTTGTAAAGCTGGGAGGGTTAATTACAGTGAGTTCATTAGCAACCTGACCTCAGATTAACCCCTTGACCTCAGAATAACTCATAATGAAAATAGTCTTAACATGGGCTGCAACATAGCAAAACTTATTTTTGTAAAAAACACGTCCGTATTTCATAACAATGGGCGTAATTCTGCAAACAACGGCTGGTATTTGTGAAATAATGGCCGTTGTTTGCGCAATTATGGTCGGTGTTATGAATTATAGCCGTGTTTTTTTACGTCGTGTGATCCTGGCCTTAATGTGTATGTAGAAATATAGAGTGTGTGTATAAGGTTACGCCCTTTCCCTTTATTCAACACCCCCACACACATGCACACACCTTGGTTGAACTTGATGAACATGTGTCTTTTTTCAACCTTATTAACTATAAAACTATAAACTAAACAAATGTGATTAAAGAAAGTTTCTTCAGGAGGTAAGCCAAATGCAACAGAGCTTGGTATGCAAAATAGTATGGGTTAATACCGGCCAGAGGAAGCGTTACCAGTGGGACCACCTCAAAGACTCTCAGACTTGCTTAGATCTGCCAACAAGTATCTTATATGTTTAGCCATCTTTAGAGGTGTCCCTTAAAGGGGTTATCCAGCGCTACAAAAACATGGCCACTTTCCCCCTATTGTTGTCTCCAGATTGGGTGGGGTTTTGAAACTCAGTTCCATTGAAGTAAATGGAGCTCATTTGCAAACCACACCTGAACTAGGACAACAGTAGGGGGAAAAGTGGACATGTTTTTGTAGCACTGGATAACTCCTTTAAATATATTACAGGCTCCTTTAAGTCTGTTACCACTATTTCATCTTTTGCTCAGCCATTTATCAACCCAGATAATGTTGTTCTATGAACTGTGGGTTGTTGTTTTTCTTTGCATCACACATGCTGGCAAAAATTAGAGACCAACCAACCGCAACCCAGTGTGAAAAAAAAGCTGCGTGTTACATGTTTGAGCCTATGTTCACATGACTGCCAATGTTTGCATCCAAGTAAAAGTATTGAACAACAGCCGTTGTGTGGCTAGGCTATGTAAAAAATGTTCATGTCAATCATTTTGGGCCGTTGTCCATTGAGTTCAATGCAATTTTACAATCTATTTGTCCAAATAACGGCTGTTGTTTTTGTCCAAATAACAGCTCTATGTAGTGGGAACATAGGGCCCCTAGCAACCAATCAGATTTCACTTTTCATTCCTCACAGACTCTTTGGAAAATAAAAGGTAGACTCTGATTGGTTGCTAGGGGCAACTGAGCCAGTTTTACTTTACACCATGTTTGATAACGCTCCCCTATAGCCTTTAAAGTTAAGTTTTTCCTAACATGTTTATCTAAAAGTAAGATTTAAAAGCATACCAATGCACATTGTCCCCAAGGCTTTAATAATACAAAGAAGTGTTCTCTCTGCTATTCGAGAACTTCTCAACAATCGCACCAAAAAACTAATCCCATTGCCTTCACATAGTTCATCCTGGTGATGTTTGCTATCCTTGCAGAGTGCTATAACTGCCTGAGCACCTGTAAAATAAAATATTTTCAGATTAGTATAGTGCAAAGAAGGATGTTGGTGCACCTGTATATCCTTTAACTGCAACACATAAAGGCCATGTTCACATGATACATAACGTCCATAGATTTTCAGGCACACTACGGCCGACATGATAGCCACAAAGTGTATGAACTGTCAATTATTTGTAGCCTCTGTTTTCGAACAATGGCCACAAAGAATTGACAAGTCAATTATATGTGCAACTGTAGCGAACAGCAGTCGTTCAATTCACTGTGTGAAAAACAGCCACTGTTTGCATTGATTTCAATGCTCCTCATTATTTCATGACAAGAACGTTGTTTTGTTTGTTAATAATGGCCAATCCTATCATAAAAAATACAGAGCGGGACATTTATCAATGTGAAAACGCGTATTTTTCGGAGGAAAGTGGTCAGATGCGAATGAATTCATTAGCAAATGGCCGTTTTGCGAATAAAATATTCGCATCTGGCCACTTTCCGCCCGGTACGCGGGCTAGGAGGGGGTATGGAGGGGGCGGAACAGGGGGCGCGGACTCTGGGTCCACTCAATTCAGCATTTTATTTGGCAAAAAATTGTCAGGAAACCTACTCCAGCTCTCAGCTGGCGTAGGTTCCTAGCACGCGCACTCGCCCGCATGAGATTTATGTAGAGGCAGTACACAGAAACAATATGAAGAATATGACGGTGCCAGGGCCATTTTAATACATTGGTGGGCTGGTGCAGTGCCCTCAAGAGTGGCTCCCACGCACACACATGCATTACCAGATTTGGTGATCCACACACAGTATAATGTACTGAAAGTGACCCCACACTGTATTAAGAGCCCCAATACATACAGTAGTTACCTTATAACACTATTTACACCATACAGTGATTACATATTACATGAAAACTGCACTGAACAAAACAGAAAGATATCACCAATGATACCATTACATAATACCGTCACAACATGTCCCCTATCACTACAGAAGTATATAGCCCCCTGTGCTCTCCCCCAGAAGTATATAGCCCCCCTGTTCTCCCTCAGTAGTATATAGCCCCCCTGTTTGCTCCCCAAATAGTATATAGCCCCACTGTGCTCTCCCCCAATAGTATATAGACCCCCTGTGCTCCCCCAATAGTATATAGCCCTCTTGTGTAATCCCCCAGAAGTATATAGACCCCCTGTGCACCCCCCAATAGTATATAACTCCCCCCGTGTGCTCTCCCACAATAGTATATAGCGCCCCCCCATGTGCTTCCCCTCCCATATAACATTAAAAAAATAAACACTTATACTCACCTTCACTTATACTCCTCTTCTCTTCACTCCGACACCAGAGGGAGAGTGCGGTCTCTTGTGACCGCAGGAAGTGCTGCCACAAGAGTGACTGACAGGGAGGGAGCCAATGGCTCTCTCTCTGTCAGTGCTGCTGCTGCTGAAGGTAGCTCGTAACGAGCGCTCATAGTTACAATGTACAGCGCAGCAGTGGGTGGGGGGGGCCTGCAAGGGGCGCCATGGATCCATCCATGGCGCTCCCCCCTGACAGGCTGGTGGCGGGAGCCCTGTGCGACACATAGCAAAGGCCAGCCTGCTCGGGGGGGCCCTTTAACCAGTGGGCCCGGTGAACGTGCACCTTTTTCCCTCTGGTTAAAGCGGCCCTGGACGGTGCTCATGTGCAGTCGCAGATGGCCAAAGAACCCTAGGCATAAAAGGACCCTTAAAGGAGAAGTCCGACAAAATACTGCATCAAGGCTTCACTTCCTGGATAAAATGGTTATGTCAATCTGACTCTCAGAGCTGTGCGGGCTGTGGCTGCTGGAGAGGATGATGGCAGAGGGATGCTCAGTGTCCCTCCAGTGCCCTGTGTCCCTTAGTGTCCCCCTGCCATCATCCTCTCCAGCAGCCACAGCCCGCACAGCTTTGGGAGTTGGATCTTGACATCACCATTTTATCCAGGAAGTGAAGACTTGATGCAGTAGAAAGTGCAGGATAAAAAGCACTTTATAAGCATTTCCCATAATAAGTGTATATTGGGGATTTGTATAACTTTTGCGGGGCAGTACAATACTTGAATAAATATTTTCCCCGGACTTCTCTTTTAAATGGAACTCTGAGCAGCCTTGTAAAAAAAACAACAAACTTTCCAAACAATGCAAGGTTCTTACCTATGCTCCCCCCTGACACTCTTCATGTGGTTTTACAGTAGTCCCTCTCCTGTGATGCAGTTTTCTGCCCGCTCCATACTATCAGACTGCATTTCCCAGTAGTCCTTGCAGCATACGCTCAGAACCCCCATATCCCCTTCCCTCCTGCCCTTTGCCTTTCCACGCCCTGTTTTTTTTAAAATTTGAGACAGACACTGGGGGTTAACTAGAGCCACCAGGGGCATGACTGGGGGGGGGGGGGGGGGGGGGGGGTAACTAGAGCTACCAGGGGCATGATTGGGGGGTTAACTAGAGCTACCAGGGGCATGACTGGGGGGAGTAACGAGCTACCAGGGGTATGACTGGGGGGTTAACTAGAGCTACCAGGGGCATGACTGGGGGGTTAAAGGAGAAGTCCGGCCAAAATTAATTTTTGATATGTTGTTACTTATGAAAAGTTATACAAATTTCTAATGTACATTAATTATGGGAAATGCACATATAGGGCTATTTCCCTTAATTTAGTAGATCAGGAAGTGTTAGAAATATCTCTGAAGTGACGTCACGACCCAGGGTGTAATTCCTATGGAGTGTCCAGCAGGGGGCGCTCTCTATATAGAAGTCTATGGGACTTTATTGTTTCTATGGGTTTCTATGTAATGTAATGTAATGTAGTGTACAGTGCTTTATTGAATGAATACATCTATGGAATACTTTGGGGAGCAAGTGTCCTTGCTCCCCAAAGTATTGCATAAATGTATTCATTCAATACATTCAATACACAGTAAGCCCGCCGATCCGCCGCATTTCCGCCGCATTCCCGCCGATCCGCCACACGCTGATCCGCCGCATTCCCGCCGATCCGGACCATATACATTGAACTACAGCTCCCATCATCTGCTTCTAGTATAAACAGGTGACGGGAGCTGTAGTTGGGTAATGGATATGACATGCCGCCGGGCGCAGGGGGGAGCCGCTCAGTACACAGCAGCTCTCCCCCCTCCTCCTTCCGTGATAACTTCCGCCTATACCAATGCTGACTCCCTGCCTGGCCGCCGCTCTCCGCTCACATATACCGGCTCCCGGCATCAGCGCGGACACCAGGATGCATCGGGAGCCGGTATGTATGGGGGGGAGAGCGGAGAGCGGCGGCCAGGCAGGGAGTCAGCATTGGTATAGGCGGAAGTTATCCCGGAAGGAGGAGGGGGGAGAGCTGCTGTGTACTGAGCGGCTCCCCCCTGCGCCCGGCGGCATGTCATATCCATTACCCAACTACAGCTCCCATCACCTGTTTATACTAGAAGCAGATGATGGGAGCTGTAGTTCAATGTATATGGTCCGGATCGGCGGGAATGCGGCGGATCAGCGTGTGGCGGATCGGCGGGAATGCGGCGGAAATGCGGCGGATCGGCGGGCTTACTGTGTATTGAATGTATTGAATGAATACATTTATGCAATACTTTGGGGAGCAAGGACACTTGCTCCCCAAAGTATTCCATAGATGTATTCATTCAATAAAGCACTGTACACTACATTACATTACATTACATAGAAACCCATAGAAACAATAAAGTCCCATAGACTTCTATATAGAGAGCGCCCCCTGCTGGACACTCCATAGGAATTACACCCTGGGTCGTGACGTCACTTCTTCAGAGATATTTCTAACACTTCCTGATCTACTAAATTAAGGGAAATAGCTCTATATGTGCATTTCCCATAATTAATGTACATTAGAAATTTGTATAACTTTTCATAAGTAACAACATATCAAAAATTAATTTTGGCCGGACTTCTCCTTTAACTACAGCTACCAGGGGCATGACTGGGGGGGGGGGGGGGGTTAACTACAGCTACCAGGGGCATGACTGGGGGGGGGAGGGTTAACTACAGCTACCAGGGGCATGACTGGGGGGGTTAACTAGAGCTACCAGGGGCATGACTGGGGGGGGGGGTTAACTAGAGCTAGCAGGGGAATCAATAAGAGGTTAACTAGAGCTACCAGGGACATCAATAAGGGGTTAACTAGAGCTACCAGGGGCATGACTGGGGGGTTAACTACAGCTACCAGGGGCATGACTGGGGGGGTTAACTACAGCTACCAGGGGCATGACTGGGGGGGTTAACTAGAGCTACCAGGGGCATGACTGGGGGGGGGGGGTTAACTAGAGCTAGCAGGGGAATCAATAAGAGGTTAACTAGAGCTACCAGGGACATCAATAAGGGGTTAACTAGAGCTACCAGGGGCATCACTGGGGGCTAACATCAGCCATCAGGGACATCGCTGGGGGTTAACATCAGCCACCAGGGGCATCACTGGGGGTTAACATCAACGACCAGGGAATCACTGGGGGTTAACATAAGCCACCAGGGGCATCACTGGGGGTTAACATCAGCCACCACGGGCATCACTGGGGGCTAACATCATCCACCAGGGACATCGCTGGGGGTTAACATCAGCCACCAGGGGCATCACTGGGGGTTAACATCAACGACCAGGGAATCACTGGGGGTTAACATAAGCCACCAGGGGCATCACTGGGGGTTAACATCAGCTACCAGGGGCATCTCTGAGGGTTAACATCAGCGACCAGGGACATCGCTAGGGGGTTAACATTAGCAACCAGGGTCATCACTGGGGGTTTATTAGGACTACCAGGGTCATCACTGGGGGTTAACTCTTACTACCGGGCATCACTAAGGATTCACATCAGGTACTAGAGGCATCACAGAGGGTTAACTACAATAGCAGAGGCATTAGGGGAACAATACTTTGCCGTGCCCCGGGTGCTGCTAATCCATGCTATAAACTGCGGCGCACAGTATGCGGCCCTTGAATGATTTCATTAATGCCCGACTGGCCCTTGACAGGGAAAAGGTTCCCCACCCCTGCTCTAGAAGAACAATATATCAATGTGCACTCCTTGCCCTATGATAGGATGGTATTTTCACTACATTTTGCTGATGGAACCTTTTTGCTGATTTCCTTCAAGAAAGGCAGGGCATGATCTAGAGGCCATGCAGGCAGGGTTGAAAGAGAGATGGGCTGGATGGAGCTGGGCTTAGAAACAAATGGGTGTAGGCCTAGGGCATTGGAGCATATAGGCCCTGTTACACAAAGAGATTATCTACCAAATCAGGCAGATATTTTCATTTTTAAGGCTATGTTCACACACTGTTGAAATGTAGTGGATGGCCATTATTTAATGGCAAATAACGTCTGTTATTTGAAAACAACGACCATTGTTTTAAAATAACGGCAATTATTTGCAATTAAACAGTGTGTCCAATTAAAGATGCACTGGATATGCACCCTCCTAAATTACTTGAAAAAATATTTGATTTTAAAATCATCATTTTTTTTTGGCTTGTCAATCATAATTGAGAAATGTGTCAGACAAAACTCAATAGAGGAAGATCTATGCAGTTTAAACTTTAAAGGGATTCTGTCAGAGCGCAGAAGCTGTGAATCCAGTTCTGAGATGAGATTAAATGCTCACTATAGTCCCTCCTCTAGTCCCTCTGCAGTCACTTTGTTTGCTTCTGACTCTCTCAAGTCAGTCCCTGACTTTCTTCTCAAGACAAACTGTATTAGACCTGGCTGGAAGCCTACTTTGGTCCTAGTCTATGGGGGACTATGGGGTCCTTGTGCATTGTATCCTGCCAGACAATACTTTTTGCTATATATGAAGCAGACAATTCTGCTTTTGATCATTTTTTGAGCAGATTGAGATGTTTGCTCTAGGTTCACATGAGCATAATTCTCCCCTCCTATTCTCTTTCTTTAAAGCGACTCTGTACCCACAATCTGTCCCCCCCAAACCACTTGTACCTTTGGATAGCTGCTTTTAATCCAAGATCTGTCCTGGGGTCCGTTCGGCAGGTGATGCAGTAATTGTCATAAAAACAACTTTTAATCCTGCAGCGCTGTGTAGGGCTTACATTTGTATATGCATTGAGCTGGCACCACCTCTCTGTCCTTCCTCCCCACCCTCCTCATCATTAGGATGATCCAGGAACATTTACTGCTGTTTGAGCTTTGCACAGGTGTCTTAACGATCCAGCCTATGTACATTATACACACAGGTGGGGAATAGGAAGCAATCTGCTTGGAGCATTCCTAATGATGAGGAGGGTGGGGAGGAAGGACAGAGAGGGTGTGCCAGCCTAATGCATATACAAATGTAAGCCCCTGCCGTTAGACACAGCGCTGCAGGATTAAAAGTTGTTTTAGGACAATAACTGCATCCCCTACCGAACGGACGCTAGGACAGATCTTGGATTAAAAGCAGCTATCTGAAGGTACAAGTGGTTTGGGGGGTCAGATTGTGGGTACAGAGTCGCTTTAAATTATGGATATGCAATTATAAGGCGCATCACTAATACCATAAAAATTATGAGTTATATTGTATGATAAAAAAAGTCCATTACTAGCAAAAGGGTTCAAAGTGCAATAAATGCAATACGACATGCACAAATTAAACAAATGTATGATACAAGCTAAAAAGATCTATGATCATATATTCAGTGAACACATTAAGGAACAAAATCACAAAAGTTCCAAAAATACAGCTAACCCTACCACAAGAAGAAGCACCTTTGCCAGCCTAACATGGGGGACCTTGACTGCCAAGTTCAAGTCTGTGCCCGAATCCACGTGTTTGGTGTCACAATTCTAGTCACAGACAGTGTTGAAAGAATTGTTGAAAGGCTGCTGAGCTGACAGCTCAGCAGCCAATCAGTAAACTTTACTGCGTCATGCCTTACAGGGCATTACTGTGATTAGTTGGGCAGGACATGTGTCCCCGTTGTATAATAGCAGTGGTCACATGTCCTGCCGCCATTCTGGCCTGTCTTGGCCAGTGCTTGACTGGCTAAGCGGCCTGTTAGTGCAGAGACTGGAACAGAAGGCAGAGCTACAGACACAGAGGAAGGCCTTGGAGGACAATAGGGAATGTGGTATAATATTTTATTATTTTATATTACAATCATCAGCCTGTCATTGCTGTGGCTGTGCCTGAGTAATTGATAAAAGTATTGGGCCTGTCACGCAACCTGTACCTGTTTAAAAAAACAACAAAAAGATTTACTCCATTAAAGGGGTTATCCAGTGTGGGGGCACTTTTTGGGGGGGACCGGGGAGGAGGTGGCTGAAATAAAAGACGTCCACTTACCTCCCCGGTTCCAGCGGCAGGTCCCGCATCACGGCGCTCCGGTGCCCGGTTCCCGGACGCTTCCTGGTGTCTCACGCCACCCGAGACATGACGTCTCAGGGACGCTCAGCCACTCAGTGAAGGAGGCGGGATCCGAGTGGACTTCAAACGGATCCCGCCTCCTTCACTGAGTGGCTGCGCGGCCCTGAGACGTAGCGTCTCGGACGGCGTCAGACACCAGGAACCGGGGAGTTAAGTGGACGTCTTTTATTTCAGCCACCTCCTCCCCGGTTCCCCCAAAAAAGTGCCCCCACGCTGGAGCACCCCTTTAAGGAAAACAGAGCGGGGCTGCTTGAGAAAAGTTTGGGGCCACTGGCACAGTCTTGGCCAGTTTATTTAAAAAACAAACCTCCCATTGAGTTAGTGGTCCGTCCACCTGCACTAGTTGAAGATCTGCAATACACTAATGTCCAAACACTTATGATAGAGTTTGAGAACCATCAGTAGGGTACCATCACCTGACATGTCTGACGATGATGAAACCTAACTGCGGAGGACATCTGAGGCTCCCTGTGCTCCCTCTTCTGCTACTGTTGTTTTAATCTCTTAAGCACTCTACCCAGTGACAGGCTCACCTGTCTACCCTCAAAAAGAAGATGTTGATGCAGCAGCAACAACACAACCACCAGCGTAACCAACCATGACCACACCATCCTGGGTAAGTGAGCTGGTTTCTTCCACTAAACCCTGGAAAGAAAGTGAAAATACACCCCCTCATACCAAAAATCCCTGCTTCTAAACAGGAAAATTGCTAAACTGCTTTCCTTTGAAATGCTCACATTTGGGATGATGGAGACGGACAGTTTTGATAAACTAATGGCGTGGATGTCCAGACGGGCACCAAGTTAAGGAGAAGATACAGTGTGTGCTGTCCAATGCGATCAGTGCTCAGGTCAACGTTACCACCAATATGTGGACAAGTAAGCACAGTCAGGGATGTCACATCTCCCTAATTGCCCACTGGGTGAATGTTGTGAACGTTGGGCCTGAACGGTTGTGACACATATCTTGCCAACACTCAGAATTGCTGGACAGCAGTCCTTGTCCCCTTTTACCTCCCCCTCCCCCTCTGCTTCCTCCTCTGTCACCTCCTCATCCAGCCAGCATAGCCCATGCACCAATTATTTCAGCATAGCTAGACACCTCTAGTGCACAAGTTTGGAGAACAAGAATATGACTGCACCTCTCACACATGTTTGATACTAAAGCTTTTCAGCTTCATTAAAAACCAACATTAGAAACATAGAAACATAGAAGATTGTCGGCAGAAAAAGACCACTGGGTCCATCTAGTCCGCCCTTTTAGTATTTTCTTTCTTATTATCTTAGGATAGATATATGTCTATCCCAGGCGTGTTTAAATTCTGTTATTGTAGATTTACCAACCACCTCTGCTGGAAGTTTGTTCCAGGTATCTACTACTCTTTCAGTAAAATAATATTTTCTTTCATTGCTTCTGATCTTTCCCCCAACTAACCTCTCACTGTGTCCTCTTGTTCTTGAGCTCAGTTTTTTACTAAAAACACTCCCCTCTTGAACCTTATTTAGTCCCTTAACATACTTAAAGGTTTCAATCATGTCCCCCCTTTCCCGTCTTTCCTCCAGACTATACAGATTCAAATCTTTAAATCTTTCCTGATATGGTTTATGCCTCACACCCTCCACCATTTTTGTAGCCCGTCTTTGGACCCGTTCTATTTTATCAATGTCCTTTTTTAGGTGAGGTCTCCAGAACTGGACACAGTATTCCATATATGGCCTCACCAGAGCTCTATACAGCGGGATCACAATCTCTCTCTTCCTACTGGTTATACCTCTAGCTATACACCCCAGCATACGATTTGCTTTCCCCACCGCCTGGTTGCACTGGTGACTCATTTTAAGGCTGTCAGAAATCATTACCCCTTAATCCTTCTCTTCTGAAGTCTTTTCCAACACAGTACTGCCGATGTGATACTCGGATAGAGGATTCCTCCTCCCCAAGTGCATTATTTTACATTTGGAAATATTGAACTTCAATTTCCACTGTTTGGACCACTTATCTAGCAAAGCTAAATCATTTTCCATATTACTGACACCTCCAGGAATATCCACCCTATTGCACACTTTTGTGTCGTCAGCAAACAGACAAACTTTACCTACCAACCCTTCTCCTATGTCACTTACAAACATATTAAAAAGAATAGGACCCAGAACAGACCCTTGTGGCACACCACTTGTAACCAGTCTCTGCTCAGAATATACACCATTAACAACAACCCTCTGATATCTATCCTTCAGCCAACCACAATTCCACTGAACTATCCAGGGATTTAGTCAAATTTTCTCCAACTTCTCTATCAGCTCTTTATGGGGAACTGTATCAAAAGCTTTGCTGAAGTCCAGATAGGCGATATCCACAGCACCATCTTCATCCAGCACTTTTGTGGCATAATCAAAGAAATCAATGAGATTAGTCTGACATGATCGGCCCTCAGTAAAGCCATGCTGGTTTGGATCCATCAAATTGTTGATTCTTAGGTGATCCATTATCTTCTTTTTTAGAAGAGTTTCCATCATTTTCACTACTACAGATGTCAGGCTCACTGGCCTGTAGTTACTGGGCTCTTCTCTATTCCCCTTCTTGTGGATTGGTATAACATTGGCTGTTCTCCAATCATCGGGGACATCTCCTGTTAGCAGGGATTGGTTATACAGATCTGTCAGGGGGGCAGCAATCACAGATCTGAGTTCTTTAAGAACCCTGGGATGGATCCCATCTGGACTCATCGCCTTATTCAGCTTTAAACGGGCAAGTTCCTCTGCAACATTAAAAGTTAGTATTTAATTTGATCAAACCATATTGCCTCATGTACCATGTGCAGATCTTCTGATAAACATGAGTTCCTACTCTAACAATGGTGCAGTGTCAGTCGGTGTTGGTTGGTGGCCATCGCCTCTGCTCTGTCTGCGGTGCGACCCTGGGGGCTTGGTGCTGCGACATTGGGGTTGCCTCCTGTGGGTGCTAGCTTTGCAGTGGTGATGGTCACCAACCAACACCACACCATTGTTAGAATAGGAACTCATGTTTATCAGAAGACCTCCACATGGTTCACAAGGCAAGATGATTTGATCAAATTATATACTAACTTCTGATGTTGTTTTTTTAATGTAGCTGAAAAGCTTTAGTATTAAACATGTGTGAGAGGTGCAGCCATTTTCTTATTCTCCAGGCTTGTACTAGATACCTCCAAGGCATTTGGTCCATGTGATATTTTATTTATTGCAGTTGGATTCCTATGCTAGTAATGTACTTTCTCACTTTTTGATTATACAACATTTATCTCCTTTTTATGCAAATAATGTTGTGTCTGAGCACTGGATTTTTTTTCTTATTGGTGTGGTTTAGCAGGTTACCATACTCTAAGAGCAGATCACCTATTTAGATTTAAGGCCACATTCCCCTATCCATAGCACTGTCCGCATTTGCAGACCCGCAGCTACTGACAGCACCACAGATGTGCACCCACAGCCATCCACATTAGCACAGACCCATTCATACAGAGCAGAATTTTGTGCTAGCCTTAAGACTAAGTACCTACCAACATGTTGCATTTTGTCTGAAGGTGATAAGAGCATGTCTATAATAAAGTTAATCCCAATGTTTTCTGACATTGCTTTTTGTTGCTTCCACGTTTGTCCTGCCAGTGCCCAAAGAGTTGTACTACCTTGTTCTCTCACTTCCAACTGAAACACCTGAAAAATTAAGTATAACAAAAGATTCCAATATTTCCAAACTTCTGAGTAACCATTAAAAAGGGTAGATAGACTCTGGATGTTTACATATGGGATTTGCATGCCGGAAATCCATTACATTTGCAAGCCTTTTATATGAAATTTAAAGAAAAAAAAAATGCACAAAGAGAAGTCCCATGAAAGCGCAAAAACTGCAGGCAGGCTGGTGGGGGCAGGAAAATAATAAATAACTGAACTCACCTGTCCCAGTACCTCCGATGCACTGGTCCTGGGTCCCGTTCACATCAGCCGGTAAATTGCAGCTCTGCTAGGTGCAACTTTATGACCCCAGCTGAGTGGAGCAGGGCACCATCCCAGTCAGTGACTGGCTGAACGGGAGATGACGTTTCAGCTGGTGAAGCGGGGTATGTGACGTACCGGTTTCCAGCTGAAGCTGATAGCTGACTGCTGTGAACGGGACCTGGAAGTGGTGCATTGGTGGCACTAGGACAGGTGAGTTCCGGTCTTTACTTTTTTCCTTCTCCTTTAAATGTGCAGCATGTAAATTCATGCTGCAGAAATGTTGGAAAATAATTGCAGATTTAATTGTGTTGAACAAAAGGGGAGCATTTATGAAGACTGGTGTATGAGTACACTGGTCTTAAAGGGATACTGTGGAGAAATTTTTTTTTCTGGTTTCTGGAAAGTCTGGTTTCAGAAAGTTATGTAGATTCGTAATTTTCGTCTATTTAAAAATCTCCAGTCGTCCCATAGTTATTCAGCTGCTGTATGTCCTGCAGAAAACAGTGTCTTCTTTTCAGTTTGACACAGTGCTCTCTGCTGCCACTTCTGTCCGAGACAGGAACTGTCCAGAGCAGTAGCAAATCCCCATAGAAATCCTCTGCTGCTCTGGACAGTTCCTGTCTCAGACAGGTTCCAGGTGTAAATCATGATAAATCTGGTGCAGGAGGAGGCCATGCCTCCTCCCCACCTTGCCACACACCCCTGCACGCTGATTGGTTCCCTGTTATCAGTTCCCTGTTATCAGTGTGTAGCAGGGTGACAAGTAAAAGAGCAGCACATACAAAGAATATACAATACTCAAACACAGTTTAGTGCTAAGCAGGGCATTAATTAATTACACAACAACCTCATATATAAAGTAGCTGGGACACTGCACATAGTACAAACGTATTTAATTGCAGATTTACAAACTTGAATCACAATGCACCATAAATTTAGCGTTGTGGAGTTCAGTGCAGAATCACTACAGATACATAGCAAAATTCACAGCTGCAGATTTAAATGCATTGAGATTTTTTTTTACTTTGTCTAAATTCAAGATCTTCAGTGAAAAGAAAAATTGGTGTTTCCCTTACGTCCTCAGCAGCAGCACAAATGGGGGAAGATCCTATCTTCCTGCAATGGTAGGACAGATGGTACTAATAAAAGAAAATTGATTAGGAGCCCTATAAGAAGGCCATACAGACCTCTCCTCCTTGTGTTTTTTTTCTGTCCTCCTGTGGGACAGGTGGTAGGAGAGGGAAGCAGGCTCAGGCCTATGTTTGTGTCTGGCTTTCCTTTCCAATGATTCTTCCTTTCCACATGGTCGTGTGGAGAGGGGGAGTTTATAAAAAATGTAGTTTTTTCCTGCTCTGCTGTATCAGAGAGGAGATTTACTTTTTAGTAGAGCTATCACTCAGCTTCTCTGCTGTATGAAGCCGCTGTGTGAGGGAAGCCATGAAGCTGCTGCAGTAAGTATCATGGTGCTGTCAGATCTGTGTCCTCACCTGGGCAGCTGCTGCAGTAAGTATCATGGTGCTGCCGGATCTATGTCCTCACCTGGGCGGCTGCTGATGTTTCTTTATACTTCAGCAAGGTAAAATATGCTGCTTTTTCTTTTTGAGCTGGAAGCCTGGCCTGTGTGTCAGGAGGATAATTGTGTGTGTGTGTGTGTGTGTATATATATATATACATATATATATATATATATATATGTGTGTATGTATGTAGGTTGTATGAGGCTTTTACGCCTCAACTGTTTCGTGTTTCAATATCTTTCACTTTTAACATTTGTTGTGCAAGTCCTGTTAGACTGCTTCACTATATGAGTGACCTATGTAACTATAGTGTGTATACAGGAACACAGCTTTAGAGCTGCTAGTTGTGTATTTAGTACACCTGCTGTCTCATTATTTTCTCCAGTACTGCTACAATGAAGCTATGAAACTGCGTGTGTGTGTGTGTGTGAACACAGCCCTAGAGCTGCTAATTGTGTACACCTGTTGCCTCATTACTCCTGCTGCCTGATTACTTTCTATAGTACTGCTATCAGATGATGCAGTGAAGCTCTAAGGGTACAAACACACACACCGTATACGCAGCGTATTTACTGCTGCGATACGCAGCAGATACGCAGCAGATACGCAGCAGATTAGATCTAAATAACTGAACACAGCATCAAATCTGCACCATCAAATCTGCTGCAGATCTGCTGCGTATTTGCTGCGTATCTGGTGTGTGTGTTTGTACCCTAAAACTGTATGTGAATACAGCCCTAGAGCTGCTAATTGTGTACACCTGTTGCCTCATTTCTTTCTATAGTACTGCCATCGGATGATGTGGTGAAGCTATAAAACCGTGTGTGTGTTTGTGTGTGCACACAACCCTAGAGCTGCTATTTGTGCATTGTGAACACCTGCAGCCTGATTACTTTCTATAGTACTGCTACCAGATGATGCAGTGAAGCTATGTAATTGTGTGTGTGAACACAGCCTTAGAATTGTAGTTGTGTACTGTGTATACCTGCTCTCTGATTACTTTTCCAGTATTGCTATCAGATGATACAGTGATCATGTGGAGCTTCTGTGTGCTGACATTTTAAGAATGCAGTGAAGCTTCTGTGTGTGAACACTGTCTTAGAATTTAGTCGTGCACTATGTACACCTGCTGTTTAATTACCTTCACTAATACTGCTATCAGATGATGGTTATCATGTGGACCTTCTGTGTGCTGCTATTTAAGAATGCAGTGAAGTTATGAAGCCACTATGTGTGAACACTGCCTTAGAATTGTAGTGTACTGTGTAACACCTGCTGTCTGATTTCTTTCACTATACTGCTATCAGATGATGCAGTGCCCTATGAAGCTACTGTGTGTGTGAACACAGCCTTGGAGTCTGAAGTTGTGTACTTTGTAACACCTGCTGTCTCATTACTTCCACTAATACTGCTATCAGATGATGCAGTAGACATACAAGACTACTGTGTGTGAATACAGCCTTAGAGCTGCTGGATGTGTACTGTGTAACACCTGCTGTCTCATTACTTCCACTAATACTGCTATCACATGATAATACTGCTATCAGATGATACAGTAACCATATAGAGATATATGTATGAGCAGATGCTTAGAGCTGCTGGATGTGTACTGGATACACCTGCTATCTGATTACTTTCCCTAATACCGCCATCAGATGATGCAGTGATTCTATGGAGCTTTTTTGTGCTGTTCCAGTGCTGCTATTTAAGAATGCAGTAAAGCTACTGTGTGTGAACATGGCCTTAGTACACAGATGTACACATCTACAATCCTATCTGATTACTTTAGTACTGTTATCAGATAATGCAGTGACCTATGAAGCTACATCCTTAGAGATGCTGGATGTGTACTGTGTATACCTGCAGTATAATTACTCTGTAATACTGTGTACAACTGCTGTCTAGTTACTCTCTGTAATACTGATATCAGATGATGCAGTGACCCTATGGAGCTTCTGTGTACTGAAGGATGCAGTAAAGCTATGAAGCTGCTATGTGTGAACACCGCCTTAGGATTGCCGGTTGCATATTCAGTGCACCTGTGTGTCTGATGAACAAAGTTTAACCTTGTTAAAAAAAAAAAATCTTATTAATTTTCAAAAATAAATAAATAAATAAATTAAATAAATAATTGTCTCTTACTACAGTTGAGCAGTATAATTGGCTGCCCAATCCCCGCAGTTTGGAGACTGGTCCTTCGTTGTAAGGGGGCAGATGTTCACTCCAATATAAAGATAGTTGGATCTGTATTGAACATTCTCATAAAAGTCGTTTTTTTTCTTATGATCAGGTCCATTATCTGCCCCAGTCTAATAAGAGGAGAAGGAACTTTTACTTTTGTTCCCCATTCCGTAGGAATTCTAGTATGGAAGGTAAAGGAAAGAATCCTGCACAAGAAGGACCAGACATCTCGGAGGCCTTGGGGATGGGAACAAGAACTTGTGACTACGTCTTTTCTGACTATTTATTTCCATAATGAGAGAGGTCTGTACCAGTGTTATATGATAGGAAAGGCTACTATATTGAATTTCACAATCTCAGGAAGGTGCTGTATGTGGGATCTATGATCTGTGGGTCCCTCCTAGAGGGATGTTATGTGACCAGGTATACCTGCATGTACCCAGGGCCTTTTCTATAGGCGGGCGGGGCGCCGACAGCTAGGGGGCGCTGGTGTCACCCGCGGCCGAACGCCCGCCCGTCCGCCCCATCATCTGCCCCTCTGGCCGCCCCTTTGTCTACCCCATCACCTGCTGTGGCGCCGCCCGTCCGCAGCTCTGCTCAGCTTGAGGCCCGGAGGCTGCATTCTGCCTCCAGCCACAAGAGGCCGCTGTCTCCCCCCAGAGCTCCAGCACAGGAGTGACGTCACTCCTTTGCTGGAGCTCAGAGCCTGGAGAGAAGACGCGGGACACAGGACCTGCTGTGCTGCATTAAGGTGAGTATAACTGTTTGTTGTTTTATACAGAAAGCCTGGGGAAATGCCTACATAGGGAGATAGGGGGGGGGGGAGGGGGGATACCTACATGGGGGATGCCTACATAGGGAGGGAGGGGGGATACCTACATGGGGGATGCCTACATAGGGAGATAGGGGGGGAGGGGGGATACCTACATGGGGGATGCCTACATAGGGAGATAGGGGGGGAGGGGGGATACCTACATGGGGGATGCCTATATATATATATATATATA
Organism: Dendropsophus ebraccatus; assembly: GCF_027789765.1. Lineage (NCBI taxonomy): Eukaryota > Metazoa > Chordata > Amphibia > Anura > Hylidae > Dendropsophus > Dendropsophus ebraccatus. Next base: position 63,810,906 of record NC_091462.1, read on the forward strand.
TATATATATATATATATATATATATATATATATATATATATATAGGAGGCATCTAACAGGGGGGATGCCTATATATAGGGGGGGCATCTAACAGGGGGGGATGCCTATATATATAGGGGGGGCATCTAACAGGGGGGATGCCTATATATATATAGGGGGGGCATCTAACAGGGGGGATGCCTATATATATATATATATGGGGGGATCTAACAGGGGGGATAGCTACATGGGGGATGCCTACATGGGGGGGATCTAACAGGGGGATGCCTATATATATATATATATATATATAGGGGGATCTAACAGGGGAGATGCCTATATATATATATAGGGGGGGATCTAACAGGGGGATGCCTCTATATATATATATATATATATATATATATATATATATATATATATATATATATATATATATAGGGGGGGGATCTAACAGGGGGATGCCTCTATATATATATATATATATATATATATATATATATATATATATATATATATAGGGGGGGGATCTAACAGGGGGATGCCTATATATATATATATATATATATATATATATATATATGGGGGGATCTAACAGGGGGATCCCTATATATATATATATATATATATATATATATATATATATATATATAGGGGGGATCTAACGGGGTATGCCTATATATATATATATATATATATATATAGGGGGGGATCTAACAGGGGGATATGCCTATATATATATATATATATATATATATATATATATATAGGGGATCTAACAGGGGGGATGTGTGTGTGTGTGTGTGTGTGTGTGTGTGTGTGTATATATATATATATATATATATATATATATATATATATATATATATATATATATATATATATATATATATATTATATATATATGGGCGTAACTAGAAATGGCTGGGCCCCACAGCAAACTTTTGATTGGGGCCCCCCCCTCCTCGACCAACCACTATGCCATCAACACACCCAGCTCTACACAGGTTCTATACACCATATAAATTACACTGCAGTTATATTAAGTGACTCACAGGGGACGCCTTCTCTCATTAGAGTTGTTTCCTTTTCATTTTCTTCTCCATCTGTCCTGGGCCATTATAAGAACTCCGAGCCACAAATCCACAGAATCTGCCAGACAGACAAATTAGGCTCTGTGTAGACAGCTTATAGATTGCCCCTTGTTCAGTCCTCCATATAGATGGCCCCATGTGCATCTACTATAGTAGAGATCCCCCTCTGTGTAATCCATTTATAGTAGATGACACCCTCTGTGCATCACCTATATCAGAGGTAGGGAATCTCTGCTCTCCAGCTTCTGCAAAACTACAACTCCCATCATGTATGGACAGTCAAAAATAAAGCTGTAGTTTTGCATTAGCTGGAGAGCCAAGGTTCCCTATCCCTGCCCTACAGTATATGGTCCCCTCTGTGTAGTCCTCTTAGATGACCCCTCTGTGTCGACCCCCCCCCAGTGTAGTTCCCCTTATAGATGCCCCCTAGTCCCCTTCATAAATGGCCCCTCTGTGTAGTTCCCCTTTTAGATGGCCCAAATTCCCCATAAAAGTAGCCCCCAGTGTTGTCCATCCCCGTCCCGCATATAGGTAGCCCCCAGTGTTGTCCATCCCCGTCCCGCATATAGGTAGCCCCCAGTGTTGTCCATCCCCCATATAGGTAGCCCCCAGTGTTGTGCATTCCCATCCCCCATATAGCCCCCAGTATTGTGCATCCCCCCCATATAGCCCCCAGTATTGTGCATCCCCCCCATATAGCCCCCAGTATTGTGCATCCCCCCCATATAGCCCCCAGTATTGTGCATCCCCCATATAGCCCCCAGTATTGTGCATCCCCCCATATAGCCCCCAGTATTGTGCATCCCCCATATAGCCCCCAGTATTGTGCATCCCCATGTAGCCCCCAGTGTTGTCCATCCTTAGCCCCCAGTGTTGTCTATCCTTAGCCCCCAGTATTGTCCATCCCCTTCCCCACATAGCCCCCAGTATTGTGCATCCCCTTCCCCATATAGCCCCCAGTATTGTGCATCCCCTCCCCCACATAGCCCCCAGTATTGTGCATCCCCTTCCCCACATAGCCCCCAGTATTGTGCATCCCCTTCCCCACATAGCCCCCAGTATTGTGCATCCCCTCCCCCACATAGCCCCCAGTATTGTGCATCCCCAGCCCCCACATAGCCCCCAGTATTGTGCATCCCCAGCCCCCACATAGCCCCCAGTATTGTGCATCCCCAGCCCCCACATAGCCCCCAGTATTGTGCATCCCCAGCCCCCACATAGCCCCCAGTATTGTGCATCCCCTCCCCCACATAGCCCCCAGTATTGTGCATCCTTAGCCCCCAGTATTGTGCATCCCCTTCCCCACATAGCCCGCAGTGTTGTGCATCCCCTTCCCCACATAGCCCGCAGTGTTGTGCATCCCCTTCCCCACATAGCCCGCAGTGTTGTGCATCCCCTTCCCCACATAGCCCGCAGTGTTATGCATCCCCTTCCCCACATAGCCCGCAGTGTTGCCCCTCTGATTAAAAAAACAAACACATAACTCACCTAACCCCACGCTCCCCCGTCGGTCGCCGGTCTCCTCTTCTCTCTGCCTCCGCCCGATGAGCAGCCCTCTGGTGAAGTCCCGGCAGCGTCATCGCTGAGCGCTCAGTGTGCGCCGCGGCAGCTGGGACTTCCGGTTTGTGTTCTTAGTACCGGAAGTCCCAGCCGCGGCGGCGCACACTGAGCGCTCAGCGATGACGCTGCCAGGACTTCACCAAAGAGCTGCTCATTGGGTGGGACACTCTTGTGATCGCAAGCAGTATGCTTGCTTGCGGTCACAAGAATGATTGACAGGGCGGGAAGCCTATGGCTTCTCGCGCTGTCAGTCAGAACACTGAACACCCGGGAGGCCCGCTCGGCCGCCGGGTGTTGCAAGCGGTCATCTTCGGGGGGCCAAGGCCACGGGCCCCCTGATGTTAGGGGCCCCGTAGCAGCCGCTCTGGCTGCTACGGCGGTAGTTCCGCCCCTGTATATATATATATATATATATATATATATATATATATATATATGGGATCTAACAGGGGAGATGCCTACATGGGGGGGGGGGGGGAAATCTAACAGGGGATATGCCTACCATGGGGATGCTATCTGCTGGGGGGCTAACTAACTACCTAAACTGGGATGTCTCCTACATTGGGTGTTACTATATATAGGGGGGATGTTTAACTATCAGGGAGATTACTTACAGGGGTTATGGCTAAATGCCTAAGGGGGTGGGGGCTAACTAACGGGGGATCACCTGCAGAGGGAATACTACATACTGGTGGGCTTACTATTGGGGGGATCCCTACCTGCTACGTGCTGTGGAGACTACCTACAGGGGATTAGCTACACTGCAGACACTACCTATTGGGGGAGGGGGGGGGGCATCCTGCACAGGTAGGCCTAACTTCTAAACAGATGCACACAGGGTGGCCTGTGGACATTATTACTATATTGGGGGACACAGCAGAGGATCCTAGATACAGGGGGCAACCCACATACCTACTGACTTTACTGCAGATGACTCAAAAAAAAAAGTAGAAGTTGTTGAAAAAGTGCGGAGCCTAAGATGTTTGTCTGGCAGGTTCAGAAGAGATGAATTGTGGCTGCAAGAAATCGTCATGGGGGTACGGGCCAGAAACAGAGGAAAAGGGGAAGTGACACCTCAGATCAAAGAAGACGTCACCCGTGAGTAACCGACTTTTTTTTGCCCCAAATTGAAAAGGGTTGAATAACTGTGCTCTATGCCAGTGATTTTCAACCTTTTTTGAGCCGCGGCACACTTTTTATACTTAAAAAATCCCGGGGCACACCACCAACCAAAATGGCACAAAATGACACTAAAACAGTACATATTATACATATAGTTAATAATATAGATTCTAAATGTATTTATACTCACTCAGTGTGAAACCTGGGCCTGTTTTCTTCTCCCCCCTGTGCTTCTCTCCACCATACTTCTCCCCCCTGCTTCTCTCCTATGCTTCTATCCACCATACTTCTCCCCCGTACTTCTCTCCTATCCTTCTCTCCACCATACTTCTCCCCCCTGCTTCTCTCCTGTACTTCTCTCCCCCCTGCTTCTCTCCTGTACTTCTCTCCCGTACTTCTCTCCCCCATGCTTCTCTCCCGTGCTTCTCTCCACCATACTTCTCCCCCCTGCTTCTCTCCTGTGCTTCTATCCACCATACTTCTCCCCCCTGCTCCTCTCCTGTGCTTCTATCCACCATACTTCTCCCCCCTCTATCCACCATACTTCTCCCCCCTGCTTCTCTCCTGTGCTTCTATCCACCATACTTCTCCCCCCTGCTTCTCTCCTGTGCTTCTATCCACCATACTTCTCCCCCCTGCTCCTCTCCTGTGCTTCTATCCACCATACTTCTCCCCCCTACTTCTCTCCTGTGCTTCTGTCCACCCTGCTTCTCTCCTGTGCTTCTCTCCACCATACTTCTCCCCCCTGTTTCTCCCCCATCCCCAGGTTTCTCTCCCCCATTGTTTTCTCCTGTTTCACAGGGGCACCATAGTTTGGGGAACTTTCCCCGCGGCACACCCGACCATGTGTCGCGGCACACTAGTGTGCCACGGCACACTGGTTGAAAATCACTGCTCTATGCCATAATACATACACTGCTTCTCCCTAGTAACAAACGCCCCCCCCCCCCCCGGCATTGCCTTGGGGGGGGGGGGGCGCTTTTAGCAAGACTCGCCCTGTAGTTAAAATGACCTAGAAACGGCCCTGCATGTACCTGTATACAGCCTCCTCTGAGAAGGCGGTTGTATGGAGGATTTATGATCTGTAGGTCCCTCCTAGAAGAAGGACGTTATCTGGCCATGTATACCCGCATGTACCTGTCTACAGACAAAAACTGCATATTCCATTACATCAAGACCTTTTGTACAAGGCAATTGGAATTCTTCTCAATTGACAGCCCTTCTGTTTGGAATCATCTTAGCTCCATCTACAGTCACCAAGGTAATGTCTATTGTACTTTTGACTGTTTGAGAAAATTGAACCTCGTTTCTGGCAGGGGACAATTCCTAGAGAAGAAAATAGATCCCCAGTCTGTGACACTCTCTCTTCCTCCAGAGAGATTACAGAAGTTGACACAAGTCGGGGTTCTCAGTACTCCCCAGTTGCTGTCACTTCATCTGATACCCTTGGGTCTTATGTCTGCTCTGGAAATTACACCCAGAGACAAGGATAGCTTTTCCTGCTCAATGGCAACAGTCTCCCAATGAAGTGGGTAGAGAGAACCATTGATGTATCAAGCACACAGTGGGGCGCTTGTATGCAGGAGCAACGAGCAAAGGAGCCTTAATCCCCATTAAAGATGTTGCTGGCATCCAACATATGAAGGGAATACTAGTCCACTCCAGCACACCAATCTAAGGAAAGCTATCCGTATAAGATCAAAACCGCATCTAGGATGGCGCATATCGATCTTTATAGGGGCACTAAATCAGTAGCATTACTACTGGAGGCAGGGGCATTTTGTCTGCTGGCAATCTATGCTGCGATGTAACCCTGTCGGAAGAACAGTCTCTGGACCAGAAGCCTTCTGGTAAATCGCATGGAGGATAGACCTATTCCTATTGAAGGTTCAAATTGGGAACCCTTTTTTCTCACTCCTATAAAGCCCAGAGTCTTGCAGAATCTCAGACAAGGTTGGGCCTTGGTCAGCCTCATTTGCCCCTATTGACCCAAGAGGGCATGGTTCACAATGGTGAGCCCCCTGCCTAAGAATCTTCTGGGAAGTCTCCCAGTCTCCCCAGCTACTGACTCACAGTAGCAGAGATTACTCCCAGCGTCCCTGCCAGGTGTGGGCAGAGTCTAAAAATCTTGCAAGTAGCAAGTCTCTGGTTTCATGATGACCTTTTATTATCTAAAAGCATGGCGCTCTCTCCTGATGCTAATTCCATAGGAATAATCTGGAGGCTTCTGTATACCCTCAGTTAATAACTTAAGAGGGTAGGCCTGTTCGAAGCTTGACTGCCATCAACAAGATGGAAATTGAAATTGATATGCTGTCAAAGTGGTGACCACTCTTCTGCAGTCCAGAGCCACAACTGCCTACAGAATCTACCTGTAGGTAAAGAAGAAGTATGAAGCCTGGTGGGTGAAAGGCTCTTCCACATTTACATTGTTACAATCCATTACTCCTGCCAACACGGAAGAGGAGGAGCTTCATCCCTTAGATGTGGGAAGGGCTTGGAGCATGTATATTGAACGGACAAACTCCTTCAGGTAATCTAACCACTTGTTTTTATCCTTTGCAGGGAAAAACAAAGGATGCAGGTCATCCAAAGCTTCTCTGTCCATATGGATAAGGGAAGTCCTCTCCATATGCTACCAAGAAGCTGGATTACAAGTACCTGATGCAATCAAGGCACATTCAATGAGGGCAATATCATCCACATGGGCTGAAAAAGATCTGTACCCTTGGAACAAATATGCAGGACTGCTTCATGGTCGTCCGTCAATATCTTTTGTCAAGCACTATAGACTAGATATTCACGATCAACCAGTTTTTGGCTCAGCCATTCTGTCTTCTGTAATGTAATGGCCCTCCCTAGTCTGTTTTCATAGCTTGCTATATCCCCATTTGTGCTGCTGCTGAGGACGTAAGGGAAAGAGATAATTTTTTACTCACCGTAAATTTTCTTTCCTGTAGTCCGAAGCAGCAGCACAGACTTCCCACCCTGATTTAAAAAAAACTATTATTTATGCAGCATAACCTGATTGTTTCAATGCCTTATTAACTAAGATTTTATGAGTTTTTAATTTTTTGGTCGTTAGAATTGACACAAGGAGGAGGGGTCTGTATGGCCTTCTTATAGGGCTCCTAATCAATCTTCTTTTATTAGTACCATCTGTCCTACCATTGCAGGAAGATAGGATCTTCCCCCATTTGTGCTGCTGCTTCGGACTACAGGAAAGAAAATTTACGGTGAGTAAAAAATTATCCTGGATTTGATGCAAAAAAATGTTTGCATTTCCTTACATGGAAATTCTGCAGCATTTCCCCACAAGCTAAAATATCTTATAGCTAATAACCAAACAAACTTGCCTTGAGTAGCTTTGATATGTGTTTTGATGCTGATTTGTCCAGAAAAGCTTTTTGCACTGCAGCATTGTGATCAGCAAGGGCTTCGATGGCCATGGCAGCTTTCACTTGAATATTAAGTTTCTTTACCCGAATGATATTTATAAGAGAAGTGATCGCGTTTTCTTTTGCAATGGCATCCTGGAGAAGTTTGTTTCCTCTAGCAAGTTCTGCAATAGCAGTCGATGATACACCTACAAGATCGTCTTTTTGGAGGACAGAAATAAACAGTGACAATTATACAAAATAATGTGTGCATAGCAAAAAAATTATTATCTAGAACACAAACAATCTATAGAAACCACAGCACTCCATTGATTAGTAAAAACAGAACTGGAGTTTCATTGCATCAAGGGATAAAAAGAGGACAATGGCCAACCTTTACTAAAACAAAGTAAAAATTTAGACTTAAGATTTATCAGGATGTTTGATAAATCTGTAGCACTTAAAGACTGTCTAGTTTTTAGGTGAAAAGTTTACACCAGCTAATACTTGGCTGAAAGTCTGGAAACTTCCAGCCCGATTCAGGTGCATTTTTTTTGGTGCAAAGTAGGCTCTGTTTGCATAAGCCAAGCCTTATTCATATCAGGTGGAGGAGCGTCTAAGAGTGGTAAAATGTCTAAAATGCATAATAAATGTGGAGAATAGTCCTGTGCACCACTTTTTCAGCCAAAATTCTGGTGGAGGCACATTAATAAACCAGAACCAATGTTCAAACAGACCCTTGCAGCCTTCCTCAAGTTTGAGAAAGCCCCCCCGCAGCTCCCCGTGGCCCCCCCAGACTCACCTGCTAGCTGCTACAGCGTGGAATAGCGGCAGCAGCGAGCGGGGAAAAGGGTCTTAAAATAGTAACCCAGTTAATAGGTTGAAACACGACAAGATTCCATCAGGTTCAACCTAGAGCAGTGCTTCTCAATTCCAGTCCTCAGGCCTCACCAACAGGTCATGTTTTGAGGATTTCCTTAGTATATCCAAATGGCAATCAGAATAATCCCTGGATCAATGTATCACCAGAAATCTAATGCCCATTAATTGTAACATTAAACTTTTCAAGCCTCCCTTCAATTTATTTGATGAATTAGCCATGACAACATCATGTGGCAGAAAGTTCCATAGTCTCACTGCTCTTACAGTAAAGAATCCACCAAATGACATAGACAAAGGGAAGATCTCCTCTGCTTGTTACATTGGAAATTGAGTGCAACTCTTAACAAAAAAAAAAAAAAGAAAAATAATATATAGTGAAGCCAGTGACAAGAAAGGCACCTGGTGGAGCGTTTGCCAGTTAACAGGGTCATTTTTTTTTAAATCTTATTTTAAACACCCTTCCCATCTCTGACCTTTGATTGTACACCACTGTGTTTCCCAGCATGATAGATGGAAAAAGAAAGAAATGCCATGCTCTTCCCTCTGCAGAGTTACTTCTGACTAATGTAGCAGCAGCAAGCTGGCTTTTATAATTACTTTGAAAACGGTAACATGTGTTCTGTATTTTGAAACATTTAAAACTTACATTTTTTTTCCTTGAAATACTCACCAGATTTAGCAGAAAGAAAATCCACAAGAAGAGGGATACCTCCTAGATCTTTTATTGTGTTTTGATTGTATGGGTTTTGGATACATAAAACCCTAATGCAATTCATAGCATTTATCAACAAATCCTCAAAATCTCCATTCAGCAAGTAAACCAAAGGCCGAAGTCCATCCTAATAAGACATTAAAAAAAACCTCATAGTAAATGTTTAGGTATTTTTCCAGCAGGCTAACTGAAGTACATCCGAAACATAAAAAATATCTATCTTTTTATGTTTCAATCCATTTTTTTGAAAATTACAAACAATTAAGCAGTGCTTGGTAATACAATTGTGCAAACATCCGAGTGAAATGCCATACAATAAAATAAAATAGCATAACCACACATTCATAGTGGATAAACATAAACATAATTTGTTTATAGTATCATTATAGCTAGGATTATCAATAATGATAACCTAGCTGAAAATTAAAAATGGGTTTTGGGTCATACACCAAAACCATAATAGGCATGAATATAATAAACATACTAAACAAACCTTTTCTTCATATGGGCTAGTCCCAACAAATGTGTCACTCACAAGATCGGCCATTGGACACTGAATTAACAAGTATAATTAGCTTACATAAGAACTAGTCATAGCTGTTTGAGTAATTGGGCGGTCACCACGTAGGGGTAATTGCTTAAAGAGGTTATCCAGCGTGGGGGCACTTTTTTGGGGGGACCGGGGAGGAGGTGGCTGAAATAAAAGACGTCCACTTACCTCCCCGGTTCCAGCGGCGGGTCCCGCATCACGGCGCTCCGGTGCCCAGTTCCCGGCCGCTTCCGGGTGTCTCAGGGACTTCAAACGGATCCCGCCTCCTTCACTGAGTGGCTGAGCGGCCCTGAGACGTAGCGTCTCGGGCGGCGTCAGACACCAGGAAGCAGCCGGGAACCGGGCACCGGAGCGCCGTGATGCGGGACCCGCCGCTGGAACCGGGGAGGTAAGTGGACGTCTTTTATGGACGTCTTTTATTTCAGCCACCTCCTCCCCGGTCCCCCCAAAAAAGTGCCCCCATGCTGGAGCACCCCTTTAAGGAGGTAGCACATTATAGCAGCTAGATTCCCATACTGATAATTTATTTGTGAAAGATGTCAAAACACCTCTGCCATACGCTACAGCTTTCTTCATAGCATACTTTCTCAATACCCTCAATGATTTCAGCTATTGTTGGAGGATTAAGTTGTTTCCATTTTTTAGTTATTGTCGGAGTGATCTCAATTCTCCACATTTCCCGCAGCATGCTGAGCTGATCTGTATTAGCATAATATTTACTTAGCTTACAAGGGATTTTGTAGCGCCATTTTCCAATGCCTAGTTGAAATTTCTTTTGTAAGAGACTGAAAGCCACAGATTCATAGACAGACAGCCAGTATAAAGAGGTGGGGTAACCAGACAATAGGACCACCCTTGTCTATGCTGAAGATCTTTTCCCAAAGGAAAGGAAGAGGGACTTACCCCCAGTAAAGCAAAGTTGCATTAAGCCGATGTACTTTAGTAACACACGCTCTTGAACTCTGGGATAGTCTTCAGTGGGAGCTTAACCTAGAGACAAAGGCTTAAGACTCGTACTACCTTACAGGGCGGTCTCTGATACTATGTAGGCAGAAGGTGGTCAGATTTCAACACTATATCTTCAAAAAACTATATTTTCTACACACATTCTGGCAGAGTACTGTAACTAATTAAACAATTGCTCCAACCCGGCCCATATACTACCCTTGCACACAAGTCTCCACTCTCTTCCTTTGCCCAAGTCTATCCTCACGTTCATATCAGACTGTTGCCAATTATTTTTGCACTAGCACTTGTAACCAGTATTTTTCTACATTATATTTTGTATTGCACTGAAGTTATTTCTCAAGTAAAGTTGTTTGGCTCTAATAGGCTTTGCTCCCAACTAGCTAGAATCCTTCTCCACACTGACTAGGGGCAACACCCTGAAACAGCTGTACGTGGATAGATACCTGGCCTTGGTTTTCGCCTTGTCATTACATTGACTTATAGAGCCACTTAATATGGTGGTTTTGGTGGTTTTCCTAAAGATCCATGTGTCAGGGGGTGGGTACTACCACTGCTACAACCGTGACAAGTTGTCCCCAAAACACCAGAGCCCACCAGCTGGTGCAACACCAGCATTCAGTAACTGAGGCCACGGAAATTACAGGTTGAGTCATACTTGAAGCCACCCGCCTCTAAATATTTTTAAACCAATGGAGTTCTGGACATAGAAGTTCTACATCTGCGCCAGCACCCGGCTTACTAGGGCAATTGTGGGGCCCACAGTGCCTTAAGGGGCCAATCCTGCCTGTAACTACCTTTTTTTTTTTTTTTTTTTTTTTTTTCACTGTGGGCTGTTGCTCTAACCACTGCTGCAGCTCCACAGCTCCTGCTATGGGTATATAGCATAAACATGCTCTCCTGTATACAGCTCCAGCTTTGTGTGTATAACATAAACATAATGTGCCTTGTAGTTCTCCTGTATATAGCTCCTGCATTGTATGTGTATACAGAAGAACATGTTGTGGGCCATTTTTGGCACCATGCAAGCCGGACAACCCCTCTTGGACCTCACTACCTCTTTAGAACCTTTACACTTCTCCACTGTATCTCCTCTGCCTCTCCTTTACCTCTCTCTCTCTATCTCTTCTCTTCTCCTTCACTTCACTATCTGTGACTAATAGCAGGAGCCTGCTCTGCTGTAAACTTTCTTTTTTCTTTTTCACAAACACTACTGCCTCCATAGGTAGTCTCCAGGAAGCAGTCAGTCTATATAGGCAAGGTCAGGCAAGCATTTCAGCTGATTGGATGGCTGCAAGGGATTATGGAAAATTCTTTGCACCCATCCACTTACTAGAATGTGCAAAAACATGTGTGCCACCATGTTTTGCAAACTTTGTTAACAAATCTGGCAAAAATTAGCTTTGTCAATGAAGCTAATTTTTGCTGAATTCGCTGAAAACGGACATTATTTCAAAACATTGTTGTTTTAAAATAATAGTTATTTTTTGCTGTTAAATGTCAGCTTTCCACTCAATTTCAACTAGTGTTTGAACATAGCCTTTCTGTGTTTTCAATCCACTCCTTTTTTTATTGCAAAATACTGACCAACATACTGAGCAACATACACTGTGTGAACAAAGCCTAGAAATAATGTAATGTAAGAATGTCGACTCCATAGAGATATTTAATTATATTTCTGAAATATATCTTTTAGTAGTTTTTCTGTACCCTCTATTTGTTGCTTTACTGACACAGCACTTACCATTTCTGCTATAAGTGTAGGGTTACCATCCTCTTGTGCAATATCACATAAAATAACTGAGCATCGAGACTGAAGTTCAGGATTTTTGGAATGTAGCAATGAAATTAGGATCGGTACTGCTTCCGCTTGTTTAAGAGCCATTGCAACAGAGACATTATTTGATATATTGCTTAACACTCCAGAAGCTAAACATTGCAGATGCACTTGTTGACTTTGCAGGAGTTTCACAAGACAGGGTATGCTTCCTAAAAATGAAGATTTTGAACAATCAATAATTAAGCGCAAATAATATTTTTTTGTTAACTATAATTAGCAAAAATGCTGCATTTAGGATTGCTTTAAGGTCTTTTACACTGCGGAATATGCATTACATATAATGTTCTGGGAGAGTACATATACATACATACAACAGGTCATAGAGCTATTCACAATTGCATTTTTTCTTTCTAAACAAAAATCTCAGTATGCCTACATATGAAATGTGGGGGCCTCGTGCACGTTTAAAAATCGTGCACTTATCAACACTCCACAAAAATTTAGCTGTGTGCACAAAATGCAACTGTTTAGTTAAGAAATGTAGAATGTCTTTGCTTCTTCAACTAAAATGTGCTTCTTTAGCTAGAGGAAATTTTAATCACCAACTGAGATAATTAGGTGATGTATTTTATATAGAGATGAACAAACTGAATTTCTCTAAATGAGATTTATTACGAACTTTAGACACGTGTGAGAGATGTGCGAATTTACAGTTGGAACAAAAGCTAGGAGAAGGTGCATCAAGCTGAGCAGAGTTTGAAGCCCTCAGTCTGATCATCAGAATGCAGATAGGAACTAAGCACTTCGCTTTGTTCCTACTGTAAATTTGTTCATCTCTACTGATGCATCAGTGATTAACCACTGTCCACAGCCGCCCTAGGAGAAGTAAACCCTGTGAAGCACTTGCCAGGTGGCCTATCTTAATACCGTGTCTGGCAGCAGAATAAGTGTAATTAACAATGACACTTATTCTGCTGCCAGACATGGTTTTAAAACAGCCACATGATGTAATCTGTCAGGTGCTTTACGATAATTATACAATAAAGTGCAATGTGCATATAAACCTGTAAACATATGGTACTGGATAGTAATATGCTACAAATATGTGGCTAAATTGCCTTTCACTGCTTCAATCATATTCAGACCATTACCAAACAAAGGAATCCGATTCCAACATATAGCACATCCCCTGCACCTCACCCTCCAACGTGCTCCCCCAGTAGTATATAGCCCCCCTGCGCACTCCCCAGTAGTATATAGACCCCTGCTTTGTGCTTCCCAGTAGTATATAGACCCCCTGCGTGCTCCCCCTCCCATATAGCCCCCCTGTGCCCTCCCCCAGTAGTATATAGACCCCCACTTTGTGCTCCCCAGTAGTATTTAGCTCCCCTGTGCTCCCCCTTCCATATAGCATATAACATAAAACAAACACTTATACTCACCTGGGTCCTGGCGTCTCCTCTCCTCTTCCCCTCTTGTGGCCGCACTCCCCTTGTCCTCACGCCGGTGCTCCAGTGACATCACTCGAGTGCCGAAACCAGAAACAGGACAGAGCGGCCTCTTGTTATTACTGCGGCCACAACAGTGATTGACAGGGAGGGAGACGATAGCTTCCTCTGTCAGTGCTGCTCCTGCACGGTAACTATGAGCGCTCGTTACGAGCGCTCATAGTTACTGTGCAGAGGGGAGCAGAACTGCTCAGTATACAGGTATACTGAGCTGCAGCAGGGGTCTGGACAGCTGGCCTCCACAATCTGCCAGTTGAGGACCCCTGCTCTATAACCAGCCTTACTCGGTAAGATGCTGATGCAGGGCCAAGAGATAACTTTGACCTGTGGGCCCTGAGATGTCTGAGACGTCTCTTACCCCTAATGGCACACACAGTTGGACACCTGTAAATGGAGCATTGACAGTCATCATGGTGGAGGATACTCGCTCTGGTTCCGGGAGAATGACTGACACTATGGGAGAAGGTTATGTTTTTCAGCTGCAAAATCACAAGCAAAAATGCTTCAAAGAGTCGCTTCTCCCATTCCAGTCAATGGGACATTAAAAAGAACCTTTTTGTTGTAACAAAACTGCATATACTTGTACAGCAAAAAGTGCTTTTTAATGTCCCATTAATTTCTCTCTGGAGCCCACTATAGTAGCTGCAAACCCAAACTTTTTAACAAAGTTCGACCAAACTGTGTGAATATAGCCAAGAAGTGTAATATAAAGAATAATGTAGTATCTCTCTATAAATTATTAAAAACATTTAAAGTCTAATTGAAATTTGAATATTTGCAGCCTTGTGTAGCCTGTTTAGTCTGCATCCAAATGTACTTTGCCAAGGTAAAACATATAATAAACTTACCAGCCTCATAAATGTCTTTCCAAAACTGCTTTTTCACAACACAAAGGACCTCCAAACATCTTACAGCCATTTCTCTTCTATGAATATCTTTAGAATTCAGCATTTCTTGAACAAAAGAAACAGAAATATGTGTAAGCTGTAATGCATACTGAATAGGTAAAAAGAAAATTAACAATAAGAAAAATAATATTTTTTATAATTCTATGTTGCCTTGTACCTCTGGTGCCTTGACCAACATCTGCATGGAGTTTGTAGGCTCTCCCTGTTTTTGCATGGGTTTCTTATGCACACTGAAAAAACTGCTATATCTAAATTATGGGCCAGATTTATCAAGCCGCCCACATTTTTTTTTTGCTAAATTGCTGCTTACCTATCGAGTCTTGTACATGGCCGATAATTGTGCAGCCTATCCTTTAATAAGCCATTATGATAAGAGATGTGTAACCGACAGAAGATAGTTTTTTGACATGTTGGCTTTGCACTTGCAACAGTCCCCAGGTACAGGTAAGGGTCCTTTTACACACACAGATATCTGACAGATTTTTGAAGCCAAAAAAGGAATGGTTTTGAAAAGAGAAGAAATTTCAGTCTTTCCCTGGTGATCTGTTCTTTGTTTATATTCTGTTCCTGGCTTTGGCTTCAAAAATCTGTCAGATAATCTGTCAAATAGCTGTATGTGTAAAAGGACCCTAAGAGTATCAATGCACAGGCCGATGAAGGCCCAATAATAACTGTAAACGAGCGCCGATCTGCTAGAATCATTGGCTGCAGCGGTCCCGGCCTGTTATCAGCTGAGACAGGCCGCTCTGAAGCTGGAGTGCGCGGGACCCGGGAAGAAGACCGCAAGAGGAGCCCTACAGCCCAGATAGGTAATGTATATCGTCAGCCGCTGGCTGCGCACAGTTATTGCACATAGCGATGCGCGGTCGGCGCCCGACAATTATAGGTTCAAACCTATATCAACGATCAGCCGATGATCGTTGTCATTGGCTGATCATTATTTATTACACGGAGCAATAATCGGCCAGATTCGTTCCAGGTAATAGTACCCTAAGTCAGAGCGCAGATTGGATGGCAATGGTGCCAAAGAACAAGACACTTGGTAGTACAAAGCATCTGCTATATACCAGGAAGTACAACCACAAAATGCAAAACTAAGACTCCAAAAACAAATAGATTTTTTGTTAGTTTTAGAACTGGGCAGACAGGTAAGCAATGCTATATGTTTCTGCAGCATGTTTCTTATATTTTACCTGATATTGGGGTACCCTTTAAGGATACCAGTCAGCTTAAACAGATGCAGTATTTGCTATGAAAAATATGTTACAAGATAGAATGAAGTTTGTTGATATACTTCAAGCTTCTGTAGTAGCAGGAGATGCCAGCAGATATTGCATCAAAGGGTGATTAAAATTTTATTATGGGATGTTTTTATTTATATTTTGATTAGGAGTACCTCTGAATCACCACCTTGGCAAAATTGGCACCTTTTTGATAGACAGTCTGGCCCCAATTAGCAATTTCATTACCAATTTCTGCAGAAATCCAATGTATGCGTTATTTTTGCAGATTCACATACATATACATATACAAGAGAGGACTCACCTGTTAGATACTTCCAGACGTGTAGCTCTTGAATATTTAATTCTATTATATACTTTAAAATGTGGGTATGGAAATATAGCACAGCTAAATGAATTATATTATTTCCCATACTGTCTGTTTTTTTCCAGTTTCCTCCAAGAGAAATAATATATTGAAAAGCATCCAAAGCCCCTGATGTGGCTGTAAGCAGCAATGGTGTAGACTTATATCTGTGAATCATAAAATAGCAGTAAATATAATGAAGTGTTCGGTTTAACAGTTTTAAGTATGTTTCCAGGAAAATAATGACCAGTGCTAAAAATACAAGAGATGGACACCCTGGGGGGGTAAAATGTTAAAGTCCTTAAAGGGGTAGTGCGGCGCTAAGCAATTATTCACAAAATAACACACATTAAAAAGTTATACAACTTTGTAATGTTTGTTATGTATGTGAATGGCCCCCTTCCCCGTGTTTCCCCCCACCCACGCTAAACCCGGAAGTGTGGTGCATTATACTCACCTGATTCGTTTCAACCCCCGGCTGCCATCTTGTGACACGTATGTAATCTTCGGGAGGCTGGCCGAACCGCTGCAGCCGCCCCTCATGCCGGCCGCCCTCTGCCGCGTCATCTGCTGCTCAGCAGCGATTGTCTGAGCTTAGTTATGCTCAACCAATTGCGGCTGAGCAGCTGATGATGCGGCAGAGGGGGGCCGGCCAGCCTCCCGAAGACGACGTCATTGTCCCCAAGATGGCGGCCGGGGTCGACACGAATCAGGCATGTATAGTGCACTACACTTCCGGGGGTGGGGGGGGGGAACACGGGGAAGGGGGCTATTCACTAACATAACATAAATTACAACGTTGTATAACTTTGTAATGTGTGTTATCAAGTGAATAATTTTTTAACGCCGCACTACCCCTTTAACTTAAAAAGAGTACATAAAAATAATAAAATAAAAATATTATATACTGTAGTATGCATAATTGTCCAATCTATAAAAATAAAACAATCTTGTTTCCGCACGATGAACAGGGGAAAACAAAAAGCAGTAAAAAACGGGAGGATTGCTGCTTTTTTATTACATTTTATATTTGAAAAAAATAATTGAAAGTCATCAATACGTCCCATCTACACAAATATGGTACTAATAAAAACTAGCTTTACTTTTCATACTACTAATAAAAACTAGAGCTCATGGCACAAAAAAATGAAGTCCTATACAGCCCTGTAAGTGAAAAAATAAAAGCATTACATGAATCACAATAGGGACATTTT
Source organism: Dendropsophus ebraccatus (assembly GCF_027789765.1). Classification (NCBI taxonomy): domain Eukaryota; kingdom Metazoa; phylum Chordata; class Amphibia; order Anura; family Hylidae; genus Dendropsophus; species Dendropsophus ebraccatus. The sequence goes on from NC_091462.1 coordinate 63,828,145, forward strand.
ATTCATACCTATTTGCCAAAAAAGTTTTACTTTAATAAAAAAAAAAGTAAAACATTACAAAAGCTATATAAACGTGCGTATTACTGTATTCAGACTGACCCATAAAATAAAGATACTATGTCAGTTTTACCGTAAAGTGCATCATGTAAAACATGGAACCATACATCCCCCAGAAGGAAAAAAAAAACAAAAATGCTAAATTGAGGTCATTAAGGTCATTTTAGGGTCTGACCTAAAGGGGTTAAACTTTTATCATGAGATGTGTTTATTTACATTTAATTTTTTTGTTAATTTTTAAATTTATTTATTTTTTTTAAATAACGGATCGGCTTCCCACTATCTCAATATGGAAAACTGATCTGGACCACTGCACCACCAATAATGCACGACTGGGCTATTTAAATGGGGCTGTCAGTTTTGACAGCTTCATATAAATGATTAAATAGCTGGCACAATGGTTCCTTGATGGCTTTCAGTGGCAGCCAAGAGGCGCATTGCCTGGAGCAGATTCAAGTCCAGAGCTTGCTCCATACACTGTTGACAGCACCAGGAGAAGTATGCTTGTCTTATGTCATCAACCAGTTAAAGGTGTAATCAGGGATTAAAGAAACACAGCTACTTTATTTCAAAAACAGCACCACATCTGTCCTCGAGTTGTATGTTGTATTACAATTGAGCTCAATTCACTTCGCTGAGTGCTGCTGTTTCTGGAAAAAAGCAACCATGTTTTTGTAAACCTGGATAACCTAGCACACACAATAGGAAAGCCAACAGTGATGTTTCAACTAGAAAGGAGTAAATTTTTTTAAAAGTTTGGTTCGACGGGGTTGCCAAAATTGTCTGAAAAATTCTGGTTTCTTTGAACCTTAAACGAAGCACATTAACCCCTAGCGTCCCATGACATAAATGTAGTGATATGTATATCTGCACTTCCTCTGGTCTCTTTCCTTGCTAAGAAGCTCAAGCCATATTTAACAAGAAGTCTAAACCTGTGATGTTCTGCCCGGGAAGAATGTCTTTTGCTTTAGTGTAACGTATGGAGTCATGCTTACGCCTGTTCAGGACTAAGGCCATGTTTGGATGTGGACACTTGGATATCGGTGCCCCCTGACCCGTGTGACTGCAGTGGCCCTGGAGTCAGGACTTACGTCAAGTTTGGATGAGGACACTTGGATAATGGTGCCCTCTCCATCTCTGTCACAGCAATGGCCTTTGAATTCATACTCAAACTTGTCCTGATTGACATTACATTTGGATATGGACACTTTATGATTAGGGCCCAAAATGAAGGCGTTGAAATCCATGTAGTAATGTATATGTGTGGGCAATAGACCAATGATTTTTGGATATACTCTTGGTTACTACATACTATGTTTAACTAGATTTGCATTTCCAGGGAAATACATAGTGCTTGAAAAGAGCACCCCTTTACCAGTGACTTCCTTTTTTTAACTTTAATCCTGGGTGCTGTCCCTTTAAGAGCGACTTGGGTCCCATCCCTTTAAGAGCAACTTGGCTCCCGTCCCTTTAAGAGCGACATGGATCCCTTTAGTAGCGACCTGGGTCGCTTAAGAGCGACGTGGGTCCCTTCGCTCTTAAAGGGACCCAGGTCGCTCTTAAAGGGCCCCTGATATATTTTGCTTTTAAAGAGCCCCAGCTCGCTCTTAAAGGGACCCATTTCGCTCTTAAAGGGACCCAGGTCGCTTTTAAAGGGACCCATTTCGCTCTTAAAGGGACCTATTTCGCTCTTAAAGGGACCCAGGTCGCTTTTAAAGGGACCTATTTCGCTCTTAAAGGGACCCAGGTTGCTCTTAAAGGGACCCAGGTCGCTTTTAAAGGGACTCAGGTAGCACATAAAGGGACCTGTTTTGCTCTTAACCCTTTAAGGACCGTGCTAACTTTCGTTTTTGCGTTTTCGTTTTTTCCTCCATGTGCTTAAAAGGCCATAGCACTTGCATTTTACACCTACAGACCCACATGAGCCCTTATTTTTTGCGTCACTAATTGTACTTCGCAATGACAAGCTGAATTTTTCCATAAAATATGCTGCGAAACCAGAAAAAAATTATATGTGCAGTGAAATTGAAAAAAAAAATGCAATTATTTTTTTTTGGGGGGGGCTTCATTTTTACGCCGTGTGTCCTATGGAAAATCTTAGTTGTTATATATGTTCCTCAAGTCATTACGATTAAAACGATATATAACGATGTATAACTTTTATTGTATCTGATGGCCTGTAAAAAATTAAAACCATTGTTAACAAATATACGTTCCTTAAAATCGCTCCATTCCCAGGCTTATAGCGCTTTTATCCTTTGGTCTATGGGGCTGTGTCAGGTGTAATTTTTTGCACCATGATGTGTTCTTTCTATCGGTACCTTGATTGCGCATATGCGACTTTTTGATCGCTTTATATTACATTTTTTCTGGATTTGATGCGACCAAAAATGCGCAATTTTGCACTTTGGGATTTTTTTGCGCTTACACAGTTTACCGTGCGTGATGAGGAATGTGATTAATAGTTCGGGCAATTACGCACGTGGTGATAAAAAACATGTTTGTTTATTTATTTTTATTTGTGAAATGGGAAAAGGGGGGTGATTCAGACTTTTATTAGTGGAGGTTTTTTTTTTATTAATAAACACTTTTTTTTTTACTTTCCCTTACAGTAATATGAAGCCCCCTGGGGGACTTCTATATACACAGTACTGATCTCCCATTGAGATCAATCCTGTGTATATAATAGAACAATGATCCATCAGATCGGTGCTCTATTATAATGGTCTGCTGCAGACCATCTGAATAGCTTGCCGAGCCGGGATCAACGTCATTCCGACGCTCAGCCCCGGCTGGCTCATTAGAACGGATCTCCCCTCCGCGATCGCATCGCGGGGGGGAGATCCCCCACTGGACACCGGGGAGAGGGGGCACAGCTGCTATTTAAATGCAGCTGTCAGCTTTGACAGCGGCATTTGAATAGTTAATTAGCCGGCCGCGGCGATCGGCCGCGCCGGCTAATACACGCGGTCCCTGGCTGCACTTAGCAACCGGGGACCACACGCTGCAGAGAGGGCTCACGCCGGGAGCCCTCTCTGTTTACTCTTAACGGCCGCATGACTGGTATACCTGTCATGCGTCGTTAAGAGGTTAAAGGGACCCATTTCACTCTTACAGGGACCCAGATCGCTCTTAAAGGGACCCAGGTTGCTCCTAAAGGGACCCATTTTGCTCTTAAAGGGACCCAGGTCGCTATTAAAGAGACCAATTTCACTCTTAAAGGGACCTATTTGGCTCTTAAAGGGACCCAGGTTGCTCTTAAAGGGACCCAGGTCGCTCTTAAAAGGACCCATTTTGCTCTTAAAGGGACCAATTTCAATCTAAAAGGGACCCAGGTCGCTCTTAAAGGGACCAATTTCACGCTTAAAAGAATCCATTTCGCTCTTAAAGGCACCCATTTTGCTCTTAAAGGGACATATTTAGCTCTTAAAGGGACCCATTTCGCTCTTTAAGGGACCCAGGTTGCTCTTAAAGGGACCCATTTCGCTCTTAAAGGGACCCATTTCGCTCTTAAAGGGACCCAGGTCGCTCTTAAAGGGACCCAGGTCTCTCTTAAAAGGACCCGAGTCGCTCTTAAAGGGACCCAGGTTGCTCTAGCGACATTGGTCTCTTTAAGAGCGACATGGGTCCCATACCTTTTGGAGTGACTTGGGTCCCTTTAAGAGCAACATGCATCCCGTCCGTTTAAGAGCAACTTGGGTCCCGTCCCTTTAAGAGCGACTTGGATCCCTTTAAGAGCTACATGGGACCCTTTAAGAGCGGCTTGGGTCCCGTCCCTTTAAGAGCGAATTGGGTCCCGTCCCTTTAAGAACGACTTGGGTCCCTTTAAGAGCGACATGGCTCCCGTCCCTTTAAGAGCGACTTGGGTCTCTTTAAAGAGAATCAATCACCTGAAATTAACTGTTCCTATAATAAAAGATTCTCTGTCCCTAAGTCTATTCCTGAATATACAGACTGCCTGTGCAGTCTGTATCTTATGCTTTTACCTAATCCAGCATAGCGGAGAAGTAAGGCTGGGGGCGGCCATCTTGATGACGTCACAGTGGTGCGTTCCAACGCTGGAACGCAAGGGACGTAATCAAGATGGCGCCCGGCTTTATTGCACCGCTACAGAGGAGTACGTAAAGTATAAGATACAGACTGCAAAGGCATTCTGTATGTTCATGAAGTTTATTTCTGAAGATACAGACTGCCTGTGCAGTCTGTATCTTATACTTTACCCACTCCTCTGTAGCGGTGCAGTAAAGCCGGGCGCCATCTTGATTACGTCCCTTGCGTTCCAGCGCTGGAACGCACCACTGACGTCATCAAGATGGCCGCCCACGGCCTTACTGCTCCGCTCTGCTCCGCTATACAGCTATAGGTAAAAGCATAAGATACAGACTGCACAGGCAGTCTGTATCCTGAGGAATAGACTAATAGGCCCAGTTAGGATATTCATACACAGCGATCTCGCGCTGTATAGCGCGGGATCACTGTGTACTTACAGAGCGGTGGCAAAGGCTCATGGGAGCCCTTCCTGCCGCTCAGCATGCCGGGAGCTTCCTGTCGCGCGCCGGCTCTTTTCAAAAGAGCCGGCGCGAGACAGGAAAAGAAAATGGGTATATTGCGAAAATGCGGCCCTAAAACTAATGAATTCAAATTACAAATATTAATAAAATAACAATTTTAATCTAATTATCGGGAAAAAAATGTTTAATTTCCGCCCATGATTGGTTCTCTTTAAGGGCAACCTGGGTCCCTTTAAGAACGATCTGCGTACTTATAATGGTAAAGATCATTGCTCGGTTACCATGACAACCTTACTCATGTCAGTGAGACAAAACCGTTAAGGACCTTCCATGTATTACATCTTCTATTGGCCAATAGTAGACATGTGACTGTGGATGGTGTGAGACATTGCCTGACGAGACCGTAGAGTTCCTATTGGCTGCTATATCTCAGCTATTTGCATATATTGGCTGTTAGCGGTTAGAGTGTGGCCATTATTTGCAATGGGACATTATTTTCTATGGGAAATTTGGGGTCTTTAAATGTAAATTTCTTAAAACGACAAATCTGATCGAAACGAAAAATAGCACACCACACACCGCCGAGGGCTTCGAAACGCAGTTTGAACGGAGTCTGTGTGTAAAGCGGTTCGGGCTGTATTTTGCGCAGAAAAATAGCTGGAAGAAGAAGAAACGGAAGAAGAAGAATACGGATTACAATATAGTGCTTTTCAAGCACTATAATTAGTTAAAGGGGTTATCCAACGCTACAAAAACATGGCCACTTTTCCCCCTACTGGTGTCTCCAGTTCAGGTGCGGTTTGCAATTAAGCTCCATTTACTTCAATGGAACTGAGTTTCAAAACCCCACCCAAACTGGAGACAACGGTAGGGGGAAAGTGGCCATGTTTTTGTAGCGCTGGATAACCCCTTTAATGTGTTTGAACTATCGATATATTAATTTTTCTCTCTCCCGGGATGTGTGTAACTTGGTAGAGATATTGGTGTGCATGCGCATTGGTGTACACCTAGCTGCAAGCAGCAATTACCAGATGCAAATACGTTTTGTCTCTTGTGCTACTAAGCATTAAAAAGATGCTGTATGGTTGCGGGCATTCTCCATCATGAATACATGACATAACTGTATATATTGTTTCATGTTTGCAGGTTTGTGAGTGCTCTTCATACTTGTAGGATAGGTTCATTTGGGTTTACTGGCATCCTTTGATGAAATGCTGCATAATTTGCTGATTATGTAATACATATAGTGGTTCGATTATTGGAGCTATTTGGCATACACAGCGGGTTTATTATTCCCACACTATATATATATATATATATATATATATATATATATATATATATATATACAGCAGTGGTTTAGTATCTCATAGGGATTGATTGATATGCACCGTGACCCACATGTGGTCACTGGGTATATTCCCATATTCCCATATATTATATATATTCCCATACTGCGGATCCCTGTATGCGGGTCTCCCAGCATCCCATTTCCTGAATCAATAACCCCCACCCCCCACTACCATCACCCTGTTTCTGTGGCTTTATCATACTGTGCTCATACATGTGCCTCTATGACTTTGTTACCCTGTGCACATGCATAATTCCCCGATGGCATGAGATACATGGTGGACCTGTCATTTGTATATATTTTTCTATGTAGCGGAGTTTTGGTGGGGTTGCAGGGGTAGGGTATATATATGTGCTGTGATGTACATATCGCCAATCCCATACTGATATTCTATATATATGATTGTGATACTTACCTACTGGATGTACTTATACTATTTATATACCATGATCAGTTTCATTTGCGCGATCGCTTAGTGACCGATTTGCATAGTATTTATACTAGTAATCATATAGTAATCATGAATAATGCTATATGGGGCATATATGTGGATATATAGTGGTTGTGAATGATACTATATAGGAGATACCGACTCTTTTAATTGTGAATCCAAAACTATGTTATGTTGCTGTAGGTGTATGTTCTATTATGTGCTGTGTATTATATATCTAGTTTTGCCCACAAGTGATTTTCTCAAACCTATCCTTTGCCAGCAGCTCTGTGCGCATGCACTCTATCTATCAGCATGCACCGTGAGAGTGCCATTCTATACGTGATATGGCAGCTCAATCTAGTACGGGGGATGATGTTTGCCCTTTTGCTGCAGCTTCCGGTTACATTTCTTGCCAATACCTCTCTGCACATGCGCAGTTGGAGGACTTGGACGCCGCTGGCGCCATCTTGCCATGCTCACACACATTCTGGGAGATGAATTACTGCTGACAGGTTGGTGCTTTAATGTATTATTTGTAACAGGTGCCTCCCTCACTATGAGTGTACATAAATATGATCCCTGTATAGCACTTTTTCTCCCTGACGAAGTTCCAGTGGAACGTAATGCGTAGGGGCATCATGGGCCGCCACAAGTCGCTCCTCTCCCTCCTTTTTGGTGGTATGCATTTTCATTGATGACCTTTATTTTTCTATGGCACTGATTTATTGTTAATTATTTTACAACTTTGTCACCATTCACATGACATACACACACTTTGGTTTTTGTTTGGGACATCTTCATTATTGTTCATGTTGCTAATTTATCTTGTATTTTGAGGGATAGTTGAGCTGTATTATATGACCGTTTGCTGACTTATTTTTATAAACTTATTTTTGTACTATTTCTATTTCTGGAGTGCTCCTTCATATGACTTATCCCTGTTTCTTTTGTGGTGGTGTAAATGTACGCCCCTAGTTCGGGGGGGGCCGCAGCAACCCCGCTCTGAACCGCCGCAATCCCAGCTGCTATCTGCAATTAGGGGGCACAGTCTGATTGCCGTGCCCCCTAATTAGCCATTTAAAAGGCTTTTTTCCCCATCCGTGGTGGTCTAGTGGCGGAATCGCAGAGGAGCAGTCCCTGCTACCTATCTGGCTGGGGGTCTGCACTGTAATGCCACTGATCCTGGCTCGGTAATCTATTGTTCTCGGCTGCAGCACCAGACAGCAATAGATCACCAATCTCATTGATCTATGCAGTATATACAGTATGTACTACATTGATCTCAATGAGAGATCAATGTAGTTATACTAGAAGACCCCCAGGGGGTTAGTGTGGGGAAAAAATGTTTTTTTATTAATAAAAAAAATCCCCTACCCTAATAAAAGTCTGAATCCCCTCCCTATTCCCATTTTATAAAAATAAATAAATAAATGAATAAATAAACATATTAAATTATCATATTCCTGATCTCGCATGGCAAACAGTGTTAGCGCCAAGAAATTCCATTTTTGTTCGCATCAAATCCTGAAAAATTGTGATAAAAAGTGATCAAAAAGTCACATGTACGCAAACAAGGTATCGATAAAAGGTACAGATCATGGCGCAAAAGATGACATCTCAAAAAGCCCCATAGACCAAAGCGTTATAAGCATGGTAATAGAGCAATTTTAAGGAACATTTATTTTTTTTAAAAAGGTTTTTAAATTTTTTAAAAGCCATCAAATAAAATAAACGTTATACAGGTTGCTATCATACTGACTTGAGGAACATATATAACATGTCAGTTTTATCCTAGGGTGAATTTTATAAAAACAACCCCCCACCACCTAAAAAAAAAATTAAATTTCACCACACATATAGTTTTTTTCTGGTTACACTACATATTTTATGCAAAAATTAAGTCACTGCAAAGTACAATTAGTTACGCAAAATATAAGGGCTCATCTGGCGATTTTAAAGGGAGAAGCATTAAAAATGCAAGTTTAGAAGCTGCACTTGAAATGAAGAAACATGTCACTTCTTAGGAGCATTTCTGCTTGTTCCAGGCATTAAAGAGTGCTTTTGTGGCAAAACCACACTGAAAAAATGCATTAAAAATAGCCAAAAAAGTGTGCTTTTTAATAATCATGTGAACAAACCCTTACAGTGACCTCACAGGGACAAAGACAGACAGGTGTAAGATTTATTTAGACTTTTCTTGCCCTGTAACAGGTTTGGCAGCATAAGCCACAGCGTGAGTGACCTCATAGGGCCTAGGACAGAAAGTTGAAGGTGGCGACACCAGCAGCACTTGGAACAAGTAGTGCCTAGAACAACTAGTTGATGGTGGAAGCAGTAGCACTCTCTTTGACCCAGTAGGGACAGTTAAAGGGGTTATCCAGCGATACAAAAACATGGCCACTTTTCCCCCTACTGCTGTCTCCAGTTCAGGTGTGGTTTGGAATTAAGCTCCATTCACTTCAATGGAACTGAGCAGCCCAAGCTGGAGACATCAGTAGGGGAAAGGGGTTAAAGGGGTTATCCAGTACTACAAAAACTTGGCCACTTTCTTTCAGAGACAACATGACTCTTGTCTCCAGTTCAGGTGCGGTTTGCAATTAAGCTCCATTCACTTCAATAGCGCTGGATAACCCCTTTAATGGTGGAAGCATTACTAGAAGCAGCACTCCTTTCGACCCAGTAGACTCTACAACAGTGGAAGCACCAGTAGCACTCTCTTTAACCCAGTAGGGCCTAGAACAGCCATTTGAGGGTGTTAGCAGTAGTAGCACCAGTAGAATTTTGCTGGATCCAGTAGGGCCTAAAACAGCTAACTGAAGGTGGAAGCAGTAGCAGCATGTTTTTCAATCCTTTGCACCATACAAAGAAAGACAACCACAAAGAAAAATATGTGTGCACATAAAAACCTGGTTTTAAATATCAAGTAATGTTAGCATTGGGCTGAAGGGGGCAGTGAACTGTAAAAAGCCCCTCTGTACAACGGCGTTCCAGCTGCTTCCAGGACTGCAGCTATTAGCCAGCAGGGACTGATCACTGCGCCAGGTTAATTAACCATTTAAAAGCCTCTGTCAAAACCAACAGCAGCATTTAAATGCTGTTAAAAGCACATCATTGGTGCATTAGTGGCTGGATTGCCCCTGCATAATGCAATCCCGAGGGGGGTGCGGCGATCCGTGATATCTGTCGGGCCAGGACTCAATGGCGTAATGATGCTGACCCCGGCTTGGCGATCCTTTACTATGGGCTCCAGCAGCCCTTAGTAATGGATCACTTATAGAAGACCCCATAGAAACCCCCTATGGGGACTACATATTATGGAAAAAAAAGTTTTTCTCCCATTTTATAAATAAAAATAAACAAATGCAAGCAGAAAGTACAGATGTAGAAGTACAGTACAAGATGCCTCACATAGCCCCACAGACAAAAAAAAAACAATTAAAAACATTAAAGGATTAGAATAGAGCAATTTTAAACACATTGATAAATCTCCCACTATGTGTTTAACAAACTAGTGTAGAATTGTCTTACTTGCCCCCGGCAAACAATCAGATTCCACCTTTTAATTTTTAAAAAGAATCTGTGAGGAATGTAAAGTGGAATCTGACTGATTGCTAGGGGCAACTCAGACAAATTTACTTTACACCAGTTTGATAAATCTCCCCCATAGTTTAAAAAAAAATAAAGTTTTAAAGGACAACTCCGGCGAAATTTTTTTTTGGCTTATTTAAAGTTATATAACTTTGTAATGTGGTTAAATACCCGGTCTGGCCCCCTTCCCCCACTTTCCGACTCCCGACCCCCCCACCCCGGAAGTTAAAGAATGTATACATTACCTATTACGGTTGTCACGGTCCTCTTCTCCCGGGCGGCATCTGGTGGCGGGTGATGTCAGAGCTGGGGGGGCGGTCCGGGTCTTCTTCCTCTTCGGCGTCTTCATTGAGAGTGAATGGGAGAGAAAAGGCTGCTGGTGCACATGCGCACCAGCAGCCTTTTCATTGGCTGGAGCGCATCACATGGCTTCCAGCTTGCTCAGCCCTGATTGGCTGAGCTTGCTGGAAGCCATGTGATGCGCTCCAGCCAATGAAAAGGCTGCCGGTGCGCAAGCGCACTGGCAGCCTTTTCTCTCTCATGGACCCGGAAGCAAGAGACATCGCTGGACGGCGGACGCAGGTGACGGTGAGGCGGACGGCGGGCGAATGGAGTGGCGATCGTCACCGGAGGGATGGTGAATATGGTGTCTGTGTGTGTCTGTGTTTTTTTTTTTTGGGGGGGGGGGGTCCCGCCGGAGTTGTCCTTTAATTTTTTTAAAAGCACACAAATAAAATAAAATTTATATAAATTGCCTATTGTTCAATGAAGATAATTTTAAACTAGTTCTAACTTTAAAGAAATACACTCTATACATTGCTAATATGGTAAATGACTATTCTAGCTGCAAATGTCTGGTTTTTGGTGCAATATCTACATAGGTGTATAGAGGCCCATTTCCAGAAACTATCACTCCAGTGTTCTAATGGTACAATGTGTTTGCTCATTGGCTTAGAAGGCTAATTGATGATTAGAAAACCCTTGTGCAATCATGTTCACACATCTTAAAACAGTCTAGCTCGTTACAGAAGCTACAAAACTGACCTTCCTTTGAGCAGATTGTGTTTCTGGAGCATCACATTTGTGGGGTCAATTAAATGCTCAAAATGGCCAGAAAAAGAGAACTTTCATTTGAATCTCGACAGTCAATTCTTGTTCTTAGAAATTAAGGCTATTCCATGCGAGAAATTGCTAAGAAATTGAAGATTTCCTACAACGGTGTGTACTACTCCCTTCAGAGGACAGCACAAACAGGCTGAATGAACGGATGAATCCAAGTTTGAGGTGTTTGGATCACAAAGAAGAACGTTTGTGAGACGCAGAACAAATGAAAAGATGCTGGAAGAATGCCTGATGCCCTCTGTTAAGCATGGTGGAGGTAATGTGATGGTCTGGGGTTGCTTTGGTGCTGGTAAGGTGGGAGATTTGTACAGGGTAAAAGGAATTCTGAATAAGGAAGGCTATCACTCAATTTTTCAACGCCATGCCATACCCAGTGGACAGCGCTTGATTGGAGCCAATTTCATCCTACATCAGGACAATGACCCTAAACACACCTCCAAATTGTGCAAGAACTATTTACAGCAGAATCAGGCAGCAGGTATTCTATCGGTAATGGAGTGGCCAGCGCAGTCACCAGATCTAAACCTCATTGAGCTGTTGTGGGAGCAGCTTGACCGTATGGTACGCCAGAAGTGCCCATCCAACCAATCCAACTTGTGGGAGCTGCTTCTCCAGGGTGCAATTTCTCCAGCTTACCTCAACAGATTAACAGCTAGAATGCCAAAGGTGTGCAATGCTGGAATTGCTGCAAAAGGAGGATTCTTTGACAAAAGCAAAGTTTGATGTAAAAACAATGTTATTTCAAATACAAATCATTATTTCTAACCTTGTCAATGTCTTGACTCTATTTTCTATTCATTTCACAACGTATGGTGGTGAAAAAGTGTGACTTTTCATGGAAAACACAAAATTGTTTGGGTGACCCCAAACTTTTGAACGGTAGTGTATATTTATTAGGAAATTTGAAGTGTCCCTGTCGTTATAACTTTCAAAATCTAAATCAACAGTATATGTAAAATAAAGCTTTTGTTTGCAATTTACATTCATTTTTTTTTTTTTTGTTGTTATCATGTTGTAAAACAAGGCTGAACTTACCAGAAATCCAGGTCCAGTCTCCAGAAGGCAGATTCTTTTTATTTGGGCTGGTTGAAAAAAAACCCAGACTAAACCTAGGAATTCCGGTCAGTACAAAGAGTCACAGCTCAGTGTGTCCATCAATCACATGACTGCCTTCTCTCTGTGAGCACTCAGATGGCCTGAGATACACAGGACTTCCTGTTTTCTGACTGTTTACTGTTTTTTGAGAAAAAAAAAGTCAGAAAACAGGAAGTACCGTGTTTTCCATGTTAAATTTTAAAAAAATGAATGTAAATTGCAAACGTGCTTTATATCACATCTGCTGTTGATTTAGGTTTTGAAAGTTATAACGACAGTGATGCTTTAAATATTTAACATTAGCTATTTTTTAACCACAGCTCTTGTAAGTGATGATGTCATGCTTTATGAAAAAGCTTTTTTTTTTTAATTATACATATTTGAATTTAAAATTGTTACTCACTCAGCAGCTGTTTCCATCTCCAGTAAAGAATAGTCTTTTCTGTAAAGAGCCCTGATACAGGGAACTGTACCGTAGAAAGCTGCAAAATGTATTGCCATCCAGCCACGATGGTCGTACAACATATAATCTGCTTTCAAAGAAAGAAGGCAGGAAAGAACTTCAAGCGCACCACACTGAGCTGCAATGTGTAAGGCAGTGAGTCCTTAAAAACAAAAATATTAAACTGATTTATCTTATTTATCAACCACAACAAAAATTGTCAAAATTCTTGTACCAAATGGTACCTGTTTTTTTGGTACTTCTGTCCGATTTCTGAAAGATTTCTGCTTCTGTAATAAATCAAATACTTAACATTAGAAGACAAAAATTTAAAGTCTGATTGAATGCAATTGTCAAAAAAAGAAAACAACTGGTTCACTCATAAAGGAGCCTATGGCAACCACATGGGTGCAGTAGTGACAAGAAATGCATTTTTTTCACCTGTACAAGTCACAAAGTCAAAACACATGCATTTAAAAACCTAAACGATTCACTGAAAAACAAACATGCTTAGAGTTTTACAAATCCTCTCTCCCTTAAAGCGACTTTGTACCCACAATCTGCAACCCCCCCCAACGACTTGTTCGTTCGGATAACTGATTTTAAGATCTGTCCTGAGGTTCTTTCGACAGGTGATGCAGTTTTTGTCCTAAAAAACAACTTTTAAACTTGCAGCCCTGTGTCAAACTGCCATGGCCTAGAGTGTCCTAACTTTGCACCACCCCTCCGTCCCTCCTCCCCACCCTCTTCATCATTAGGAATGCCACTGGCAGGGTTTTCCCTATTCCTCTGCAGTGAAAACTGCACAGGTGCCTTAACGATCCAACCCATGTGCTGTGTTGTCACAGGTGATGAATAGGAAAATACCTGCCTGGAGCATTCCTAATGATGAAGAGGGCGGGGAGGAGGGACAAAGAGGTTGTGCCAGCCTAATGCACAGACACTCTAGGCCACGCCAGTTTGGCACAGGGCTGCAAGTTTAAAAGTTGTTTTTTAGGACAATAAATGCATCACCTGCCAAACGGACCCCAGAACAGATCTTGGATTAAAAGCAGCTATCTGAAGGTACAAGCGGTTTAAGACCCTATTATAAGGGGTGATAAAAAGAAGCATGCGAGTGCCGACTTGTCAGTTCAGCGCTCGCTTGCTCCTCGTTCCCCACCTATTACACGCACTGGCAGAGAGCAGGTAAGAGCCTGGGGTAAGTGCGGAGGGGCTGCCTGGGTGATCGCTAGATCGTCCGGGCAGCCCATAGAAGGTAGCAGCAGTCTGCTGCCGCAGCTCCTGTTCCGCAAAGTGACGGCAGCAGATCATTGCTATCATGATCGTAGATTTTTCAGTGTGTTGAAAAACATCAATGATGTCGGCTGATCGTTGTCTTCTATTAGACAAGACAATTATCAGCTGAAATGACCGATATCTTCCAAACACTGCCGATAATCGCTTCGTGTAATAGGGTTTTTGCAGTGCACGGGCAGTGACCGCATCTCTCCTCTTATATGATTACTTTCTTTCATCTTTAATCTTTAAAATTCCTAGTACAAAAATATAACTTGGGTATTAATTCTTTTTACTACTACTCCAAGCCTGCTATCTATTACTTCTCACCTACTAGTGTCAGTGTCCTAATCATTTCCTTGCTTGTTCCACTTGAAGTTTGCCTTTTGTAGCAAACAATGCTAACGGAGGATTATGAGGCAGAACAAGACACTGAGCCTCCTTTCTAAACATCCCAGGATTTAAATTAAAAAGCTTGTTCAGCAGGAAAAGTATTAAGCATTACTGTAATTTAAATAAACCATTGACATGTCACACTAAGAAGTCAAAAGTTTAGTTGGTTGAGGTCACAGTGCTGAGACCCCACTGATCAATGGACATAACTGGGTAAAGCATGACAATTGCATCGTCCAACAGGGTTTTCCTTCCCAGCATTCAGCTCTCAATACCCCAGAGCTTGGAGTGAAAGTGAGAATGTGCTGCCACCCACCGGCATGCACAGGCAATTAACATGAGAAAAGCCCATTTTCTGACCCTGGAAATGTTGCCATATAGGCTGGTGGCTGGAGGCATTTCGCAGCCTCATGTAGACAGCTGTCCCTTGGTACTCCATCCTCAGCTGGCACTATTTTCCACACTGTGCTGTACCAGCCTTCTACCAGTGTGTCATGCAAAATATCACCTGTGCCCTCACAGACGTGGTTTCAGGGAAGGTCCACTTAACCACCAGTACGTGGCCCAGTGCTTGTGGCCAGGGTTGCTACATTTTACTGACAGCACATTGGGTGAACATGGTGGAGGCAGGGACCGATTTGGACCCAGGGTCGGCACACATTTTACCAGCCCTGGGACTGTGGGGCCCTACCTTGGTTAGAATAATCCACTTCCACCAACCTTTTCTCCTCCACCTCCCCCTCCACTTCCCAATCATGGTCTGTGAACTTTGTGTAAGCTGGAAGGCCTGCAGCACTGCTGCTGATAAGTGGCAACAGGCCGTGCTGAAACTGCTCAGCCTAGGCTACAAATCGCATACTGCCACAGAGCTGTTGAATGGTATCAAGCAGCAGACTCTGCTCTCGTTGCTTCACTTAGAAGCAGGCATGGTTGTGTATGACAATGGACATTACCTGGAGGTGGCTCTGCATCTTGGCAGATGACAGAAACAGATGAGCAGTATGAGCCTCCACACCACCTCCTCCACATGGACAGTGTCATCCTATAGCGGCAACAGCTACCCGCAGACCAGATATATCAGCAGCATATAGTCCGGCCCTCCATCGCTCTAAGGGACAGTGAACTGGCGGGGGCAGCCAGGAGGCTATACTGTATGTGAGGGCTATAGACTGGGGGGGGGCATTGCTTTCTCTGCCTAAGGCACCAAAACTCCTTGTCCCAGCCCTGTGATAAAGCATATAATAACACTAACACTTATTGAGCAGTTATGAGAGTATAGTATTAAGGTTTGGTAGGGAGAATTGGGGGTGGTGTATTGAGGATTTGGGGGTGTTTGTTTATGATTGGGTGGGATTTTGAGTATGAGGGGTGGAGAGGGAATATTGCAATTTTTAAAGACTAAGCCAAAATCTTTTAAAAAGACATTTAAGGAAAAGGTTACCTTTAGTGAATAAATGAAGTGATTAAATTCTAAAGAACATGATGCTGATTTAGTCACTTTCAAAGTCTCATCAAAATATTCTCAAGATTTTGGTAAAACATTGGTCTATATTAAAACAAGACCCTCTTTTAGGTCCCACCTCACCAGAAAAACCTAGGATCGCTTTAAGACGAACTCCGACACTTAGAACCTAGTCACCTAGTCATGTACAGTGTCAGACTGTGGTACCTGGGGCCCACCAGAAGAAATTATCCTGGGGGCCCACTAATGAAGAAAAAGTTAGAAGTAACATTCTGACCGGATTTCATCCTGGATCCATCTGTAACTTCCCTGTAAATAACAAGTTTTTAGTCAAATTACAACTTTCAGAATGCCCTATGTGCTGCCAGTTTCTGAGAGGACAAACTTTTAAGAAAGGACATTCACATCAAAAGGTGAAGTGATGGGTGTGTGAATGCTCCTGATTGGCTGCAATCTGTGGGTCCCAACCATCAGCCCTGAAGATCCATCAATAAATCCTTCTACAGCATCATCAGCTATCAGAGGATTGTTATGCTGGGAGTTGTAGCATTTACAGCTGTTGTTGTTAAAGTGTCCTAGGTGCGATGTACATTGGATGCTTTATGGGAGATCAGAATACATAGTCCTAGAGGGGCTCAGTGTGTGGAAGTGTCTCCAGAACAGGACTTACAGTATAGGGAGATATAACAAATATATATATCATATAACATTATCATATTATTCCCATATACACATCACCATACTGTCAAACTGTTACTAACCAAATCCAGTAAACCAAGACCAATGTTACTAATAATGCCAGTAAATAACAAACATATATTATTGCCACTCCGTGACCACATAAATACATAGCCAAACCGCAACCACATAGTAACTAGCACCACCATGCCATTATTCTATAACACCTATAAACAGGTGACTGCTGTAGAGGTGACAAGGTACAATTCAGGCACTGTTAGGGTAGCTTCACACGTACCAGATTTGCAGCGGATTTCATACTGCAAATTTGCTGCAAAATCTGCTGCGAATCCTGGTAGTGTGAAGTTCAATGGGGTTAAATACCCACAGCGGATTTTTCACTCTGCTGGTCAGTATTTTGCAACCAAAACCAGGAGTGGATTGAAAACACAGAAAGGCTTTGTTCTCACACTAAATGGATGGCCGCCATTTAATGGCAAATAACAGCCGTTATTTTAAAACAACAACCATGTTCTGAAATAAAGGCCATTATTTGCCATTAAACAGTGTTGCCGATGGCAGCTATTTGAACAGTGTTTGAACATAGCCTGGTTTTTCAACCACTCCTGGTTTTGGTTGCAAAATACTGAGCAAAAATACTGTGCGGGAACATAGCCTAAATCTGTATATAGTGTCCTTTGAACAAGAAATCCCTTTATGTATAGCAAGTAGTATCCATTAGAGTCTACTCATAAAATAGCCACCAAACATGATCCTTTATAAAAGATGGCAGTAGCAATGACAGTAATAATGTGTTTTTAACACACTACGCCCAAACAAAACTAACCCCCCTCCCCCATAACATACATTAGAAATAGAAGGGACTGGCAAGGTGTATTTGAATGCTGGATGCATGGCCTCTACTTCTAGCGAAGGTGTCAAACCTAGACCCTCAGTCGTCTCCAGCAGGGCCTGCGCAGGCAATTGTGGCTCTTCACCCCACACCTCAGGTTTTTCTGATGATGAAAGAGGGTCCCAAGGCAACACCCCTGGCCAGGTGATGGCAGCAGCCCACCATCTGGGTTTCCCCCGCATAGGGTTGTACTCCACCTCCTCAATTTGTTCAAGGTTGTGCATATACCCATATTTGAGTTCATTGACAATGCTATATCCTCTCATTTTATCAAATTCCAAGAACATGGCTTCTTTTCATTCAGTACACTGTTCTCCCAGGTCTGCTGGTACTGCCCACTTCTGCTCTCTCTTTTCCCTAAACCTCTGAGATGGACTAGAAGGAGTAGGTTCTGCCACGGGGGGTGGTGTCCGGTGTCCTGTCTGGGTCAGCAATTGGGCCTGAAACTTAACTGCTGCACATGCAGTATAGCTTGACGGCCTCAATGGGACTCCTCCACACTCAGTACGGCTTGACGGCCTCAGTGGGACTGCTGCATGCACAGTATAGCTTAATGGTCTCTCAGGGACAGCTGCACACTCAGTAAGGCTTGGTGGCCTCTCTGGGACTGCTGCATACACAGGCATGTTTCATTGACCCCATGGGACAGCTGCACGCTCAGAATGGCTTGATGGCAACATACTGGAGTCACATACTTGAGCATCCAGGCCCAAAACGACTTCCCAGTATGATGGGGTGAACTGTGTGGAACTGGTTCCATATCCCAGTTGGACTCGAGAGCCCCCAAATAGCTGGACAGTGGTGACAAGGGAGCTACTTGCCATCAGGGGCGGTCTTGGCATTTCTGGGGCCCCAAGGGAAGTTATGTCTGGGCCCCCGCCCTCGACATGCGTTCCAAAACAATAGACCGCTGTGTGTTGCCCCCAATAGTATATACCCCTTGTGTCCTGCCCCCAGTAGTATATACCCCTTGTTTGCTTCCCCCAGTAGTATGTAGACCCCTGTGTGTTCCCCCAGTTATATATATCCCCCCATGTGCTCCCCCAGAAGTATATAGACCTCCTGTGTGCTCCCCCACTAGTATATAGGCCCCCTGTGTGCTCCCTCAAGGGTATTTAGCCCCCCCTGTGTGCTCCCCCACTTCGATATAGACCACCTGCGTGCTCCCCCACTTGGATATAGACCCCTGTGTGCTCCTACAGTAGTATATAAACCCCCTGTGTGGTTCCCCCAGTAGTATATAGACCCCCTGTGTGCCCCACCAGTATTATATAGAGCCCTTGTGTGCTGCCCCAGTAGTATACAGACCCCTGTGTGCTCCCCCAGTTATATATAGACCACCTGTGTGCCTCACAAGTAATATATAGACCCCCTGTGTGCCCCACCAGTAGTACATAGACCCCTGTGTGCTACCCCAGTAGTATATAGCCCCCCTGTGTGCTCCCCCACTTGGATATAGACCTTCTGTGTGCTTTCCAAGTTGTATATAGACCCCATTCTGCTGCTCCAAGTAGTATATAGACCCCCTGTGTGCTGCCCCCAGTAGTATATAGACCCCTCTGTGAAGCCCCAGTAGTCTATAGCCCTCCTGTGTGCTCCCCCTGTTAAATGGCCCCCCCTGTGTGCTCCCTCCATTTATATAGACCCCCGATGTGCGCTCCCCCAGTTAAACACACCCCTGTGTCTATGTCAGCTAGGATTTCCCTTATTAAGATGGTGGTTCTCCCCAGATCAGCTTCTTCTCGGCCGCTGCTCCTTCCTGGATCAGTGGTAAGCGGTTCCGGAGGATCGAGAGGATCTTGAACGGGCTGATCTGGGGGAGAAAGAGGGTGAGATTGAAGTATTTACATTTCTGCCCGCCCATAAAGAGGCGAGGGTTTGGACTCCCTGACTTCAAATTGTATTATTTATCTTACCAACTGGGATTTTTGCTGGCGCACAAGGACGCTACTTGGTGGAACGAAAACTGTTTTAGAGACAATAAGAAAGATATAGTCACTCAACTGGAGTCCGGTGGGATACATGTTAATGCGATAAATAGAGACTGGTTTGGTAGGCACTGTAGTAAAGTATGGAAAGAAATAAAAAGGATATGCAATGTAAGGGGGAACTTAGAATTCACTGAATTATGGGAGAACATTAATAGATTGATAGAATTCACCAAGATTCCGTCACAAGGATATTGGAAAAAACTGCACTGTTAAAGTTAATGACTTTTTTTGTAGATGGAGCACTAAAGGGTATGGACTCACTGTCTTTAGTTAGGGGGGATGAATGGGGACACAGATTTAGATATCTTCAACTAAAAAGTGCATATGAGAAATCACATGATAAAAGTTTATTTTTTGTTTATTTTAATGAAGGAATTCACAATATTATGGGAATAAGAGAGGTAAAACACATAGGGGGACATGTATCATCCGGCGTACGGATGATTTTCGGCGGAAAGTGCCCATTTGCGGATTTTTTTTATTCGCAAATGGCCGATTTGCGAATAAAATATTTGCAAATCGGCACTTTCCGCTGAGTACGCCGGGGGAGCGGGGAGGGGGTGTGAAGGGGGCGGAACGAACGATTCACCATCCGTTCCTCCAAAAGATACGCCGAAAACCTACTCCAGTCCTCAGCTCGTGTAGGTTTTCGGCGGTGCGCACCAGAGCGCACAGGATTTATGTAGAGGCAGTCCGCCTCTACATAAATCCCCGTAGCACCGGAGAAGCGGGGACATTTATATAAGTCCGGCGTAAAAAACGCCGGACTTAATAAATGTCCCCCATAGTCTCTAAAATCTATAAGATATTACTATTACAAAAATATGATTCAGTAAAGGAAGTTTATAAGAAACATTGAGAGAGAGACCTTGGACCCTTGTCCACAGAGGATTGGGACAGTATTATTGGTAGCGTAGCTAAGGTATCCGTGAATCTCGATTTTAGAATTTCTATGTGTAGTTGTTATGCATTTAATGCAGATTTTTGACTATTGGTTAATGTGTTATGTTAACTAATGTAATGTATGACAACTTCTTTATGTTGGATATTTATATACATTATAAAATGGGAAAAGAAAAAAAACAGATGCCTGTGTGCTCCCCCTCCCATATAGTATAATAAAACAAACACTTATACTCACCTGGGTCCGGGCGTCTCCTCTTCTCTTCACTCTTGTGGCCGCAGGAAAGGCCGAACTCCCCTTGTCCTGGCGCAGATGCTCCAGTGATGTCACTGGAGCGCCGGCACCACAAGGACAAAGCTGCCACTTGTGACCGCAGGGAAAACCCTTCCTGCGGCCACAAGAGTGACTGACAGGAAGGGAGCCAATGTCTCCCGCCCTGTCAGTGCTGCTGCTGCATGTAACTGTGAGCGCTCATTACGAGTGCTCATAGTTACAGTTCAGATGGCAGCAGCGAGCGGGGCAGCGGCCTTGTCCAGCGGTCTTGAGCACAAGAGCGGGGCGTGGGGGCCCCCCTGGATGTTGGGGGCCCCAAGCGATCGCTTGGGGTGCTTGGTGCCGAAGACCGCCACTGCTTGCCATGACACCATATCTTCTTCCTCCTCAGGTCACCCCATTAGCAGTCATGGACGCCTGGGCTCCTCATCCTCCTTAGGTCATCCCATAAGCACTTGTGTATGGACAGACTTTAGGTAAGCACCTTGTTTACGACTACTTGAACCACACTGCCAATCTGCTGCCATATTTTCCTCTACTTTGTTTAGTTACTATAAACATATCAACATATTAAAATGTTGCATCACACATGAACTCAAGCATTACCTTTCTTGGTTCGAAAACCAGGTGCATTTCTTTAAGGTTACATGTTGCCAACATGGCACAACTTTAAAACTTTGGCCAGTTGGGCCTACATAACAAAAAGGCAGAACTGTCCAAATAGTATCTAAAAGAGAGGCTCTATAATTACTACTTAGCAAGTTGCTTCTGCAGGGCCAAGATATAAGGGGGAGGGACTAAGGAGCCATGAGCAACTGCCATGAGGCCATGAGGGGGGCAACCTGCAGGAAGGGAGGAGTCAGCTGGGGGGGACCAGGTTGAGGCCCGTAGCTAACCTAAACTGCTCTTGCAGCCAGAAAGCCCCTTGCTTCTTGTCAAGGCCCCAGAGGGACTAAAGAAAGCTGTCCTCGGACAACCGGAATCTGTTTCTCAGCAGCATGGATCGCTCACTGCTCTGTGCCTCTTGTCAACTATGTCTGTGTCCTTACACAGACGACAGGAGCGGTACCCACACCAGTACAGGAGCAGGGAGTCCACTATCAGACATACATAATTTTTTTTTCTTTTACTGTGTATGTGCCACTCACCACAGGAGTGCTGTTCCTTTTTTTTATTTACTGTCTTCCAAAAAACAGATATATGGTAAAATGGTAAAAAAAGACAGCTACAGCTTATCCTGCAATCTCTTACACTGGTCCAATGAGCAAACCCCCGCCCACATATTTATATCAGTTATAACTCACAGAATATGGTAAAACAAAAACATGTTTTTTATTGTGTGAAAGTGGTAAAACACGAAAAACAGTACAAATTTTATATGACACATAATGGTGATGACCTACAGAATAAACATATAAAGGGGAATTTATCAAGTCTAGCAAACTTGCACTTTTCTTACATAAGACCTGTGTCCTACGCTGGATTTACTATTAGGCGCCTGTCTCTCAATAAATACAGCAGATCTGTGACTGCCTTATGGCGTGTCTGCAGACGTACATTTTTGCCATAATTTACACCTGCTAGCAGGAGTAAATCATGATAAATCAGGCGTAAAAAGAGGCCACACCTGCTCCCTACCTTACTGAGCCTTCTGCCTACTCTCAGGCAAGCTGGGTGTATGCTAGGGGAAAGGCACAGTTTTTTTTTTTTTGCATAAACCTGGTGGTTCGTACAAAAATCTGCATCTTTTCCCTGGAGAACACCAGTGATAGCTTTAATAAATTCCCCCAAGAGTGCCTTATTTATTTTGCACGATGACTCACACAATAGGAATTGTGTAAAAAATTAAAAAAAAGTGCAGAACAGCTGTTTTCTTATGTTAAAAAAACACCCCCACCAGAAAAAACAAACAAACAGAATAGTTAATCAATAAGTTATATGTACCCTTTAATCAATCCCACTTATGAGTGAAAAATGCAAAAAATAAGGCTGCATATCAGCACGTCTGTAAAAAAAAAATATTAAAAGCTATAGCTTTAGGCTATGTTCACATTACGTATGAGACCGGCCGTTCCGTGACCCCGGCCGGGTCACGGAACGGCCGGTCTCTGGCCGGATCATCTCGGCCAGTACTTAAGTACCGGCCGGGTGATCTTTCCGGCCGCGGAGCTCTGATGCGGGCGCATCAGCGTGCGCCCGCATGAGAGCTTACCATAGCACACAGTGAAGCGGCCGGAATTCACTGAATTCCGGCCACAGAAAACGGACCTGTCAGTTTTTTACGGCACCGCATGGGATCCCGGCCGGAGCGTATATGACGTGTGTACGCTCCGGCCGGGATCCCATTGCACATAAAGCTTTGTTCCACACCGCAAAACTACGGCCCTAGTTCTGCGGCGAGAACTACGGCCGTAGTTTTACGTTGTGTGAACATAGCCTTAGAGGGGTATTACATGGAATGATTATCGTTCGAAAAATCGTTCGAATTTGAACGATAAATGTTTAGTGTAATAGCAGACAACAATTAAACGACCAACAAGAAATAGTCGGTCGTTTAATAGAATTTGGACCTATTTTCATCGTTGATCGTTTGCAAATCGTTCGCATGTAATAAGACGTCGTTCAGTCATTTGCAGTAGCGGCAAACGCAGTTGAGATGACAGGACAAACATTGTTCCGGGTAATTGGGTGAGCGATTTCAAGCCGTTAGCCATAGTGGTCGTTTGAGTTCGTTTATCGTTAATCGTCAAAAAATAGCTTCGTATGATAGTACCCTTAGAATGAAAAGATAGGAGCTAGTCAACAGAAAGTCAAAGAAGGAACAAAAGAAAAAACGAAGGCAAACAAAGCTCATTATCCACAAATATAGTAATATAAGATTTACCTTCTGTTAGAAAATGGTCACTTCTTTGTTGATTTAAATTCAAGCCAGCTTTTGCTAATTGTGAAACAACTGCAGCTCTGTTATGCAGGGCAGCATGATGTAAACTGGAATAGCCAGAATCATCAAGGACATTCAATCCAGAAATCGGTGTCTTACGGCAATAGGTATAGAAAACTCCAGTCAGCCCCCTCTCAGCAGCAACTTTTAGTCCATAATGTAAATTCTAAAACATAATGCTAAATTAGGATCAATACAATAACTATAGAATATAAAAAACACACAATGTATGTATCTGATGTGTATATTTTCTAGATTTAGTATACTGTACAATGCTGTGCTTATCTCTTTATTTCCTTTAGGCTATGCTCCAACAATGTAAAAATAAGGGCAAATAATGTCCGTCGTTGATTATGATCATTGATAACGGTCGTTGTCTTGCAACAACAGACATTATTTGCCCTTATTTTTACATTGTGGGAACATAGCCTTGAAGTGTCGTGTCATGTCAGAAGTTGTAATTGGTGGGGATTCGGCTACTGAGACCCCAACCAATTACTAGAATGAAGGGTCAGAAGCATTTGTCAGAGCAAGGCGGGGAAGGGTAGGGTCTACATAATAGTCAACTTTGTTCCAGTGCAAATACATAAACTACGCCTTCTTATTTGTGAATAATTGTTTAGCGCCGCACTACCCCTTTAATGGTACATTTGTATGGAATTTTATAAACTGTGATAATGAATAAAAAATTATTTTAAATAATGGAAAATATATCCATTTCTGCTATAATGTACCTGTACTTA
This sequence comes from Dendropsophus ebraccatus, assembly GCF_027789765.1. NCBI lineage: Eukaryota > Metazoa > Chordata > Amphibia > Anura > Hylidae > Dendropsophus > Dendropsophus ebraccatus. The sequence continues at coordinate 63,852,320 of NC_091462.1, forward strand.
TACTCAGCTAATGTATCTCCATTTCTGCTATAATGTACCTGCACTTACACTCAGCTACTGTATATACATTGCTGCTATAATGTACCTGCACTTACACTTAGCCATTCACACTGCTGGTATAATGTGCCTGCAATCACACTCAGCTTTACTCACTGCTGTATATAACGTGCCTGCACTTACACTCAGCTATAAACACTGCTGCTATAATGTGCCTGCACTTACACTCAGCTATACACACTGCTGTATACAAAAGTCTCTGTGACTGTCCTGCACAGCTCTGACTGGTCCATGCTGAACACATGCCCCTTCCCCATTGCTGTCATGTGACCACACAGATCTCAGACAGCAACCCTGCTTCTCTATTCTAGCACCTGTTGAACTACACTACTGCATTATGGGGATCTGCAGCTCCATCCTGAATCTACAAACTGTTGCTGTTTTTTCGGGTTTATACACATTGGGGGAGATTTATCAAAGGGTGTAAAATTTAGACTGGTGCAAACTGCCCACAGCAACCAATCACAGCTCAGCTTTCCTTTCAGTACTGCCTAAAGCTGAGCTGTGATTGGTTGCGGTTGGGTAGTTTGCACCAGTCTAAATTTTACACCCTTTGATAAATCTCCCCCATAGTATACATTATACTCCACATGCTAATTGCTATACTCTACAGTAACTTATAATGTATCATATTCAGCTGTATCTAAATGTTTGTTTCATCTGTTTTAAATGTTATTCAGAATTTAAAAAATCATTATTTTTGGGGTGTGGAACCAATTGTCTACATTTCAATGATTTCTTATGGGAAAATTTGCTTTGGATTTGGATTACAAGCACGGCCCCAGAACGAATTATGTTCGTAATCCAAGGCATCACTGTATTCACATGCTACATACTGCTACTTACCTTACACTTAATGGCCTTTTTATAGCCAAATCTTTTCTTGAACTGTTCATGAAGCTGGATATCAGTTAATGGGAGTCTTTTGGGCTTTAATGTGCTTACTATTCCATTAATAGCTCCCCACCATTGTTTTTTCAGCATTGTTTGATAAAAATCTTCAAGATGAATTATAAGGACATGATATCTAGAAAAAAAATTATTATTATAAAAAAAAAAAAAGCTGAACAGTAAAAGGATTTAAAGCATGTCTGTCTGCTGAGACCCGCACAGATCAAGAGAATTAGCAAGGAGCTTTCCTTGTGACAATGATTTCCATTACAGACCATGCTTCTCCTGCCTCATTCTTCTGATCGATGGGAGTCTCAGAGGTTAAACATAAAAACTTGAATTTTGTAACCAACATCATTTTATGTATTAAAAATAGACTTGCCTTTTTCCTCCAGATTCCATCAGAGGAATAGGATAATGGTCTCTGTAAGTGGTATCAAGGTTGAAGAGCTCTTGATTGTTTTTTGCAGCCATTATACATATTTCTTCATAAGCAGCCTGAAAAAGAGAAAGTGTGTTATAGCACATATAACTGGTATATACACAATAGTGTATATAATTGTAATAGACTGATTGTAAGCTTTCAGGAGTATAGCTCTTGCGAATCACGCTTCTAAATTCACTTCGCTCTGTGAAGCGAATTTACAGCGATTCTTTTGAAAATTTGCAAAACATATTCGCTTGCAGTACAGTCATTTGGCGGGAGCAAGGGATTATCCATAATCCCTTGCGCATGTCCAATCACCGGCAAGCCCCTCAGTGATGTCAGCACCTCCCCCTCATCCTCTATATAAGGTGATTTGCTTTCTGGAGGCCGGCAGTCAGCTGTGTGTGCAGTGGAGAGCAGGATCGCAGCATACAGTTATTGCAGAGCAGGGAGCGCAAGAGAGAGATAGGAACAGAAAGGAGGGGAAGAGGGTGGATTGTTAGGTTGATTTCAACCATCAAGATATAGATTGGGGGTCACGGTTCAGCTAAAACTCCAAAGGGGAGAGATTTTCTTAACGTTCTGCAGGATGACTTTTTGGGCCAGTTTGTGAAGAAACCAACAAGATGTTATGTACTGTTGGCTCATTGGGAACGTCACTGTCAGGTATGGCAAAAGGCAGGCAGACAGGACACAGACAGTGAGCCCTACCTGAACCCGCCCACTATCCCTGCCTACTTGCCACGGACAGCCCTAGGCGGCTGCAGACAACCACAATGACAGTCCCTACACTGATAAAGTGTATTACAGAACAGTGTCAGACAAAACAAACAATGGGCCAGAGTTAACAATCCGGGTCAGCAACGTCGGGCAGCATAAGTACAAATTCAAGATCCAAAAGAGTATTCAAAGTCAGGCCGTAAGGTCAGGGCAGGCTGCAAAACAAGGAAGTCAGGAAACAAATCCAAAGGTCAGAAATACAAAGACAATATCAGAGGTAAAAGCAGAGTATAACTCAATAACCAGCATCGAACTGCTGGAGTTTCTATCTTTGCAGATGACGCCAAGCTTTGTAGCACAGTACAGTCTATGGAAGATGTGCAGATGTTGCAGCCTGACTTAGACACGTTGAGTGTTTGGGCGTCCACTTGGCAAATGAGGTTCAATGTGGATAAATGTAAAGTTATGCAACTGGGTACTAATAACCTGCAAGCATCATATGTCCTAGGGGAAGTTATACTGGGAGAGTCACTGATGGAGAGTACTTGTAGATAATAGACTATAGGACAGCATACAATGTCAGTAAGCTCTAAGGCCAGCAAGATATTGGCCAGCAAGATATTGCATTATATGCAAGATATGCATTAAAACAGGCATGGACTCTTGGGACAGGGATATAATATTACCTCTTTATAAGGCTTTGGTGTGGCCTCATCTGGAGTACGCTGTCCAGTTTTGGAACACGATTCATAAAAAGGATGTCCTAGAGCTGGAAAAGCTACAAAGGCGGGCAACTAAACTAATAAGGGGAATGGAGCATCTTAGTAACAAATTTGAGAAAATTTGAGAAAAGACGTTTAAGGGGAGATATAATTAATTTATTTAAATACATAAATGCCCCCCTACAAGAAATATGGGGAAAAGATATTCCAGGTAAAACCCCCTCCAAAGACAAGGGGCCACTGCCCCCGCCAGCAGAAATAATAGGGTTCAACCTCCAGAGGCGACAAGCCTTCTTTACCATGAGAACATTGAATCTGTGGAACAGTCTACCCCAGGATCTGGTCACAGCAAAAACAGTAGAAGGCTTCAAAATAGGCTCTAAAAAGGTCTTAAAGTTAGCATAAATGCATATGAATAGTACCTTCCCATCATCCATCCTCCTTCCCTCTATCCATCCCCTCCTTGGTTGAACTTGATAGACATGTCTTTTTTCTACCATACTATGTAATAGTCTGGTCCCCAGGAGGTTGACCAGACTATTCTTAACCACTCCTAACCCCTGGTGGCCAGACTGATATCACATTGCACCCATACCAGCTAGGAAGGAGGTTAAAGGGGGGGGGAACGTTCATACTCACCATCTGACATCTTCTCTCTTCACCAGAGCCCAGCACACTGAGCTTGACATGTGGCTGGGTCTGGCTCCATAAGTGTCCGCTCAACCAATCAGCGGCTGAGGTGGTGTCCTGCCTCAGCGACTGATCAGCTGAGCGCCAATAATGAAGAGAGAAGACTGATGAGTATAATTTTTAGCTTAGTGATGCCAGCAAAATGCCAGAAAAAACATTGCTAAATTGTAATAAGATCAAGATACCTGGTAGAGTATAGATAATCACATTACAGGCTCTGTCATGGCTGCAGCAGAGTTTTGTAGTTTTGTATCCTGATAAGTCTCACAGGTGAAGGAGATACATATTAGAGTATAGAGAACTACAGTCTAGGGCTCATCGTTGCTGCAGCTTACAGCTCTGTAAAGAGGAGCCTCATTGGCAAAGAATCATCATATGACCTGTGCATCGAGTTCACTCAGTAAACTAACTACTAGGAGAAGAAATCAGGACAGTCTAGTTCAATCACATGTATATGACTGAGCTCAGCAGTGACACCTCTGGTGGTTAGAGGTATTGACTCCTAGTGAATGTATGAGAGAGCCAAAGAGCAGTAAAGTAGCAACTAGAAGCAGATTAACCCTTAGGCGACCCTGGACATACCCGTACGTCCAGGGCCGCCTCCCCGCGTTCAGAGCGGGGCCGCGTGGCGGCCACGCTCTGAACCGCCGCGATCCCGGGTGCCGCATGTAGCCCGGGATCGCGGCTATTAGCGGGCACGGTGTGATCGCCGTGCCCGCTATTTAGGTAATCGGAGGCAGCTGTCCAAAATGACAGCTGCCTCCGATTACCGGCTGCAGCACTTCCCTGGTGTCTAGTGGGTAAAATCGCTCCTGCGGGACGTTGTCCCTGATGAGCGATCTCTGTACCTGATGCCGGCCGGGGACCTATCCAAGATGGCGCCGTCCCCGACTCGGCACTCGTTTGTTTTTGGCTGCAGCAGCCGAAAGCAAACGAGTGCCGATCTCATTGATCTTTGCTGAATAACTATACAGCAAAGATCTCAATGAGAGATCTGAGTGCATATACTAGAAGTCCCCCAGGGGGGCTTCTAGTATATGTGTAAAAGTAAAAATAAAAGTGATGTTATAAGTAAAAAGCCCCCTCCCCTAATAAAAGTCAGAATCACCCCCCTTTTCCCATGTTATAAATAAAAATAAACAAATAAATAAATAAATAAACTTGTTTGCTATCGCCGCTTCCGTAATCGCCCGAACTATTAATTTATCACATTCCTGATCTTGCACGGTAAATGGCGTAAGCGCAAAAAAATCCCAAAGTGCAAAATTGCACATTTTTGGTCGCATCAAATCCAGAAAAATTGTAATAAAAGCAATCAAAAAGTCGCATATGCACAATCAAGGTACCGATAGAAAGAACACATCATGGCGCAAAAAATGACACCTCATACAGCCCCATAGACCAAAGGATAAAAGCGCTATAAGCCTGGGAATGGAGCGATTTTAAGTGACATATATTTGTTAACAATGGTTTGAATTTTTTACAAGCCATAAGATACAATACAAGTTAAACATGTTGTATATCGTTTTAATCGTAACGACTTGAGGAACATATAACAAGTCAGTTTTACCCAAGGGCAAAAAGTGTAAAAACACAAACCCCCCAAATAAAAGAAATGCATTTTTTTTTCCAATTTCACCACACTTTGAATTTTTTTCTGGTTTCGCAGTGTCCTTTATGCAAAAAATTCAGTCTGTCATTGCAAAGTACAATTAGTGGCGCAAAAAATAAGGGCTCATGTGGGTTTCTAGGTGGAAAAATGCAAGTGCTATGGCCTTTTAAACACAAGGAGGAAAAAACGAAAATGCAAAAATTGAAATTGGCCGGGTCCTCTAAGGGTTAATCACAGAGTGAGGATACAGGAGTCAGTGCTGGCAAGAAAGACTGGAGCTCTGAGCTATCACTATGACTAACAGGTGAGCTGGATGAACATGCTGTCTCACACAGACAGACTCTCTTTCTCTCTTACACACGAGCTGTGTATAGGCAGTGTAGTTTCATAATTTTTATTTTCTTTATTAAATTAGAATATTCTGGGATGTGCTGTTTTTATAACTTTTTATTTTCCAGTATGGGGGACTGAAAAGCAAATGGCAGTGACAGTAATGCAGGTGAAGCTGCCGAGCTGGACTTTATGTCAACCCTTGCTTTAGTTCATTTTGAAATAATTTTTGCCAGAAAATTTAACCTAAAAAGGTACCTAAAAAGTTTGCCTTGTCTTTTATATAAGAATTAGAGTTTACAGAACTTCAAAATCTGTTCTTGGTAGTTGTTAAGTATACCTTAATATCATCTGATGTATTTTGAATTGGTGGAGTTCCTAAGTCAAATTCTATTCCTCCATGCAAATGAAAATATTCATCTGGTGAATACTGGAAATGCTGACACTTAAAATTTTCTCCAAGAGTAAGAGGTGGTAATTCACGTTCAGTCTTAACTTTATCATCTGCAAAGTATAAAGAAGGAAAACATTTTATGATTAAGAGATTTCAGGTTAAATACATAGTTGATAAGGTTAACAAAAGACAAAAGTTCACTAAGTTCAACTCCACTGTGTCCAGCAAAAGGCAAAAAAAAACCCCCTTAAGCAGCAGATACCAATTGGCTTATACCTGAAAAAAATCCTTCCTAACCCCTAATTTGTTAAAAGAAAAATCTTGTTACACTTTTTGAAGTGAAGAAAGAAAGCTCTCAGCAGTTGATACCTCTTATTGGCTAACTGAAAAAGATCATGACAAAATGTTAGCTTTCAAGTCTCTAGTAATGGCCTCTTTATCGCCAGTATGCCGGTCTTAAATTTCTCCTGCCCAGCAGGTGTAGATTTGTATCATGATTTACACCTGCTTGCAGGCATAAATCATGATAAATCAGGCACAGGAGGAGGCCACCCCTCCTCCCTTCTTGCCGCACCCGCCAGTGGTGCAGCCTTTGTAAATGTCCCCTAATAACTGAAGAATCAATTTATACACAAAAGGACACAGCAATAGAGAGGTAAGTTAGACAAGAACATGTAATCTCTGTCTCCTGAGGGGGATAAATTATCCTATTTTTAAGTAAACTATCATAAGTCTGAAATTTTGAATGTCTTAGTACCTACTACACAAGCAGTGGCGCCGCAATGATGAGGCGACCCGAGTCGTCTGCCTCAGGTGGCGCCACCAGCTGTCATTATGGGGGCGGCATATGGCGGATTATAATATGGGCGGTTTGGGTGGCCGCCCGGGGCCCGAGACTCCGGGGGGCCCATGCCCGGTCGCCCACATTATAATCTGCCACTGATTCCCGGAATGCATGTACCGGAGTCCCCCCGCGCCCGAGCAGTATCTGTAATTAGATGATGGGAGCGGGGGAGGCTGTATTCATAAGCGCCGCACTGTAATGAATCAGCCGGGCGGTGCTGTTACTACAGCGCGGCGCTTATGAATACAGTCTCCCCCGCTCCCAGCATCTAATTACAGATACTGCCCGGGCGCGGGGGGACTCCGATACATGCATTCCACGTCCGTGATCCGTTAGGATCACGGAACGTGGGAATGCAGCCTTAGTCCCCCGGGTGATGCACGGCTGCAGGAGGTGTCCCATCCTGTCCCCGGCAGCTCACGCATCAGAGAGCTCCCCGTGCACCGGAAGTCACAGCCACAGGTGCACGGGGAGCTCTCTGATGCATGCGCTGCCGGGGACAGGATGGGACACCCCAGCAGCCGCACATCAGCCGGGACCAGACCAGAGAGGCTCGACGGGGGGAACGGATGGCAGGTGTTGTGTGCTGTTTTTTGTTTTTGTTTTATCTGCTGTGCAGGGGGGGAGGGGAGAGGGCAGAGGGGGACCATCTATAAGGGGGGGGGGGGAGAGGGGGACCATCTATAAGGGGGGGGGGGGAGAGGGGGACCATCTATAAGGGGGGGGGGGGAAGAGGGGGACCATCTATAAGGGGGGGGGGGAGAGGGGGACCATCTATAAGGGGGGGGGGGAGAGGGGGACCATCTATAAGGGGGGGGGGAGGGGGACCATCTATAAGGGAGGGGGGAAGAGGGGGACCATCTATAAGGGGGGGGGGGAAGAGGGGGACCATCTATAAGGGGGGGGGAAAGAGGGTGACCATCTATAAGGGGGGGGGAAGAGGGGGACCATCTATAAGGGGGGAAAGGGAAGAGGGGGACCATCTATAAGTTGGGGGGAAAGAGGGGGACCATCTATAAGGGAGGAAGGAGGGGGACCATCTATAAGGGGGGGAGAGGGGGACCATCTATAAGGGGGGGGGGGGGACCATCTATAAGGCGGAGAGGGAAGAGGGGGACTATCTATAAGAGGGGGAAGAGGGGGACCATCTATAAGGGGGGGGGGAAAGGGGGACCATCTATAAGGGGGGGAAGAGGGGGACCATCTATAAGGGAGGGGGGAAGAGGGGGACCATCTTTAAATGAGTGGAAGAGGGGGACCATCTATAAGGGAGAGGGGGACCATCTATAAGGGAAGGGGGAGAGGGGACCATCTATAAGGGAGGGGGGAGAGGGGGACCATCTATAAGGGAGGGGGAAAGGGGGACCATCTATAAGGGGGGAGAGCGAAGAGGGGGACCATCTATAAGGGAGGGGGGAGAGGGGGACCATCTTTAAGGGAGGGGGGAGAGGGGGACCATCTTTAAGGGAGGGGGGAGAGGGGGACCATCTTTAAGGGAGGGGGGAGAGGGGGACCATCTTTAAGGGAGGGGGGGGGGAGGGGGGAGAGGGGGACCATCTATAAGGGAGGGGGGAGAGAGGGACCATCTATAAGGGAGGGGGGAGAGGGGGACCATCTATAAGGGAGGGGGGAGAGGGGGACCATCTATAAGGGAGGGGGGGAGAGGGGGACCATCTATAAGGGAGGGGGGGAGAGGGGGACCATCTATAAGGGAAGGGCGAGAGGAGGACCATCTATAAGGGAGGGGGGAGAGGGGGACCATCTATAAGGGAGGGGGACCATCTATAAGGGAGAGGGGACCATCTATAAGGGGGGGAAGAGGGGGACCATCTCCTAAAAGATCAGCACCCTCCTCTCCTGACATCCTCTGTGCTGCTGGGACTTCTCCTATAGGATTAGCACCCTCCTCTCCTGACATCCTCTGTGCTGCTGGGACCTCTCCTATAGGATTAGCACCCTCCTCTCCTGACCTCCTCTTTGCTGCTGTGACCTCCCCTATAAGATCAGCACCCTCCTCTCCTGACCTCCTCTGTGCTGCTGTGACCTCCCCTATAAGATCAGCTCCCTCCTCTCCTGACATCCTCTGTGCAGCAAGGGACCAAACGTTAGGTTTACTGGGGACAGCATTGGGGGGGGGGGGGGCAGCATTGGATTATAATGTGGGCGGATTGACGGGGGGGGGGCAGTATTGGATTATAATGTGGGTGGATTGACGGGGGGGGGCGTCATCCTATAGTTCGCCTCGGGCAGCAGAGAGGCTAGAATCACCCCTGTACACAAGCTATCTCACACCAAGCCCAGTCCCCTTTTCATTGGCTATTGAGATTCACCTGCCCAAAGACCTCAGCTAACTACACCACCTTAACTATGAAACACTATGATAGAATGGAATAACTGTTGGCATCCTATCAAATCCCTTACTTGTCCTGGATGGGAAGGAAGAACCTACTTCAAACATATAGAATTTCTTGAGCTGCAAACATTTTTTTTTAACATTCTTTAGGTTCAAAGGAAGCCAAGACTCCCATTTCAGATTAGGATTGAAAAGAAACATAATGGTGGCCTAGGGCTACATAATGTAGAACTTCAATATCAAGCAGTACACCTACAGAGATGGGTGGAGGTGACGTCTTGGAAGAGCATTCTGATGGATCCCAAATTGGAGCTACCCCAGCTAGGTATTAACGCCCTGTGGCTGCTCCATAAGGCGGACATCACTAACCCCTTCCCGAAAGGTACACTTAAAAGTGTTAAGACATACAAAAATATGCAGGGGAAACAACTCCCCCCCCCCCAATTGGCCTTAGTTCAGTACTAAATTATCTACTGAACTAACATCTGTTTCTCAAGACAACCTGTGGGAAAAAAACCTTTTCATCCTTAATACCTAATTTTAAATCTACATCTAGCATCTGCCCCTTTACTTGAAGCTTGTGCTAGTGAAGTGCCTTGTATCTTTTATCGTTGGCAATGGATTTAAAGAAGAAGTTCTCATGGTTTCTATAATTGTGCATATCAAAGAGAATCATATAAGTTGGTGTGCAACAACATTAGTGACAAAGTCACAAAGTCACATTATTACCAATACATGGACCAGTATGTTACTTCTCCCTAACCGCCCACATGATGCAGCAGAACTTTGGAGAGGGAGAGAAAAAAGCCAGACAGAAATGCCTTGTGTGAGACCATACAAACAAGTAAGATTATAGCGCAAGGTGCTGATGAGGTGCTCACCTTCAAGCTCTTTGGGCTTTGTGCATATCACCCTAAAGGGTATCAGGTCTTCAGAAACAACCAGGACACAATGCTTTTGTCAGGTAGGGATTTGGGAGGACACAGACGAGTGCAGCCCTGCAACTGGCACCCGCCCCAGCTGGCCCTACTTGCTTGCCGCGACAGCTCTAAACAGCTGCGGACAACTGGGCGGCGTTCCCTATGCTGTTACAAGTGAAAACACAAAACAAGACAAGACAAGACTCACATAAAAATGGAATGGTCAACGGTCAGAGTCAGCAACAAACGGGCAGCAGAAGGTACAAAATCGGAATCCTAAAGCGAAGTCGAGGTCACAAATCCAAGGTCAGAATCACTAAACAAGTATGGTCAGGGAATAGCGAGATCAAGGCACAATGTGCTATCACAGGCATTGGAGTGAGGGAAGGGGCTGGGATTTATAGTGACCAGGAAGCTAGGTGCTGAGAGGTAACTGGCTAGGTGTCAGGTGTCACAGCAGAAACAATCAGTGAATGAGTCACAGTAAGAAAATGCAGGGAGAACTGAAAAACATGGAGCGGATGACAGAAGACAAAGAACATAACAAAACCAGGAACGGACTAAGGTAAAAAGCACCGCAGCGCACCAACAGCAGACCGGTTGCTAAGGACGCCGTCGGCGCGCCCTCAGCAACCGGCCCTGCCCGTAACCACGGACGCCATCAGCGTCCCTCCAGGCTGAGCGGCGCGCCTCGGCAGAGGCAGGAGCCGAGTGCGCGGCTCGATTCCTGACAGAACCCCCCCTCTAAGGAGGGGCCTCTGGACCCTCACGAGGACCTTCAGGCTTAGTAGGAAATTTTAAATGAAATTCCCTACGCAGATCAGGGGCATGGAGATCTCGTGCTGCCACCCAAGTGCGTTCCTCTGGACCGTATCCCTTCCAGTGGACTAGATATTGGACTGAGTTGCGCACCTTCCTGGAATCTAAAATGCGTTCGATTTCGAACTCAATCTCCCCCTGGACCACTACTGGAGAGGGAGGAGAGCGAGCACTCACAGGAGGAATGTATTTCTTTAAGAGGCTTTTGTGAAAAACTGGGTGTATCCTAAGCGAGTGTGGCAATTGTAATTTGTAGGAGACTGGGTTATGAATTTCAGTTATGGAAAAGGGGCCAATAAACCTAGGGGCTAGCTTGGCAGACGGTACACGAAGATGTAGATTTTTAGTCGATAGCCACACCTTATCCCCCACAACATAATCGGGCCCAGGGTGACGCTTACGGTTGGCAAAACGTGTATTTTGTTCCTGTGAGACAGTTAGAGTCGCCAAACTCTCTGCCCACACTGTGCACAGTTTCTTTGTCAATTGTTTTACGGATCTGAAGTGTGTCTCGGGATTAGGTAGTACGGAGTATCTGGGGTGGAATGCATAGTTACAAAAGAACGGCGACTGTTGAGTTGAGGCGTTCACATGATTATTCAGAGCGAACTCCGCCATGGGCAGGAACTCAGACCACTTGGACTGGTTGTCAGAAACGTAAGATCTTAAATACTGAATTACAGATTGATTGACGCGTTCTGTCTGACCATTAGTCTCTGGATGGAACGCGGATGAAAATGATAACGAAATACCTAGTAGATCACAGAACGCCTTCCAAAACGTAGATACAAATTGTACCCACGATCAGAGACAATATTCATGGGTATTCCATGCAGCCTAAGGACATGGCGAATGAACAATTTAGCCAGAGTCTTGGCAGTAGGCAGTTTCTTAAGGGCCACCAAATGGCACATTTTAGAGAAACGGTCTACTACCACCCAGAGTACAGTCTTCCCCTGAGAGGGAGGAAGATCGGTAACAAAGTCCATCGAGAGATGGGTCCACAGGCGAGTGGGCAACGGCATGGGTTGCAATAACCCTTCTGGCAGAGACCTTGGGGTTTTAGTCCGGGCACAGATTTCACAAGATTTGACATATTCTTTTACATCAACTCGCCATTTAGGCCACCAGCAAGAACGGGACAATAGATAACCTGTACCCGCAATACCAGGGTGACCTGCTAAACTTGATGCATGCACCTCTTTCAAAACTGCCAACCTCAGGTTCAAAGGTACAAACAACTTGCCGGTGGGGACTCCTCATGGAGCGTCCCCCTGAGAATTCAGGATAGAATTTGTTAAATCGACTGACATGCTGGCAAGAACAGTACCCGGGGTAAGAATAGTTTCAGTCCTTTCTTCAACGACTTTACAGTCCCCAAAACTCCTGGAAAGAGCGTCGGCCTTGAAATGTTTACTACCTGGCCGATATGTAACGACAAAGTTAAAACGAGTAAAAAACAAGGCCCAGCGTGCTTGTCTGGGATTAAGCCTTTTAGCTGTATCCAGATACAATAGATTTTTATGGTCTGTAAGGACTGTAATTTGGTTTCTGGCCCCCTCCAGGAAATGTCTCCATTCTTCCAGAGCCCATTTAATGGCTAACAGTTCCCTGTTGCCGACATCATAATTTCTTTCGGAACTGGAGAACTTCCTGGAGAAGTAGGCCACTGGCCACAAATTGGTGTATGGTTCTCTACCCTGGGACAATACCGCCCCCACACCAGACTCAGATGCATCGACCTCCACCACAAATGGCTTTTCTGAGTCAGGATGCACCAGTATCGGGGCAGACGAAAAACTATGTTTTAATTGCTCAAAAGCTACTTCAGCTTCTAGGGGCCAGGGGATTAGGTTGGAGCTTTTTTTCGTTAGGTCGGTCAGCGGTTTGGCAATGAGAGAGAAGTTCTTAAAAAACTTTCTATAAAAGTTTGAAAATCCAAGGAACCTTTGTAGTTCCTTTAAAGTGCTGGGTCTAACCCATTCCAAGACCGCTGAGACCTTTTTGGGGTCCATTTGGACTGACTCCGGAGTTATGACATATCCTAAGAACCCAATCTCTTGTACCCCAAACAAACACTCATGCACGTGACTCACATGTGAATCCCAATCAGGGGAATATATCAGTATGTCATCAAGATATACTACTACGTAGCGGCCAAACAGATCACGAAAAATGTCATTGACAAATCTCTGGAAGACGGCAGGAGCATTACTCAACCCGAAGGGCATAACTAAGTACTCAAAATGCCCCTCGGGGGTATTGAATGCCGTCTTCCACTCGTCACCCTCTCTGATCCGGATCAGGTTGTAGGCGCCCCGAAGGTCAATTTTCGAGAACCAGCGAGCCCCCACCACCTGATTAAGCAGGTCTGGGATCAGAGGGAGTGGATGCAGGTCTTTGATGGTAATTTTATTAAGCTCCCAGTAATCTATGCAGGGACGCAAGCCACCATCTTTTTTCTCCACAAAGAAAAACCCTGCACCCATAGGTGACACCGAAGGCCTAATGTGACCTTTCCTCAGACTGTCCTGGATGTACGTGCGCATCGACTCTCGTTCTGGGGGGGACAGATTAAAAATACGACCCTTAGGAAACCTGGCCCCAGGTACGAGATCAATGGCGCAGTCGTACGGACGGTGAGGAGGCAAAGTGTCAGCAATGGCCTCATTGAAAACATCAATATACTCAGAAATTAATTCGGGAACATCAGACATGTCTTGGACAGAACATGCAACAGGAACTACAGGAGCCAAATGAGAACTGAAAGAACTCCCCCACTTGACCAGCTCCGCAGCACTCCAGTTGAACACAGGATTGTGCTGACGCAACCAGGGCAAACCAAGAATAATATCTGCAGCTAGTTTCTCCAAAACAAAAAATGAAATCTCTTCTCGATGAAGACACCCAACCTGCATGGTGACCTCAGAGGTGTGATAATCCACTGCTCCGCCCCTTAAGGGGTTAGAGTCTGCGCCAGCCACAGTAAACGGATAACGTAAAGAGACTAACTCTAATCCCAATGAACTAGCTACAGATGCTCGGACGAAACTCAGGGCAGCGCCTGAGTCCACCATAGCTGTACAGGGAAGAGAAATGCCATTATACAACAAGGTAACTGGTAGCAAAAACTTTTCAAAGTTTTTAGGAGGTACCTGGATGCCTGAGTGACCCTCCGGACAATCACTCAGGCATTGAAGTTTCCCGACTTCTGGTTTTGCCGGACATGTTTTCAGGAAGTGGCCTGATTTCCCACAGTATAGGCACAGGGAATTTTCCATACGATGTTTTCTCCTGGCGAAGGCATTCCCCAAAACCATGGGTTCTTTCAAAGCCTCAGGTGAGGAGGACGGCACGGGCACTTTGGAGGACGGTTTAGGGAACTGACCTGGGATCACCCTTGACCTCTCACTTTTCCTCTCCCTCAACCTACGATCAATAGTCACCGCCAGCGTCATAAAGTCATTGAAGGAGTTGGGAGTAGGGTGACTAACCATAACATCTTTAATGGTGTCCGACAGCCCTTGACGGAATAGGGTCTTTAGTGGGGAATCTGGCCATCCAGTCAGGGTGCACCATTGGCGGAACTCCGCACAGTATTCCTCCGCTGTACGAGGACCCTGCTGGATGGACAAAAGATGGGACTCCGCCACTGCAGTCTGATTGGGATCGTCATAAACTTGTCCTAGAGACATAAAAAACGATTCCACTGAGTTCCACTCTGGAGCCTCAGCAGGCAAGGACAGGGCCCAATCCTGAGGAGGACCTTGCAAGAGGGAAACAATCAAGGCCACCCTTTCACCATTAGACACAAATGGATTATGTCTGAAATACAGATAGCAGGATTCCCGGAAAGTCTGAAACTTACTAGTGTCACCCTGAAATCTGTCAGGTAATAGCATTTTTGTTTTGTGTTTTACCACCTGTACTGGAGCAGTCGCGGAGGACTGGGGAAGGGGCGACAGTGAAACTGTCTACCCGACTAGCCAGTCGTGCCACTTGTCCTGCGACACCCTCTAGCTGGGTGGTTAAAACCTCCAGACGGTCAGCGACCGAATTATCGGCGCTCATGCCTTTGTCTGAGGAAAAAAAAAAAAAAAAGTATTGGGCCTGTGATAATGTCAGGTAGGGATTTGGGAGGACACAGACGAGTGCAGCCCTGCAACTGGCACCCGCCCCAGCTGGCCCTACCTGCTTGCCGCGACAGCTCTAAACAGCTGCGGACAACTGGGCGGCATTCCCTATGCTGTTACAAGTGAAACCACAAAACAAGACAAGACAAGACTCGCATAAAAATGGAATGGTCAACGGTCAGAGTCAGCAACAAACGGGCAGCAGAAGGTACAAAATCGGAATCCTAAAGCGAAGTCGAGGTCACAAATCCAAGGTCAGAATCACTAAACAAGTATGGTCAGGGAATAGCGAGATCAAGGCACAATGTGCTATCACAGGCATTGGAGTGAGGGAAGGGGCTGGGATTTATAGTGACCAGGAAGCTAGGTGCTGAGAGCTAACTGGCTAGGTGTCAGGTGTCACAGCAGAAACAATCAGTGAATGAGTCACAGTAAGAAAATGCAGGGAGAACTGAAAAACATGGAGCGGATCACAGAAGACAAAGAACATAACAAAACCAGGAACAGACTAAGGTAAAAAGCACCGCAGCGCACCAACAGCAGACCGGTTGCTAAGGACGCCGTCGGCGCGCCCTCAGCAACCGGCCCTGCCCGTAACCACTGACACCATCAGCGTCCCTCCAGGCTGAGCGGCGCGCCTCGGCAGAGGCAGGAGCCGAGTGCGCGGCTCGATTCCTGACAGCTTTGGTGGAGAGTACAGAGCTGCAAGCCAACTAGGATGGTCCAAACGGGATGCTCCCAGGTAGGGGCCGTGGGAATACAGCCAGACTAAGTTCAAAAATTGTGTGTGACTACTCTATAAATGTTAACGCTGCCCAAAAGACTCCAAGCAGGTAAAAAGGTAAAATATTTATTAAAAATGTACAATAACGCATATTAAGGATCAAGTCCTCTTCATCAGATGCACTGTTATTCTGATGAAGAGGACTTCATCCTTGAAATGCGTAAATTGTGTATTTTTAATTAATATATTTTAACTTTTTATGTGATTCTAACAGTTTGAGTCTTTTGGGTGGCACTAACGTCTATGGAGTAGTCGCACAAAATTTTTTAAGTTAGTCTGGCAGCAGAAATTTGGCCTTTCCACCCATTTCTACATGTATGACATGTCCATGTGCTGGAACTTTACCTTAGATAAGCTGCAAAGAATCTACGAACAGCAGGCCAGAGCCAGGTCTCAGCTGCAGAACACACGGGTGAGTCACAGTGCTAAACAACACTTCACAACGAATGAACCTAGTACATGGTGGATGAGTGTGTGTAAACACATCTTCTGCCGCTAAGTAATAGCTCCTCCCTATTAAATTTTAGGGTTTCAAAATTGGACATCTGGCCAGAGCTTGCCCTTCATGACTTGGAGCTGCTGGCCTGCCCTGAAGTATTTAGTACTGCAGGAGGTGTCATCACCGACAAGTGGATCCAATGTGGACTTGCTGACGTTCAAAAAAATAAACCATGCATAGATCCTACATGATTTATTGGTCCTGGTGCCTGGTTAAGGAGCCAATCTACAGTGTTTACTACCTCTGCCACCGCCACCTTCTCCTCCTACTCCTCCTCCACTTGGATGTCTGTGTCCTCTTAAAAAATTATTTTTTCATTTAATTTATCTGAAATAGGCAATTCACATGACTCGTCTTTGACTTGAGTTCTCCTATCACCCGTTAGGTAAAAATCTTATTTTCTACAAGCACATGACTTTTGTACTACCATCAGATATCTAATATTTTCTCTCTTAAATCTCCCATACCAAAGTGTATTAGGCTGGGCCTAATTTAAGACTGGCGTACAAGTACACCGGTCTTGATATATTCCCCCTCCCCCTTGTGTTCACTGTAACATGCATGCTTTTTAAATATTTAAAGGGATTGGCTACTTTATAGTAAAATAGTTCAGTGTACAGTATTAGTGAGTGTACTCACTGTATATACTCACAGCAGCTCCCTGTGTACTTCAGAAAGCTAAAATCAGATTCCCCCGCACCAGGCTGTGCTGCCCTGCTCTCTGTTTAGTCTGTCCATAAGACTCCAGTGTCCACCACTAAGCCTGTATATGCCTATGGAGGATACTGGTGGGGGGGCATGGTCACATGCTCCTCCATGTCAGCCATTTCATGAAAAGACTCACCACAGAGCAGGGCAGCACAATCTGGAAGTGGGGAGTCTGATTTTAGCTCTATGAGGTACACAGGGAGCTGCTGTCAGCAAGTATTGTGAGTAAACTTACTTATACTGTACACTGAACAATTTTACTATAAAGTGGTCAACCCTTTTAACATAAGGTTTATGCAATCACTTACCAGAAAATGGTTGCAGAAGGCGATTCAAATCTGGAACTTTCAACTTTTTTTTCATCCCCAATAATAAAGGTACAAGAAAACTGATAAGTTTGAGGTAGCTTATATTTTTGCGAATGTCAGCTTTTTTCTCAATGTTTTCTTTTACAAGCCTCTGATGCATTGTTAACCTCTGCTGAAGATGCTGGTATGTTATTGGGTCCACCTTCTCTTGTGGTAGTTTTACTACATTTGATAGATCATAAGATGCATCATAAACAAACAAGTTCTCATACTGCTGCACTTCAAGGGTAAAGCAAGTCATTGTTATCATCATGTTATCTGCATAACGCATGAACAGATTTTTTTCTTCTTCTTCATTTGGTTCATATGTTGGATCCATATTGTTTGTATTGGAGTATATACCCTCAAACTCTGGTTCACTTGCTGTATCAACTACACCTAATTAAAAAATAATCAAATAAACAGTTGACTTTGCAATTCTATTTACAAATATATTAAGTCACATAATGCTTATCTTCTTTACGATTTTAATTTTTAGCACCCTTTGCATTCTAACTTTATTTTTATTTTTTCATTGACTGAGCTGTCTGAGGGTTTTGTATTTTTACAGGACCACCCAATACTACTTTTTAATGACTTCTTTTATTTTACTATAAAATGTAATGAGAACACAAAAAGAATTAATTACGTGATATTAAGAAAAAAGGCAAATGTTAAAATTTATACTTTCTTCCCTATTTCCCAGGGAGCAGAATTGGCATGTTAACTTTACTCTGGAGTCGGTATGATTACATACCGGACCAGAGATGTCAGCAGGGAGCACTATATCAAACTGAAAATTAAACAACATTTCCTGCAGGACATATAGTTCCTAATAAGTATGGGAAGACTTGAGATTTTTTTTAATAGAAGTAAATTACAAATCCGTTACAAACTTTCTAATATCAGCATTATATCTCTACAGCATTACATAAACCTATATAGAGAGAAAGTGCATTAGCAACAGCGAGTGTATTGTGCATAGCTACTGTTTATGCACTTTCTCTACCAACTTAACTTTATAAATGACGGGGGGGGGGGGGGGTGCTGCTTTAAGACAAATTTTCCTAAAGAAGTTGACCAATAACATTGATAAGATATATTGATAGTCCTGTCTTAAAATGTATAGTAACACTTAAAGTACTGTATACCTCACACTTGGATAAACATTTGCCATGGCCAAAAGTTTTGACAGGTCAGGATCTGAGTGCTCTTTAGAGTTCAGAGTCAGTGCTTCTCCCTTTCTCCCTCTGTTTTCTATGGGACTGAGACAGTCTATAATGCATTATAAAAACATCATGTGGTACAGAGCTAGGCAAGAACATGTTTAGCGCTCAGGCCCAGACTAATCATAACTTTTTATCTATCTCTATAACAGTGCCTATTTCAGTATTGTAACCACTTCTTTACATTTTGCTTTAGCTTGATGTCTGTCCCACCAGTAATTGTAAAATAGCAGAAGCAACAATTAGAGTAAATGTTCCTCACCTGCTAAGCAGAACTCTTCACATATTTTTTTCTTGGTCTGAGGATGGCCATTTGGATCAACATCCATTACAGACCTCCAAAATTCGGAGAACCTTATCCGTTTTTCTGCTGTCATGTATGCACCGTGCCAGAGGGCCTTTATAATATAATCCACACTTATCATGATCTGCCCAACTCTAGTATCATAGTAGGCAGGAGGTAACTGGCAGGATGTGCTGCAGTCAAAATTGGCATCCAAGCTGATAGATGGCACTTGGTTAAAACAATAAATGCCAACAACCAGTTCTCTCAATATTTGATGAACTTCACGATAATCCAGGCTGATATCTGATACCACTGGGGCTAACAGAAGAATCTTTGAATGAGTTACATTTTTCATTTCAGTTATTAATCCACTAGGAAGTTGAAGTGGTAAATTGGTATCATCCATTGATGCAAGCCAGCTTGAGGTGGTGAAAGACAAAAGTTCTTGTAGCTCACTTCTGTCAAATTTGTCAAAGAAAGCATTAGCATTTCTCTGTACTGACATTTCAGCCAGATAGGTCTCATCATGGACTGGGGTTTTAATATCCTTTACAGGTCTTAACATTTCAAACTGAATGTTTTGCTATATACATTTGCTGATTTGCCGAATGTTGTAGTCAAATATTCTTACAAATATTTCCATGTGGCTGAAAAAAGACAGATGCAATAACTTTTAAATGCATGGATTTTGTAATTCATATTAAAATCCTATAGCAAAAAAAAAGGATGGTAAGTATGGCTTGTTGCTAGTTATTTGTTTTATGCCCCAAAAAGGCAGTACGCATAGCATAAAGGCCATATTGCACGCTCGACCAGACATGTAAGTGTGGTAACCCAGGGGAGCCAGGTGGTGTTTAGCTGTGGCTGTGGGCAAGATGGTAGTGTACTGCTTAGGCACTTGTCACGGTGGCCAGGAGTGGTAAGTGCCCACCCCTGGATGTACCAACACACACCTGTTAAGTAGAACAGGTGCAGGTGTAGTATGAGGAACCACAGAGTCCAACAATTAAATTACCCAGGAAAGCATTTACTGAAAATTTACTTAAAGGCTCAGTAATACAATCACAGTCTCTTTTAAATAAAAGGTGAAGATTAGAGATGAACGAGTAGTAAAATATTCGAAAATTCTAAATTCAATTTGATTAGACCGTGATACTCAACTATTCGATTGAATATCGAATCCTATTAAAGTCTATGAGAGAAAAATGCTCGTTTATTGGAAACCAAAATTTGACCACTCGGAGGTCACCAACTCCACAATGACACCTCTCAAAATTATGCCAACACCTCTGAAATGCAACTCTGACAGCAGGGGAAGCATGTCTGGGTGCATCTAACACGCCAAAGTAGCATCATTATGCTACTATCACTCCAAACTCCAAACACAATATAACCTGTAAAGTGGAAAATACACCAGGAAACCTTCTTTTCCCTACATTAGCATGGACAGAAAGCCAAATTTTAAGCAAAAGAAACATTTTCATGCAGCCATTTAAATCATGTCTTTGGCAAGGGGGAGATCAAACAGCACCCATCGCTAACTTTCATTGAAAGGGCCCCCGAAAAAAATATGAGCATAGCCCTTCAGTTGAGCCTAATGCTGTTTTTAGTTTTTTTATGGCCTATTTCTATGGTGGTTGAGGAGGAGGAAATGAGCTGGAGCAGACACATGACACTTCACTTTTAGCTGCTTTCCACCGATGGAGAAGCAAAGCCTGGGTCAATCCAGTGGCTGTTCATTTTTATGAGCGTCAGCTGGTTAGCACTGTCAGTTGACAGGCGGCTGCAGTAATCTGTGATGATGCCCCCGGCTGCACTAAATACCCTTTCTGACAAAAAGCTGGCGGCAGGGCAGGCTAGCAACTCCAAGGCAAACAGGGACAGTTCCAGGCACGTGTCCAACTTAGAGACCCAGTAAGTGTAGGGATCGGGGAGGACAGGGTTGCGATTGGCCAGGTACTCCTGCAACATCCGCTGATACTTCTCCCTCCTGCTCACTACAGGTCCTGCAGTGATGGAAGTTTCGCAAGGGGGTGCCATGAACATGTCCCACACCTTGGAGAGTGTTCCCCTGGTGGCTGTGGACCTTGGATGGATGTTATCAGGCTCAGGGGAGGAACTCTCTTCTCTGCCACCAGCAATGGTAGGAGGGAATATTTCCATTATGTTCTGCAAGATTTCTTTATGGTATTTCTGCAATCAATGGCTCCTCTCCTCCACCGGAATAAAAGAGGACACCTTGGGTGAGATTTATCAAAGGGTGTAAAATTTAGACTGGTGCAAACTGCCCACAGCAACCAATCACAGCTCCTCTTTCCTTTCACCAGAGCTGGAAGCTGAGCTGTGATTGGTTGCTGTGGCCAGTTTGCACCAGTCTAAATTTTACACCCTTTGATAAATCTCCCCCCTTATCTTTATATCGGGGGTCGAGGACAGCAAACATCCAGTATCATTTGCTCTCAATTATGCGGACAATGCGTTTGTCCTGGGACTTTTTTATGGTGCGCACAGCATGCAGAAAAGTAGTACCACACTTATATTTTTGGCCTTGGCACACAAGAAGTATACAGCCGTAAACCCTCTCTATGACATATTAGAATGCCCTACAGCAGGAAACAGGCGTTAGACTTTGTTATGTTGCGCACAGAATGCAGACAATTTGTATCACACTTATATATTTGGTCTTGGCACACAAGAAGTATACAGCCGTATACCCTCTCTACGACATATTAGAATGCTCTACAGCATGCAACAGGCTTTAGACTTTGTTAGACTTTTGATCAAATACTCATTCGAAAATAAGTATTTAGAATAGTGTACTATTCGATCAAATACCTACTCGATCGAGTAGTACTCGCTCATCTCTAGTGAAGATAACACAAGAAATGTTTTCTGGCTGAGATCCCTTGATGAGCTGGGTACTTCAAAATAACACTTTTAGACTTGGAATACTTTACAGATCACAGCTTCTCGTGGCGTTATAAAAAATAATCTCAGGTTACTTAGGATAGTTTAGACAACTTGAATAGACATTCTTGACTAGCAGTGGTGAAAGTGGACTACCTGCAGTGTTACGGTTGTGTGGGGCCCTATACAGACCCTTAGGTACTCAGCAGTGGGGGCTTTGTGAACATTACTGACGCCCATGGGTATGAACATCTGCCTATTGCTCTCTGTGGGCACAGGGTGATATATAGGTAGAGCTAGCATAGACCCCTAAGGAAACCTAGCAATTTTCAATAGAGTTTTAGGCTTTAGTTGTGTTTACCTAGCTACTGATGTTTAAAATACCTCCTGCTGACTCTTGCAGTGTTTGAGGAAGAGAAAACAATAGCTGCCCAGCATAGATAGGGATTCCTGTTGTCCCTTGTTACTGCAGCTTCACCACTTTAGGACTCAAGCCGAACATGGCTGAGGTGAAGATGCTTGAAAAAGAATAAAAAAGTTTCTAAAATAGTCCCCACAATGGGTCCTGGCTTCCAGGCCAGGCCCTAGAATAAACAGCAGTATGTCTATGTTGGCTCTCTCTCTAAAACACACTGACTAGACCGCCCCATACTAGCTCCACCTGACCTTATATATCTCTCAGGGAGACAATAGCCAAGTACGGCGACCAGAGAAACCTCACAATGCAGAGTTCTAAAGATGTTCTAGAATTGTTATCTCATGGGTAATAATAGGATATGCAATGGGGGTATGGCCACAAATGCTATAAATGTTGTGGATTTCCTGCTGCAGATTCTTCTAGTAAGTGAATGATAAAATCTGCAGCATTTTATATAATTTTACCCTACTACTGAGTTTACATGTAGCCAAAAACAGAAGTGGATCTGACACAGAGAACAATTATAGTTAAAAGATTTGCATTTTTGTTACTTTTTTCTGTAGACTTGTTCCTGCTTTTGGCTAAATATGGACCAATACACAATATAATATGTAGACCCAGCTTGTGGAGATGAGAAGTCAGGTGAAATGAACGCCTTATTTATCTTGAAAGTGTCAGCATTCTCCGATGACAGGCGGGGATGCTTATCGGTGATGATACCCCAGTAGCGCTAAATACCCTCTCTATCTGCCCCTGCCCCACCTGGTATGCACAACTGCTTCCCTTCATGGGTCACACAGACCTATGGATGCAGGCTACTGCAAACGGCAAGCGGTGAAGCCGAGTACAGCTCCGGCAGTCTTGGGAGGAGGCAGATGTAACATCCAATGTGTTTTATTTGCAGTGAACAGACAGAAATGTACTCAACACTGTAAAGCTGTCTGATTTGTGGCCCCTCAGTGTCAGACAGGCTTCCCGCTTCACATTCCCAAACTACTGATACCTGGGAAGGCAAGAGGGATCGCTAGGTTGGGGGGGGGGGTCAAGTTCACACCTCTGTCCAGGAGCCCATTATACAAAGTAGGGATAAACATATGAGCAAACAACCGTGATGTACTTACAATCAATACTACAGGGGGAGTTCACATCTTAAGTAGAGTCCATTAGCGTTGCTGGTCGGCAGCTGAAAGATCCACAGAGCTTCACACTTCTGTCTTCACCGCCTATCTCCACCCCTAGGTGGCGCTGACACCCTATTTATAACATATGCACATAAGTACTCAACAGATCTAGCACTAATCTGTCTAACATCATACATGTGCCCAATAATCCTAGTCCTCGCTTTCCGAGTGGTGAAGCCTACATATAAAAGATTGCATGCTGTACAACAGATGAAGTGAACAGCAAAGGTAGTATTGCAATAAAGAAACATCTTAAAGCGATATTGTCATCCCTCCCCCCCCCCTTACTCTATGGGGTAGATTTATGAAAGGGTGTAAATATACACCTGTGTAAACTGCCCACAGCAACCAATCACAGCTCAGCTTTCAGCTCTGGTAGAATAAAATAGGAGCTGTGATTGGTTGCTGTGGACAGTGTACACCAGGGGGGAGATTTGTCAAAGGGTTTAAAATTTAGACTGGAGCAAACTGCCCACAGCAACCAATCACAGCTCAGCTTTCCTTTCAGCACTGCCTAAAGCTGAGCTGTGATTGGTTGCTGTGGGTAGTTTGCACCAGTCTAAATTTTACACCCTTTGATAAATCTCCCCCCAGGTGTATATTTACACCCTTTCATAAATGTCCCCCATAGTGTTGTTCTCCACAAGCTTAGATGCTGCACAATCAGTATATACCTGTATAATACTTATAAAACAAGCAAGCTAGTAGATCCTTCCCAAGTTATCCACTTGAGTCTACCGACGCTACTCACATGTGAAATAAACTGTCCAAAGGACAACAAATGTCACAGCTCAGTTCCACCCTTGGAAAAAAAAAACACAACACTGGCGTATTCAGAATTCTCGCCAATCCGTCTCAATGTGGAACTCAGCTAGCCCTCTCCAGCATAAGATAACAAGTGACTGTTCCTACCTGGGTGATTGGAGCAAACACTAAGAGAGCAGGTTCAGCACAGACGGTCCGCAGAAAGAGGAAACAGGATACAGTTCCAATGCAGGTATTGTAGATGTGCAGTCCGGGATGTTAAATGTAGTGGCACAGGTGATAATCCTTCAGACCTAAAGTCCAGGAACAGGCAGTATAGTGGATGGAGTGTGGGCATGCTCCGGCCGGCAGCGTGCACCACAAAAGACTTCCGCCCGTAGGTCTCAGTGACGTCACAAAGACAAAGTAAGGAGGCCGTAGTAGACCAAAAAACACGTTTCAGAAAATGGTTCGTTTTCCTTCGTCAGGGAGCTTTAGGTCCGAAGGATTATCACCTGTGCCACTACATTTAACATCCCGGACTGCACATCTACAATACCTGCATTGGAACTGTATCCTGTTTCCTCTTGCTGCGGACTGTCTGTGCTGGACCTGCTCTCTTAGTGTTTGCTCCAATCCAATCTTTTTTTTTAAACTCGTGTACTAAAAGTGTCAGGCATCGTAAATACATACAGGACATGTGTTCGCATACAGGAAAGCATACATACAAGAAGGTTCCACAAAAGTATAGTCCTTGTTATGCGTCATATTCTAGTTACGAGGCAAAAAGCATACTACAGAAACATCAACATAAGGCAAGGTCAGTACATTCCCAAAACCCTTAAAGGATGAGCTAAAGAGCACCGCAACTCACTGTTGAAATAAGAAAATCTCATCAGTACAAAGAAAAGAAAAAAGTTAAAGTAAATATCCTAGATATACATAAGGCTAAGGAGTAGAGGCAGACAAGGTATCCCTAAGACGTGTAAATCCGTTCATGGAATAATTAGTAGCCGAGTGTTAACACCACATTCCCCATACCTTATGGAGCTTGGCAGGGCATCCTCTGTGTTTAAATACTAAATTCTCATAGGACACTACAGTATTTACTAAAGTTACCCATTCGGATAACGTGGGAGGTTTAGGATCCATCCACTTGAGTGCAATAGCCTTCCTAGCCATGAACAGTGCTTCTTTTAGACAGATCAGCTGGTGATGAGTCCATGTTTCATCATCCAGGATACCGAGCAAGCATCCCTTGGGCTCTAGCGTAATTGGGCGCTGCATAACACTACTAAGCAGCTTAATCACATCCTCCCAGAAAGACCGTATGAATGGGCAGTCCCAAACCATGTGTCTGAAGTCAGAGTGGGGGTGGTGGCATCTATGGCACTCTGGTGAAGGATGTCTTCCCATCTTATGTAGCCGAACCGGCGTCAAATAACACTGATGAAAAATAAAAAGTTGCGTCAGTTTGTTATTGATCGCAGGCGACACATACAGATGGGAGGACAACGCCTCCTTACAGTCATCATCCGACAAGGATGGGATCCATGCTTTCCACTTATCCAGCACGGGGAGTGGGGCAGCTTTTATTACCGCATCCAATAAATACGTATAAAGAGTAGAAATTATTCCACGAGGGCCTTGAGACCTAAAGATACCTATTAAAGGGTACTTAGACATGGGGCGTTTAGGGATATCAAACTGTGCAGTAACAGCGTGGCGAAGCTGTAGGTACTTATAAAAACATTGCCTGGGAAGGTCATATTTTTCCTGCAGCTGTTGGAAAGTGCGAAACCCGCCATCTGCATAGACATCGGCCAGAAAACTAACCCCATGCTCTATCCAGAATGTCGGGTCAAGATTAGGGCCCAAATGGGTCAGAGAGGGGTCATACCAAATTGGCATATCCAACATTACATCTGTGTATTGGTATATCCGCTTTACCGAGGACCAAACTTGCGAGGCCAGGCGGTGGAGGGGGAGCCAGTTGCGAGCAGATTTACCTTCTAGTATCGGCCACAGGTGCCTAAGGCCTAAGTGATAAGCCAGATGATGCTCTCTGTTAGGTAGAATCCCAGCTTGAACCCAAATTCTTATGTAGGTAAGGTGGGCGGCTAGATAATACACATAAAAATCAGGGAGAGACATTCCACCAGATGCTTTGGGCCTCTGCAGTACGGACAGTCTTACTTTTGATCTGTTATTTCCCCACACGAACGAGGGAAGCATGGCATTCAGCTGCTTAAAGAAGGATTTAGGAACTGGAGAAGAGGCATGTTCAAGAACATATAGGCATTTGGGCAATATCACCATCTTGATTAAGTTTATACGTCCTGGTACTGCTAGTGGGAGGGGGGCCCAAACTCTAAATTTATCTCTGACATAGGACAACAGCGGATAAACATTGCGGGCCAGATCCTCTAAATAATCACGGCTGATGATTATCCCTAGATATTTGAATTGGGACACTACTTTCAATCCAGAGGCCTCCTCTCCCCATCCCACCGGGTTAAGGGGCATAAACGCCGACTTTCCCCAATTAATCCGTAGGCCCGAATAATTACCAAAGGATTCTATAATCCTAATCGCTAAAGGGAGTGTGACTGTAGGTTGGGACATAAATAAGATCAGGTCATCAGCATATAGGCCTACCCTATCCTCCCGAATACCATTGACAATTCCCCTGAAGCTCCGATGCTGACGAATGCATAGAGCCAAGGGTTCAATTGCCACGGCGAATAATAAGGGAGAGATAGGGCAGCCCTGTCGCGTTCCCCGTGCTAAATGAAAATAGGGGGACAAAATACCGTTAATCAGTATACAAGCCCTGGGGCTACAGTAGAGCAGGGAGATCCACTTTCTAAAGACAGGGCCAAACCCAAATCGTAGGAGGACAGCAAACAAGAAAGGCCATTCGATAGAATCGAAAGCTTTAGCCGTATCTAAGGAGGCTAATGCCCAGTCCTTCTCCGCTGTTACCCCCACCTGAGTGATCACCTGAACTCTACGTATATTATCAGAGGTCGACCTCCCAGGCATAAAGCCAGCTTGGTCGGAGTGGATAATTTCAAGGATAACTTTATTTAGACGATTGGCCAGGATTTTAGTGAGTATTTTATAATCTATATTTAACAGAGATATCGGTCTGTAAGAACCGCACTCCAAGGGGTCTTTATCGGGTTTAAGGATAACAACTATAGTGGCATCATAAAATGTATTCGGAAGTTTACCTTTCTCCAAAGCTTCATGTAGAGTTGCCAGAAGGCAAGGCGCCAGAACATCAATGTATTTCGCGTAGACTTCTAACGGAAAGCCGTCAGGGCCAGGCACCTTGCCCTTTGCCAAGTCCCCAATAGCATCAGTTACCTCCTCCAAAGTAATTGGGCTCTCTAAAGAATCTGTACTATCCACTGATAACTTGGGGAAGTCTATCCCGTCAAGGTAAACCTCAAGATCAGAAAGCAAGGAATCATCTTGGGCAGCATACAAGGACGTATAAAATTGCACAAAACGATTCGCAATGTCCTGATTCGTATGAAGGGTAGTCCCATGTTCACTGTGTATTTTAAGTATAGCAGGGGACCGATTATTCTGGTGAATCAGATATGCTAGCAATTTACTGGACTGGTTGCCCAATTCGAACGCAGACTGTTTGTTAAAGAATAGTCTTCTATTAGCCTTCTCCTGTAATACGTGTAAATATTGTCTACCAGCCGCTAGCCATGCCTCCCTCGCAGCATCAGAGGGATTCGCTATATATGACCTCTCAAGCACCGCACATTTCATCTCAAGAGCCCGCTCCTCTGCGTCCCCTACCCCTTTCACATAGGAGATCGAGGACTGTAAGCAACCTCTAAGGTAGGCCTTAAGGGTTTCCCATAGGATCAGCTTATCCTCATGTTCCCCATTTAATTGGAGAAACATTTGTAGCTGATCAGGTATGCGATCATTATCTGTAAATAAAGTCAGCCAGAAAGGATTTAGTTACCAGGTCCCCAGACTACGAGCAGGAGGACCTAAGGTGAAAGCCAGAGGAGAGTGATCCGAGACAACGGGTGATGTCAGGCAATGTCAGTTATGTTAGAAATGAGAGATGGGTTACCCAAAACATAGTCAATGCGAGATAAAGTCATCCTCCCTACAGTAAAGCAGGAGAACACAGAGGAGGTCGGATAAAAATGGCGGTACGCATCCAGCCATCCTAACTCAGATAGCAATTGTGCCAGAGGAGATGAGGAGGTAAGTAAAGAAGGGTCAGCTCCCTGTTTATCATAGTAAGGGTGCAGGAGCATATTAAGGTCCCCCATATACATGATTTGGGCACCGGGATATGCCGCAGCAAAAGCCGCAGCTCGATGCAGCACATCCAGGATCCCAGGAGGAGGGTTGTATATTCCCAATATAACATAAGGGCTGTTATCAATAAGGGCATGAATAAACAAAAAACGTCCTTCAGAGTCAGATTTACAGGCTTGCACTTCCCATTTCAGGGACTTATGTACCATCAGAGAGACACCTCTAGAATAGGAAGTATGACAGGAATGCGCAGCCCACTGTACCCAAGGTTTGCGTAACCACCCATGGTGCTCAGGAGTGAGGTGCGTTTCCTGCAGACATACTATATGAGGGTTGTGCTTACGAATAAGAGCGTGTATCATAGCCCTTTTCCGAGGATGTCCCATCCCTCTGACATTCCAAGAAAAGACTCTAATGGACATCATACCAGATTAAAACATGAAAGGTACCGATAAGTATTAAGTGTAAGGTCATAGAGAGTGAATGCGGAAAATAGAAAGACTGTAATCTGCCTTGCCAACTAAAACAATGAACAAAAAGCAACAAACAACAGCCCCGAAGGGTCGGATGACCGTAGTCAACAGAACAAGTGAAAGATATGTAGTATTGTGGCATTCGTTACGGGGGAGGTCCCGCGTGTCAGAAAGAACAAAGGAGGACCGCCACCCCAGCGAAAAACCACAGCCCCCCGCCCCGCCAACACCACCGGTGGCCACAGTATAATAAGCAAGGCATGTAAAATTAAAGTAAAACATAACATGTAAGAGCATCAGCATAAGAAGAGATCAGGCTGTTCCAAACCTAAGATGCATGTTACCATAGCACCATCTAGTGGAAAACATTTGAACTGCAATATGGAACATCATATATAGTACATTCAGGAACAAAAAGAATGTGAGATAATCCAAAAAGCATGTATGCAGAGGAAGATCAAGAGTGTAGGGGTGAGTGTAGAAGGCACAATGTACCGGGTAGAACCATCTCACCCGCAATGATCAATGGAGACAAGAAACGTCCTGAGTCCTCAGTCCTGCGGCATCGGTCTTTTACAGCGCACCCAGTCATCTGCCTCGCGAGGAGACGAGAAAAAGACGGTTCTGTCACCATCCACAGCTCTCAGGCGCGCCGGGTACGTCATGGAATATGGGATTTCCAGCTCACGGAGACGTCGCTTTACAGCCGTAAAGGAGGCGCGTTTCTTCTGAAGATCGGCAGAAAAATCCGGAAATATTGATACACGGGCTCCATTATAAGTGATGTCTTGCAGCTTTCTCGCCAATCGCAGAACCAGATCCCGATCATTACAATTAAGCACTCTAGCAAGTACAGGTCGCGGCGGAGATCCCGGTGGCAGCGGTCTAGTTGGGACCCTATGAGCCCGCTCAATAGCAAAAGCAGCTGAAAACGGAGCATTAGGGAACAAGTCTTTGAGCCAGTTTTCCACAAATTTACCCCGATCTGCTCCCTCAGAACGTTCTGGCAGACCAATAAATCTCAGATTATTTCGCCTAAGGCGGTTTTCTAGATCATCAGCCTTCTCCTTCCACGCCTCAGAAGATTTCTCAAGAGCTGTTATAGCAGCAGGCATAGGAGCTGTTCTGTCCTCTATATCAGAGATACGGTCCTCAGCATGACGGACCCGCTCTCTCAAGTTCTGGAAGTCCTGTCTCAATAGACTTCTATCAATCTTCACCTCCTCTAACATACCTGTTAAGGAGGCTTTGCACCCAGTTATAGCAGTCAGCAGTTCCCTCAGCGTGGGCTCTGCAGGTTCTTCCTGCTCATCTCCTGCAGTGTGCTGGTGTCCAGAGGAGCGCTGCTGCTGGACAGGGACCTGTAGCTGGCGGGAGCCTTGCTGTACAGAGGAGCCGGCGCCATCTTGGCCAAGCGCGCGGGCATAAGTTTGCAGCCGTTCCGGCCCAGCGGGTGTCTTATTAGGGCACATGTCGGCTGTCCGGGTGGCGGAGCGGGATCTGAGGCGCTGCGGCAAGTCGGGAGAAGCCAGGATGAGGTCAGGATAGCAGGAGACACGAGACTCTGCACGGAGCTACCGCTACATGCGACCTTCCGCTCCGGCGCTCAAGCCACGCCCCCGCTCCAATCCAATCTTATGCTGGAGAGGGCTAGCTGAGTTCTGCAGTGCCACATTGAGACGGATTGGCGAGAATTCTGAATACGCCAGTGTTGTGGGGGGTTTTTTCCCCAGGGGTGGAACTGAGCTGTGACATTTGTTGTCTTTTGGACAGTTTATTATTCTATTTCACATGTAGTGAGTAGCGTCGGTGGACGCAAGTGGATCACTTGGGAAGGATCTACTAGCTTGCTTGTTTTATATATTTTTTATATATGGATGACAGGTCCATTAAAATCCCAGCGCAGCACCAATAATCGCGTTGTGGCGCATCTAGAATTGTCTCCGTGGATGAGACAAACACCCTACCTGTATATTACTTGTCTGTGCCTTTTTTCTGCACTAAAATCCCTTCATTTTATCAGTGGACAGTGGCCCCTAGGTGGTCTTCACAGCAGTTAGGCTTCCTCTTCCCACCCGGGAGATGGTGCCCAACTGCCACTGTCTTTATAGGAGAGATGGACCAACTGTCATGAAGCCCACCTGGGTGCCACTGTCCATAAATAGAATGAAGCAATTATAGGCTGCCTTCACACACAGTGTATCCGCAGCAGATTACTTGCTGCAAATTTGCAGCGAAATCCACTGCGGATACTTGCCCTTGCATTTCAATGGTCTGACATACTCGCAGCGGGATTGTCATCCCGCTGCAAGTATGTTAAACTCAGCGTCATTAACCCCTGTGGCCTCGGAGCATACATCATCTGCTCCAGGCTTCAGTTACGTTGTGTATGAAGGCACCCTTAGAGCAGAAAGAAGACACAGGCAAGTTTCATACAGGTATCTAAGCTTGGATGGTGCAGAGAACAGCACACAGAGTAAACTCCTATTACACCAAGCGATTATTGGTCATAATTAATAATAATAATAATAATAATAATAAATTTATTTGTATAGCGCCAACAGATTCCGCAGCGTTTTTTTTTCTATCCATACAGTACAGAGGTACATAATACGCAGTTAAATTGGAATAAATAAGTACATAGTTAATAAAAATAACAAAAAATACAAAATACAGAGTATAGACGAGACCTGCTCGTTGGAGCTTACAGACTAATTTTCATAGACACCAGGCATAAGTGCTTTATTTGTCCATGGTCCAGCCATTGTACATAATTAGAATTACAGGATGAGCCAGTAACAACGCCAATGTCTGATGCAGGTAAACATATAAAGTGCAGGAACAGTCAGAGAAATAGAGCAAGGGAAACAGAAGGGGGAAACAGTTTAGGGAACGTTATAAGCAAGCCTGAAGAGATGAGTCTTCAGGGCACGCTTGAAACTGTGGGTATTGGGTATTAGTCTGATGTGTTTGGGTAGGGCATTTCAGAAAATTGGTGCAGCACGAGAGAAGTCTTGGAGGCGGGAATGAGAGGTTCTGATTATGGAGGATGTTAAGGTTAGATCATTTGCAGAGCGCAGAGCACGGGAAGGATGGTAGGTGGAGATGAGGGAGGAGATGTATGGAGGGGCAGAGTTGTGGAGAGCTTTATGGGTGAGGGTGAGGAGCTTGAAGTGGATTCTGGATTTGATGGGTAACCAGTGCAGTGACTGGTACAGAGGAGAGACATCGGTATAGCGGCTGGAGAGGAAGATGAGTCTGGCTGCTGCGTTCAGGATAGACTGGAGAGGGGAGAGCTTAGACAGAGGAAGATCGATTAGTAGGGAGTTACAGTAGTCAAGACGGGAGTGGATCAGGGCGACAGTCAGAGTCTGAGCGGTGTCAGTGGTGAGGAATGGGCGGATTCTGGAGATGTTTTTGAGATGGAGATGACAGGAGCGTGTAAGAGCTTGGATATAGGGAGTAAAGGATAGATTGGAGTCCAACAAAACCCCCAGAAATCGAGCCTGATGCACAGGAGTGATGCTAGTACCACAGACTGAGAGGGAGATGTCGGGTTTAGGTTTGTTAGAGGGAGGAAATACAAGAAGTTCAGTTTTAGAGAGATTAAGTTTGAGAAACAGAGAGGTCATAGTGTTAGAGAGAGCAGATAGACAGTCACTAGTATTTTGCAGGAAGGCAGGGGAGACGTCACGGGAAGAAGTGTATAACTGGGTGTCATCAGCATAAAGATGGTATTGGAAACCAAACCTGCTGATGGTCTGTCCGATGGGGGCTGTATAGAGGGAGAAGAGGAGGGGACCCAGGACTGATCCCTGGGGAACCCCAACAGTAAGAGGTAGGGGACTGGAAGTAGAGCCAGAGAAGGATACACTGAAGGAGCGGTCAGAGAGGTAGGAAGAGAACCAAGAGAGAGCAGAGTCCTTGAGGCCAAGAGAGCTGAGCATGGAGAGGAGAAGCTGGTGGTCCACAGTGTCAAACGCTGCTGAGAGATCCAGGAGAATCAGCAAGGAATAGTTTCCTTGTGACTTGGCCTTCAGGAGGTCGTTTGACACTTTGGTGAGAGCAGTTTCAGTGGAGTGAAGGGGTCGGAAACCAGACTGTAGTGGGTCAAGAAGAGAGTTATCAGAGAGATAGCGGGTTAGGCGAGAGTAGACAAGCTGATTATTGGCCATTACGGTAAGGCTGGGTTCACACTGTTTTTTGCAGTCAGTTTAACATATCCGTTTTTAAATAAATAGGCTGGGTTCACACTACGTTTTTGCAATCTATTTTTTTCATCTGGTTTTTTTTTTCAACAAATGATTGGAAAAAAATTGATACATTTGTGTGTATCTGTTTTGATCGGTTCTTCAATTGACATCCATTATTTAAAAAAAACGGTTCAAAATGGATCCTTTTTTAGTAATGGAAGTCAATGGAAAAATTTATCAAAATGGATGCACACAAATGCATCCATTTTTTTCATCCGTTTTTCATCCCTTTTTTGAAAAAAAAAAGGATAAAAAACGCATTGCAAAAACGTAGTGTGAACCCAGTCTTACTTTTAACAAAAAAATATTCAACCACATTTTTCTGCACACTAAAAAAAGAAAATAAAATGCATCTGTTTTCATCTGCTTTTCTTTTATTAATAGAAGTCAATGAAAAAACGGATCCTTTAATGAAATTTTTTTTTATAAAACTTACACATTAAATGGACTGCAAAAACACAGTGTAAAGCCAGCCTTTGTCTGCAGCTATTCCGTGGAGCAAGCAAAGCATAGGAGGTGGAATATAACACATTTGTTCCGATTGGGCTCCCATCCCAGAAATGCTGCAGGCACCTGGCATCCCGGTGGCGTCGGGGTAACTGGGCTCCACGGGCTTTATGTGCGGTAAAATGCATTTTGATACCACATGGGAGGCAGGGGGAGAGCCATGAACTAGTCATCTGGGCTGTGACTAGTCATGTCTCTCTGTCCTCTCCAGTGTGCTCTGTGGGCTGATTGAAAGGCAAGGAGGTCAATTAGCGGTCAACACCACTAGAGAGCAAGCTGCCAGGTGTGTGCAGCCGTCCTGGGAGCAGGAACAAGTCGAATTGTCTAGCATTGACTAAACAGGAAGAGAAGATACAAAGGGTACCAGTGGTGGAGGATGGGGTGCCTTGAAATATTTAGGAATTTGGATATCTGTGAACCCTAAAAGATATGCGGAAATGAAGTGATAAATTAAAGGGGTTATCCAGTGTGCAAAAACATGGCCACTTTTGCATCACTCTTGTCTCCAGATTTGGTGGGGTTTGAAATTCAGTTCCATTGAAGTAAATGGAGCTTAATTGCAAACAAGACCTGAACGGGAGACAAGAATGGGGAAAAAGTGGCCATGTTTTTGTAGCTCTGGATAACCCCTTTAACATATGGAACAATTTTACTATTAATCACGCAGATAAAGATAGATTGGGTAATTAAAATGATACTATTGCTTGACCCAGGTCCTTAACCTAATAACCAATTCCTCAATCTGGATCACAGAAGGTTTTTTTTTGTTTAGACTTAAAGGAATTAATCCTGACATTACCCAAAGAAAATGGTCTAGTGAAGTGGAGAGAGTCTGACTATTTAAAGCTTATGATGCAAGGTAGAATAAATTATATTTTTTATTTATGGAATTAAGAAAGTTGAATAGTATCTTTAGGAACACTCTTGTAGGAGTCCAGAACATAGTGCAGTTTAAATATTGGAGGAATATGTGGTTAACTAAAATTTGTCAAATTTGTTATAGTGAAAGTATTATAAAATAGAACTAAGTGCAAAAGCAGGGGGCAAAAACAAATACCAAATGAATGTCCACAAATCAAAGTAGCCACAAGAGTCCAGCATTCCCTAGGAGTATTTCCCCCTAAGTATATTTATAAACTGGAAAATATCACACCTAAATATTGAGGCATGTCTAATAAAGAAAAGATATTACATAGCAGATTTGCAAAATTTCATACACTAACTATAAAACAAAAATAAGGGCCATTTTATTACCTTGAGTTGGCTTCTGTTATCAAGCTTGTTGTTATATATGCCTCCTAGGTTACATGACCAACACAGTCACCTGATGAAGTCAGCTCAGCACTGTGTAAGGGCCAGGCAGGATGCACACCTAGGGAAAGATGTACCGTATGTTACATAATACAGGCTCCCTTCCTCTAGTAAATGTTTCTACAATATGCTGTATATGCTTGTATAAAAAAACAAGGTATTTATAGAATAAGAAATATTTGGAGCCAGTTCCTATGAATTAAATTATTCTTAGGCTTAAAACACACGTCCGTGTGCAGCCTGTGCTAGCCTGAACACTTATCTCTATGGGGACTCTCCATCATAGTTCATTATGATACAGTGAGGTCCTAAATGACCAGAACAGTACACTACTTGAAGTGCAAAGTGTATCAGTAGGATGCCAGGAACAGGGAAAGTCTTTGAATCTTTGTGGCACTGTAATGACACAGCAGCACGGCTGCTACATTACAGTGACGTGAAGATTCAAACACTTCATACTGATACATGATGCCGGGTGGGGAAAGAGTCCACTACAAGGCTTCCCCATCTGTAGGTTCAGTGTTTCACAGAACATAGGAAAAAGTCCCTTGCAAGCGGACGGGGAGTGGACCGCACAGCCGCCGCGCACGCTCCTTGGCTGTATCTCCTAAATGCAGCGGTCTAAGCAGTGAGACCCACTGTGATCAATAACTTTTGATATGCCAGATGACATGTCAAAAGTAATTTTTAAAATACAGGTAATCTTCAATATGATCAGGAAAGAAATTAGGGAGGGAGGTGGAAAAACATACTTGTGAGTACAGAAGGAGGCTCTTTGGCCTAATAAAAGCTATTATAGACTTTCTTATATTCCCTTGTACTTGATTTCTGAAATGCTTATTAAAATGACAGTTACAGTAATGTAGCACTCTGGCCATTCAGGAGCTCACTGGATTATGAATTTTGATACAGAGAACTCTGTTAGGCTGGTTTCACACACTAAAGCCAGGTTCACACTACATAAAACACTAGCCGGGTCACAGAACAGCTGGTGTTACTGATGATCATCCCAGCCAGCATGATCTTCACTTCTGGTGAATTAGGACGCGGGCGCACCCATGTGCGCCTGCATCCCAATTCACCGCTGCACACAATGGAGCATGTGGCTCTGGCCAGTGTGTGAACTGACTACTCAATGAATTGTGGCCGCAGAAAACTGACATGTCAGTTTTTCGTGCAGGTGGATGGAATACACTCCAGCCGGGATTCCATTTATTTCAATACAACGTATGTTTTGTATAAATTACGGCCATTGTTGCAAATTGCAACAACGGCTGTGGTTTATACAAAACATACATTGTGTGAACATAGCCTAATTGAGGTATATTTAAAGTGACTCTGTACCCACAATCTGACCCCCCCAAACCACTTGTACCTTCGGATAGCTGCTTTTAATCCAAGATCTGTCCTGCGGTCTGTTTGGCAGGTGATGCAGTTGTTGTCATAAAAAAGTAATTTTAAAATTGCAGCCCGTGCCCTACGGGCGTATCTGTGCCCTAACTTTGCACCACCCCTCCGTCCCTCCTCCCCACCCTCTTCATCATTAGGAATGCCACTGGAACATTTACTTCTGTTTGAACATTGCACACATTGTCTTAATGATCCAGCCCATGTGCTGTGGTAACACAGGTGGTGAATAATAGGCAATCTGCCTAGAGTATTCCTAATGATGAGGAGGGCGGGGAGGAGGGGCAGAGGGGTGGTGCAAAGTTAGGGCACAGATACGCCCGTAGGGCACAAAGCTGCAATTTTAAAAGTAATTTTTTTATGACAACAACAGCATCACCTGCCAAACGGACCGCAGGACAGATCTTGGATTAAAAGCAGCTATCTGACGGTACAAGCGGTTTGGGGGGTCAGATTGTAGGTACAGAGTCACTTTAACCACTCCAGATGGACAACAATTGGGGAGAGAACCTCCCAATACAAGAAAGACGGGCTCTCAAAACCGTGGGGGACAATAAGGAGTTTGTCATCGAAGAGGCGAATAAAGTTTGAAACGTGGTCTTATGGCATATAGGACAATATACAACAGAGGTCAAAGGACAACTAAGTAATAGACAGTACCCCTTCCTTGACCCTACCCCAGTGTTTAAGAAGAAATTGGATGGCCTACTGAGAACAGCACTGGAGAGAGGCATAATTTCTAAAAAACAAAACAAAAAACACTATGATGCTTGATAAATCTACATACTGACTTTCTACATGCTACCTAAGTCATATAAGTCACTAGTGGACCCCCATTGTGTCAAGGTTTGGGGGGCTCTGTGAACAGGCATGCATTTACCTTGATTTTTTCTTGCAGCCCATGGTGCCTTGGTTGCCTTCATATGTTCGTGACTCAGCACACCTGATAGAACAACTAGATGGAGTTGAAATACCCACTGGCAGTGGCGTAGGCAGTTGCTATGGGGCCCGTGCAGGAGGGGGGCCCCGGGGAGAAGGTAAGAGCATGTGTCCTTCTGCTTAAGCCCTTATGTACTGCAGTGTGTAAGTGACCCAATGTTTACCTACATGCTACAACACAAAAAAAGGGGTTAACAAGCAGAAGACAGAGATCTCTGCTTCACTGCACTAATAACCCCTGACCTCTGTTCTCCAGCTGTGCAATCAAGTAGGAAAATGTGCAGAGCTCCATGTAGAGGTCAGGGGTTATCGGCAATAAAGCAAGGATCTCCTTGTCTTCTGAACATTGGGTCACTTACACACTGTAGTACATAAGGGGTTAAGCAGAAGGTAGTCTGCTCCTGCACCTATGTATTTAACCATAAGGGCTCCTAATGGGCCCTTATAGGTAAAACAGTGGACTGTCATAGCAAGCAGCCACTGGCTCTCTGCTCTGCCAGTCACTCTTATGGCTGCAGCTAGGATTCTTCTGGCCACAAGAGATTTTATTTTTTGGCCACATCACATAACATATATATATATATATATATATATATATATATATATATATATATATATCTTCTATTACCAGCTAGACATGCAAGGAACAGTGTGTTTTTACCCTGAGTCCCTTTGTACAACCTCGCATTCCATTGGGACGTCCTGCCCACAGGGCTCATATCCTTGGGGAAGCTTTAATGTTTGTTTATAAAGGATCCTGAGTAAGGCATTTGTTAACCCTAGGGATAATTGCGATAATTGGAGCACCATGCTGATGGGTGGGAAGATTGGGGGGTGGTAGATCTTGAGCGAAATTTTGCTGAATCCCAGGGGGAAATTTTACAAAGCAGTTACTTTAGGCAGAATCTAGATGCATTTTTAAATGAGCCAGCCTGTCACCATATGGCTTAAATCAGGATTTCTCAACCTGCAGTACACTTAGGCGCCGCTGGTTGAGGGGGTACGTTGGAGGTAAGGCAGAGTCCCGCAACTTGCCGGCAGCCTCAGAATGGAAGTCGGAGGGAAATGCTGCTGGGAAATGAAAGGAGAGAGCAGGCGCATGGCCACAGGAGTGTCACTGATTGGTCAAGCTTAGAGCCCACCCTCCCCTAGCTCTTCACACTAGCTTCATTCTTCCTGCCGCGCAACCCTGGCTGCAAGTGAAAATGTATCTACCTACAAGGGGACATGTATCTGGCTACAAGAGGCATATATTTCTGCAAGGAGACCTGTATCTAGCTACGGGGGAAGGGGGGGGGGGGGGGGGTTGGGGCGCGGTAGGTGTTATTACTGCAAGGAGACATGTATCGGGCTATGAGGGGGAGGTATATGGATGCAAGGGGGAATACTTGCCATATTCAGCTCCATACCTGGCTAGTGGAACATCTGGCTGCAGAGGGGCATAACTGGCTAGTGGAATAGTGCAGAGGTAATACATTAAAGGGGTTATCCAGTGCTACAAAAACATGGCCACTTTCTTTCAGAGACAACACGACTCTTGTCTCCAGTTCAAGTGCGGTTT
The DNA here is from genome assembly GCF_027789765.1 of Dendropsophus ebraccatus. Classification (NCBI taxonomy): domain Eukaryota; kingdom Metazoa; phylum Chordata; class Amphibia; order Anura; family Hylidae; genus Dendropsophus; species Dendropsophus ebraccatus. The sequence goes on from NC_091462.1 coordinate 63,891,085, forward strand.
GCAATTAAGCTGGAAGAAAGTGGCCATGTTTTTGTAGGGCTGGATAACCCCTTTAACTCTGTTCTATTGTTCTTACCTCTGCGCCACAGCTCAATTTTGATTCAAAACAGAACCTTGACAGAGTGGAACAATCAAAACATCGCAAACAAGCAGCATCATCCAATCGCTGACACCCTCGATGAACAGCCAAATGCAGAGCTGGTCTTGAGCCAGAAAGACTGTGCTAACCTCGGATTGCAACCATAATCATGGACATTTGCATGTATGGGTGATTATGCATTTCTTATTATTATTTGAAATATAAAGTAAATGGCAAGAATTTGAAAGTAAATTGTTGGTGTGCTTGTCACATAGTAGACCGGCTGACCAACAGAGTAGCTTCCTAAAACAGTACCAGCAATTGACATCAGGGCCGATTCAAGGGTTTCTGCCGCCTGAGGCAAACCTCAGGCGGCCGCCCCGAGTGATAGCCGGCATCCCCCCGACCGCGACCCGATCACCCCAGCGCGTCCCCCACCGACCCCGGGCACTCACCACAGCCTGGAGGTCTGTGACAGCTGCAGGGTGACGTCGCGGGACCTGACGGGATGTGGAGAGCGCAGGCGACGGGACAGGTGAGCGGCCGCTGTAATTTTTGTTAAGTGATACTTAACAAAAATGACAGCAGGGGGGACATAATGCCGCCCCCCCTGCCGGACCGCAAAATCTGCCGCCTGAGGCGGAAGGCTCATTCCGCCTCATGGCAGAAGCGGGCCTGATTGACATCACACATCATCTGCCAATGAGCGACCTGAAAATTGCAGTTCTGCATGAAGCTGCCAGAATGCGTCACAAGTAATTTGGAGACTGATGATCTCTGTTTATACAGCCGATCCAATATGTAGAGGGCCAAGTTCCATTGTGTTGGCACAGGTTCCTGAAGTCCACAATGGCATTGGATCTGGCAAAGGGTGTTGCGTGCCTTGTAGGAGTGGCTGAAGTCGGTGCAAAGTTTCCTTGACATCTTCAGCAGCTCCTTCAGTTATGGCAAGGAGCAGAGAAACCTTTGCATGATAAAGTTCAGCACATGAGCCATGCATGGAACATGTGTCAGCCCTCCCCGTTGCAGTGCCTATACAATTTTTCTCTGATTGTCTGTCATGGTGGCAACCTGCAGATTTCAAGAGGTGATGTCTTTTGTCAGTGTATGGGAGAAAAAGTCAGACAAAAGAGAGAGTTGCTGCTGAAGTGAAGCCGGGTCTGGCTCAGGCCAGAGCCCTTGTCACCTTGTCCACAGCAGGAAGCCTTCTCAAGTATTCTCAGGACAGTTAGCAAAGTAAGGAACTGATCCCCAGTAACACAAAGAGCAAGTAAGCTGAAGTATCCTACCAGTGTCGGACTAGGGTATTTGGGGCCCACCAGAAGAAATGATCCTGGGGGCCAACCAATGAAGAACCAGTGAGAAACAACATGTCAGTCAGTGTTTGTGCAGGTTCTAAAGCTGGGGGCCCACCGGAATATCCTCCGGTCCTCTGGTGGGCCAGTCCGACACTGTATCCTACAGAAGAATGCACAGCTGTCTTGGGAGGTCTCAGGAAGTCTGCTATGCCCAGTAGTAAAGGCCTGGGGCTCGTATTACCTCACAACGCGGTCTCCGATATTGTGTAGGCAGAAGCCAGTCAAATAGCAAGTATCTAAATGTGAGTACGAGTATTCTTCTACACTACAAATCCCGGCAGAGTACATTGCATATTAGGCTGGGTTCACACTATGTTTTTGCAATCCGTTTTTTTCCGAAAAATGGATTAAAAAAAGGGATGCATTTGTGACATTGACTAAAAAACAGGTGCATTTTTGACATTGATTAAAAAAAACGGATCAAAATAGATCATTTTTTTTTAACGTACACAAAAACGTAGTTGACCTTATTTTTGTGTCCGTTAAAAAAAATATCTGTTTTGATTTGTTTTTTTTTATAATGGAAGTCAATGGAAAAACGGTTCAAACAGATGCACAAAAATGCATCTGTTTTTTGGGGGGGGATAAAAAAATGGATTGCAAAAACGTAGTGTGAACCCAGCCTTAGACAAGGCCCCCAGAGAGCTGAGCAGAGTGCTGGGAATCTTGGACCGGGGGGGGCAGACTCCTTGGACAGCGCTGCTGCAGCAGATCATCGCTCAGGGATCCACTGGGCCCTAAGAGTGAAAAGCTGCTGTGTTACAAGCATAGTAGTAATGTGGGCGGTTTGGACGGCATGCCCCCCCCCCCCCCAGAGCCCCGGCCCACCGCCTAAACCACCCACATTAAAATCCACCACTGTCTGTGGTATTATTATCTGTGTTGCACTACTTATCATTGAATTATACTATCAGCCTACGTAATATAGCACAGTGAACATTATTCATACTTGTATATTGTATGGTTCCTTTTTGTCCTTGTTTGTTTATATTTGTAAATGAAATACCTTTTAGTGAACAAAACACTAAACACTTTTTATTTGAATTCATTCATATATTGCTGTTCCAGTGTATTGTAGAAACAGTTACAGGAGGGAGTGAGCCTATATTATGTACTTTACGGTACTACTAAATAAGTAGTTGCAGGCTCTTACATAGTGTTGAGCTGAGTGCATCATGTGACTGTTCTGGTCATGTGATGTAGAAGGCATTCCAGGAAGGCTGTGGCATTACAACTGGATAACGGCAGCCAATTCAAGGTAATTATATGGCTCTTATTTTTGTTTGTAACTGCTATATAGCACAGCATAGCGATGTAGCATTTTACAAATCTGATATTGTCTTTTATTTATTGTCTATTAGTCATAGGTTCCCAACCTTTAAAAAACTTTTGACATGTTCCATTGACATTCTAAATGCTGTGACCCCCAACGAACATTAGAACGAGCGGGGAGAAGCGATCTCCATCCTCCTTCTCTGGACGGCCATATCATATTAGAAGTGTGGCATTTACCAGTCCATATCTATACCTGGGGGGAAGCATTTATAGGGCATGTAGGACATTCGTGTCCAGCCATTTATTTTGGATTTATACTGGCTAAATTCACTTCATTTCTACATTGTTACATAGTGTAAAAGATATACATTGCTCTGGCTGGAGAAGGTATATAATATAATACTTCATGCAGTCTTATTTGTGTTTCCATATAGCGACAACATGCATATATATATATATATATATATATATATATATATATATATATATATATGCACACCCCATCATGACTGGGCCAAAAATTACCTTAAAGGGGTATTCCAAATACATTAATGTAGCAAACTTGTCTGATACGCTGCTTTTTCCCCTCCCATTCTCTGCTCTGCTCTAAAAACAGTGGTCTGGCTGGTGTATATATGGATATAGTTTAAATATTTATATGGATGTTATACAGTATATATACATTATGGGGACATTTATCAAGACTGACATACTCGTATGCCAGTCTTCAGTAAAGCTCCACCCACTTTTCCCCAAACGGGTTTACTAAGAGGCATACCTCGTGCCAGCGCTGGTCTGCTCATGTAAAAAAACACAAAGCAATGTACCTGGTGGTACATTCACTTTAAAGGGACCATCAGGCCTGGGCTGAAGCACTGGAGGCGGGCTAACCCACCCCCAATGGGAGGAAACGCCCGTTCCTCTATAATACAGCTCCATTGATTCTAATGGAGCAGTGTTTTAGAGGGGCGGAGGTTTCCTCCCACTAAGGGTGGGTTAGCCCACCTCCAGTGCTTCAGCCCATGCCTGATGGTACAGTCACTTTAAGGACCAGGGTCTATTTTTCAAATCTGTCCTATCTCACTTTATGTGGTTATAGTTCCGTGATGCTTTCATTTATCACAGTGATTCTGACTAGGGATGGTCCGAACCTAGTTCAGTTCGGGTTCGTACGAACCCGAACTCTCGGAAATGATTCCCGCTGTCTGCCCGCTCCGTGGAGAGGGTGGATACAGCGGGAGGACCGCCTGGAAAACTGGGATACAGCCATAGCCATAGGATGTATCCCAGTTTTCCAGGAGGTCCTCCCGCTGTATCCACCCGCTGCACGGAGCGAGCAGACAGCGGGAATCTGATGCCGAGCGTTCGGGTTCATACAAACCCGAACCTCGGCAGTTTCGGACCATCCCTAATTCTGACATGAGATTTATGAGTTTTTTCATGGCATATTGTACTGAAGGTTAGTGGTAATTTTTGGCTACTATCCTTATAATTTTTTTGTGAAAAATGCCCCCATTTCATGAAAAAAAGGTAAAATTTTTCTATCGTTGAAACTCTTTGTTTGCCGTGCAGGTTAAATCATGTGATAATTTTATTGTCAGCGTTATTACATAAGCAACGATACCAGTTATGTGTAGTTAGTTGGGTTTAACTTTGTCAACTGTGATAAGCTCTGTAAATCAGCAATAATAATTAATATATTGCTCTAAATTATAAGCATAGGGGGGGGGGATTTATCAAGATCAGTATATCTGCAAATTGTTCTTACCATAAATTTTCATAGAATGTGGAAAATATTTGTAATTTCTCCTCTCGCCTTATGACAGCACCCCTGGAGAGGTCCACCTCCTACTCACATTGTACAGTAAACATGATCCCTGAATCTTTAAAAGAAGCGACAGCCCCTTCTTCCCCAGTTTCTGTTTCCTGTCCTAGGATCTAGCTAAAAAAGATTCAGACTGGGGCAACCAGTGCTTCTCTGTTTCTTACCGCTATCCCTGTGGCGTAAGGCTCTGTGGTGAGCTGTTGCTGAGTCTGGCTCCTTCCCCCGCACACCTCTTGATGGAGGTCGCCCATGCCTCCCTGGCTTCTCTGGACCCTGGGTGTGTCTCTCACTGCTCCCTGTCTGCTTTGCATGTGTAGCAGCCTGAGTTGAGGGGAACTCAGGGAGGATAGAGGTTATGTTGAATAAATAAAGAAATATATCTTTCTCATTACAGGATATTTTCTTAAATGAGGGTAGCATAAACTAGTGATAAAAATGCTGACCAGATCAGTGTATTACTTACATCATTTAGTTCAGCCATTCTCCTAATATGCAGGAGAATAAGATTCTTACCCCCCCCCCCCCCCCCCCCGTCTCTAGCTGTTGATTGACAGCTGACTGCCTATATAAAGAATGGATAGATAACTGCCAATCAGCAGCTGGTGGGTGGAGTTTTCTGCTTTTCATGAATAATGAGGACTACTGAGCTTATGCACATAATAGAGAGAACTACATATTGTCCATGTTATTCAGGAGGATATCTCTGGATCAGCTGCACAGAACAATATAAGTAATACATCATTCTGTTCAGCTTCCCTTTCACTAGTTTATGCTGCCCTTAGATAGGACACCATAAACCTACTGTCAGTCTTTTTAAGGGCCAGCTTACACTGAGTAAATTAAGCGGAATTCAGTCAGTTTTTTGAGTGGAGAGTAGAGGTGCGCAAGCCCTCACATAGAATCTCCGTTTGACACTGAGGCAGGTGGGATTCTGCATCGGAGCTCGCCAAATTTACTCAGTGTGAACTGGCCCTAAGGGGTTAAGGCAGCCAAACCATGCAGGTTTTCAAAAATATTTTGAAACAACAGGCACACTTTAAAATAATTATAAAAGACTTGTGAAGGGCAAATGTATTTTTTATTAACAGGACTAAAAATGAAGGCAGTAATCTTGGCTGCTGGATATGGAACAAGACTTCTTAAAGATCTAAAGAATGCAAATGAACAACAATTACAAGATCTTATTGGAACACCCAAGCCATTGCTTCCAATCGGAGGTTCCCCTTTAATTTCTTATTGGATAGAGGCTTTACAAGCAGAACTTGACCCTAAAGATATTTTTATTGTTGTAAGTATTTAATCTTTTCCAAATGAGAAATCATTATATGTGTGTCTGAATATATATATATATATATATATATATATATATATGTTACAAAAGGCAAACTGTGGGCACCGTCTCAGCACAGGAACCCACACGAAGACCTCAGCGTGACACTCCTATATATATATATATATATATATATATATATATATATATAGATATAGATATAGATATAGATATAGATATATATAGATATATAATATATTTGTATGCCTGTATGTGTACACATTAAGAAAAAACTAACAGCAGGTTAGGAGACTCTAACCTGCCTGTTGCTATGTTTCCATAGTGCTGAGGACACTGAAAGTAAAAGTAATTTTCTTACTTCTTTATTTTTGTCACGTACACACTTACTAGCACGTGACGTGGATGCCACTGCAAGGGGTTAATCTATTTCCACTCACTCAATCTTGCACTCACCTTCCACTCAGGTGGCAAATTGAGCATAAATCACACCCCAACACAGTCCCAGCACCCCAACACACACGCTGCCACCACCTTTCAAATTAAGTGTGAAAGAACACGGTCAACCCACAACACCACTCATTGGCACTCACAGGGTTAAAACACAACATCCAAAGGCTATGGATTCTTAGAGCATACAAGGACCAAACTTATTAAAGTTTTAAGCTTTAATAGACAAAAGGTACAGTGCTTACAAAAATAAAGGTAAATAAGATGACATATATACATGCAATAACAATATAAAATAAAAGAGAGAAATAAGCAGAAACTATCTAAGACTTACAATAGTTGTTGCCTTCCCAGGGGGTAGGAGAAATCATGGATCGCAGCTCAGTCAGACTGACCCCCTCCACTGCCACCCAGTTTAGCTGTTGGCACCATGTTTTATACAGTCAAAACTCAGCTCAGATTTCCGAGCCGCCCAACAGGTGATTAGGATAATGAGTTGTCCTAATTGACTCATTAGGTGATAATGGGGAAGGACCAGGGACATCTCATTGCATATGTCCTTTAATTGAACCATTGTCCTATGGTTGGGGGGTGTTGTTTTTGAGTTGGTCTGCATTCTTTGAAGTAGATAAGAACTCCAGGTTTCCTGAGACCCTCAATAAACCAGGCCTGGTGTTTCCTGACCAGAGACCCTCAATAAACTGCCCAGAGTTTATGATGTTTGGACAAGCCAAGGTATAGTGAGTGGAATACACATAACAGTCTATAGTGTTTGAATGAGTCAAACACTTTCATACCACATATAATATAACTACACACTCATGAATAGGGACAGGGCTGTCCATATTCATTACAATTTTATTTAAATCTTTCTTTTTTGATGTATAAATTAGGGCTGTAGTCCCACCCCAGAGCACCAATCTGACCCACCCAACTGCTGCTTTCTCATGAATAGTCATCTGGCACACTACATTGATGAGGGACTGAAGTGACTTCACGGCAGAGCACCGCCTCTATATTTTTGAAAAGGCAGTGGTCATGCACAAAACCATCTAATTAACACATTAAAGAATTAACTAAAATTATGATGAGGATCAAGGTACATAACAAGCAAGCAAGGGCATGTGTTCCTTGCATTTCATTGAAGTTAAGAATAACAAATCCATTAAATATCCCAATCTGCCTGCAGCTATGAGACCAGTGCCACATGACACTCTTCCAATACCAAAGCCACCAGAGACATGGAGCCTAGATAAAGTACAGGTGTATCAACAATAAGATTGCAATTAGATCAACGTAACAGTGATACATTGTAACTAATAATAAATTAATGCTTATGGCACGCAAGTAATGCAGCAACTATTTAAATAATTAAAATTATGCAGTCTACAGAGAGTTATACACTAATTTGTCTCCGATACTTTAGACTCCCCTGTCCCCTATACAGACCCCTGTGCCTTCCTACTAGCCCTGGGGAACAGGGAGGCCAGTCCACAGCATCAATTTATGCAGGAACTGCTGACACACTTCAATCACATAAGGCCTAACGCTATTATGCATCAGAAGGAACCCAGAGCCTACTGCACCTACACAGGGCCGTATTTGCCACTAGGCACCCGTGGTCCGGTGCCCAGGGTGGCGGCACCCGCAGGGAACACATTTACAATTTTTTTTATTTTTTTTTTTACCCCCTCCGCCGCCATAGGCACCGGCCCATGGGTGCCTAGTCCGCGCCCGGGGGAAGGGGGGGGGGGAGGGAAGGATTAATCGCCGGGGCCAGGTCCGGGGTGCAGCTGCTGGGCCGGGTCCGGGGTGCAGCTGCTTCCGGCACAGACACAGTCCGGAAGCTCACAGCTGCAGCCCCGCAGTTCCGGACTTCTTCCCTGCTCGGTGATGACGTCACATGTGAGCGCCGCTGAGCAGGGAGGAAGTCCAGGACCGCGGGGCTGCAACTGTGAGCTTCCGGGCGGTATCGGCCTGTGTCTGTGCCGGAAGCAGCTGCATCCCGGCCCCGAAGCTGCATTGGGAGGGGAGGGGGGCGGGGGAAACCTGCCCAGCCTTCCTCTGCTCCCCCTGCCTCTGTTCCAGCTGCCTCTGCCCCCCCTGCCCTCCGGCTGCCCTCGGCCGCTCCGTCTTTGCCCCTGCCCCCCCCAGCCTCTCCTTGCGCCCCAGCCTCTCTTCCTGTGCCCCCCAGCCTCTCTTCCTGTGCCCCCCAGCCTCTCTTCCTGCGCCCCCCAGCCTCTCTTCCTGCGCCCCCCAGCCTCTCTTCCTGCGCCCCCCAGCCTCTCTTCCTGCGCCCCCCAGCCTCTCCTTGCGCCCCCAGCCTCTCTTCCTGCGCCCCCCAGCATCTCTTCCTGCGCCCCCAGCTTTTCCCCTGCACTCCCAGCTTCTCCCCTGCTGCTCCCCCTGCACCCCCCGCTTCTCCTTTGCCCCCCAGCTGCTTGCCTTGTCACTCCAGCTGCTCCCCCCTGTCACCCCAGCTGCCTCCCATCTACTCCCCCAGCCACCCTAGCTGCCCCCCCCCCGCCCCCTATCTGCTCCCCCGGCCTGTCACTCCATCTGCCCCCCATCACCCCAGCTGCCCCCCATCTTCTCTCCTGCCACCCTAGCTGCCCCTCCCTGCTGCTCCCCTGCCCCCCATGTGCTCAACCCTTCCTGTCACCCCACCTGCCCATCTTATTCCCTGCCACCCCAGCTGCTCTTCCTGTCCCTGTCTACTCCCCCTGCCATCCCAGCTGCTCCCACTGCCCCTGTCACCCAAGCTGCTCCCCCTGTCCCTGTCACTCCAGCTGCTTCCCCAGTCACCCCCAGCTGCCTCCCTTCCCCAGTCACCCCTCTGCAGATGAGTTGTGGTCGGAGAAGTCTTCATAATGGCTGCGCCAGATGGAGAAGAAAGCAAAAAGTGAGCGACAATCGGAGAAGATGTCACCTGTGAGTCATTAGTAACTGCACTGTAATCACTTCTATAGTGTGCAGAGCCTGTGTACCATTGGGATCTAAATGGGTCAGTGTATGGTTTGCGGTAGTGTACTGACCTCGTCTGTACTGTCTGCCTCTCCTTTTGCTTAGATAGAGTGGACCGGGCAGTGAGGATTTTTAGCAGCTTCAAAAAGTAAGGACCTTATTAAACGCAGTAATCCTCTTCCAAATCAGGCTAATTTGGGCAGATATGGCTCTGTGTAATAAAGACAATGATCAGCCGAAATTGACTTTCAATCGCACAAAGCTATGTGTAATAGTGATATGTGGCCAATGGCTAATAACAGTGTAAAGTAATAAAGATGTCTACTATCTACCTGTTCGCTTAGTCAATCACTAGTCTCTCGGTCAGAGACAGGTGAAAAAGCAGGAGGACACAGGGAGCCTGAACAGGTAAGTATATACTTTATTACTTTCTTCATACTGTACAGCAAAGGTTGCACAGACATTACTAACATGCCTATGCAGCCCATGCTGCACAATCTTTGAGCTGTTTAATAGGCGCTGTAAGAGAGCCCTGATCTAACAGATCGGTGCTCGCTTACTGCCTTGCAATTAATGCTGCCCTTAGTCCACATGTGATACAGACAAAGGCCCAATTCATGAAATAGAAGCCTATTATAGACAAGCTTAGATTATGGATGGGGCTTGAACAGGGTTAACTCTTTCCTAAACTTTAGATTGTGGATGCTCTTTAAGATTGCTTTTATATATATATATATATATATATATATATATATATATATATATGTATATATATATATATTTAAGAAAATTATTATTTTTAAGTAAATATATAGGTTGACCCATGTTTATCTGTGTTTTTTGTGTTTATTTTTTAGACTAACATTATATACTATAGTAAATTCAAAGAATGGTCAAAGAATTACCCATCTGTGACAGTAATTAGTGATGGAACATCTACAAATGAGGTATGTTTGTTTGCTCCTCATAGCCCCGTGTAATAAAATTTCTGCCACAGTGTCTGCAAACCCCTGTTCTGTTTTTCTATACTATAAAATACTTATTTCATGCACTAAAATGCTAAATAATTATTTGAAAATCAAACCATGTGTTGTTGTTTTTTTTATATAGATTCTGTCTCTTACAGTTAAAGTCTCACTGTTGTTGACATGTCAAAAGTTTTGATTGGTACGGGTCTGAGTGTTCAAACCTATACCGATTGGGAGAACAAGCGGGGAGAGGACAACGCTGCAGTGCATTCTCTCCCCACTCTGAGTTACAAAGAAGATTTGGGCTCCATGAAGCTTCATTATAAGCTAAACCCTTTTTCTAACTCAGAGAGGAGAGTGGACGCGCTGCAGCACATCTTCTCCCGGCTCGTTCTCCCGATCGGTACGGTATTACAGACCTCTCTATTCCTTACAAGCTTGCAAAATCGGCAGTGTATCAAATACTTATTTCCCCACTCTATAAATCATAAGCAACCTCTGCTTTATGGTCTGTGAAATATTCCATTATTGAAATCTTGCGTATACTGCTTACTGTTCCTATAAAATCACAGTCGGGTGTGGCTGTAATATACAGATGGGTTCTGCCAGAATCTAAGCTCTCCAGGGAGGTGAACACTCCACTGGTTTAGATGCAATGCACAGGCCAATAAATAAGCAGACATCCAAGCACTTGAGGTATATTACATGGCCCGATGAGCAGTCTAAGCGAGCGCCGATCTGCTATTACATGGCTCCTTAGTGATGTCTGTATAGCACTTCCTATTACAAAGAAAATACAAAATTTTATACTTACCAATGCTCCCCAGGTGTCCTGGTGCCTTTTCCCTGCATTTCCTGCTCCCTGCAGCCCCCTTTGCCACCTCTGACCATGTCTCTTTAGTGACAGGCCACTTGGACAATCACTGTCTGAGACAAGACAGCCCCGTGGCCAGTGATTGCCTGAGTGGCCTGTCAGTACAGATACGGGGCCAGAAGTGGGGAGCAGGAAATGCGGGATAAAGGCTGCAGGGGGAGCCTGGACACATAAGTATAGACTTTATATTTTTCCTTAATGTCATCAGCCTTGGACCGTGCATCAACATGTTTAAAGACAACTATCGGTTCTTCGGCTGATCCCTGTCTTTATTACACGGAATGATAATCTGCCGTGTAATAGGGCCCTTACTCTTGCTTAACAGAAAGCTGAATTTTCTCATTACAACATAGGCAACATATTCTAAACACGTTGCAGTCTGTTTAGCAACAGCAAGTGCCAACATCTCTCTTTTTTTCCTAAGCTCTTAGATGCCACAGTGATTAGTGAACCTAGACTTACAATGCAGCACATCTTATGCATTAAGACAGAAATCAAAGCAAGCTAGGGATTAAAATGCTTAAAGGGAATCTGTCACTAGTATAGGGCAGAGGGAGTTGGTATTCATGAATATCAAGAACTATTGAGCGCATGCACATAATGCAGAGGTCTAGCGTGCGGTTCTCAGGGTTCCCATCATTCAGGAGGATATCTCAGAATCAGTAGGACAGAACAATGTGATGCATTGTTCTGCTGAACTTCTCTTCCACTAGTTTATGCTTCTCGTATATACGGCAGTACAAACCTACTGACAGAGTCTCTGTCAGGGCTCAATGTGTCAGTCAATTAAAAAGGCTGCCTTCTCTGTGAGCGTGCGGGTAACCTGGGAAACGCAGGACTTCCTATGTCAGAACACAGAAAGTACCGTGTTTTCCACAGTAACTAAAAAAAAAAAAGAATGTAAATGGAAAACTTGCTTTATTTCACATCTACTGTTGATTTAGATTTTAAAAGTTATTGGTGGGATTGTGAACACTGAGAAACATTTTTTAAAGTGACAGGAACACTTTAAATTAAAAATGTGTGGGTTCAGAACAGTGAGCACAGAAGGATGTGAACTGTGGACAATTCCTACCTGCGCAATATCCAGTGTCCTACTGCAGAGGTAGGAATTGTCCACAGTTCACTTTCTTCTGCATTTCAAGGAAGATCAAATTGTCTTTTCCTTGACTGTGCCAGTAGCATAAATATTCACCAAGGTAAATGTAAACTACTTTGTAACTTATGGAGCAAGCACTGTCAGTAGTTTTTAGGGGTCAAAACTGCTAACAAATTTTCTTTAATGACAAAAAATAGGTCACACTTGCTGATTAAAGTGATACTGTAAATGCTAGGAGAATATAGACAGTCTACAAAGTTATAAGAGAACAGGTGCTTACTACAAAAAAACATCTATTCATAGGTATTCACAATAAATCATAATGATAACACTTACTTTGTTGCTCTGTTGTGCATTTTTTTATATATCTGTTTTATCTTAGGAGCGTCTAGGTGCTGTGTCGTGCCTCCAACTAATTATTGAAAAATTTGAAATGAATGATAATATAATTGTTATTGGAGGGTAAGTATTTCTGTTTCACAAAATAGAATCTTGGTTACTTTAAGTTCATGGATGACTCTTGATTTTACGATAGATCTTGTGTTTGCAAAGCAGACAAAAAAGAACACACAAAAAACACACAAAAAACAAGACACAAATATTTTTTTTGTAAAAGGTGAAAAAAAAAAAGAATATGCAGAAGTATAGCAATTGCTTACCTGTCTTCTCAAGTCTGAAGCCACAAAAAAAACATTTTTATTATTATTTATCTTATTTCTGTATTCTGTGGTTATATTTTCTGATTTGAGCAGCTGCAATTCACTACAATTACTACAATTCACACAATACATTGCTTTCCCTCAGCTGTTGATTACAGTCTCCCATCTTGCCTACACTCTTTTCACAGCCCTCCTATCAGTTTTCCATTTGCTGTCAGGGGTGAATCATGCAAAAGCAGGCTGAAGCCAATGCTTTTAGCGGTTTTAATGAAACTTTTAGCGACAACACTATATTAGAATGTTATATGTCGTAAGGTGATATTTTGTATAAATACAATTTTCTGATGCAGAAGTACCCCTTTAATCTATACTGATTTTAACTAAGCTTCTAAGTCAAAAGAATTGTTTTTTTTTTTGTCATAAAATTCACAAGCTCTGGTAAACTAAAAACTGCGCTGTGATTGGTTGTTATAGGCAAATCGGACACATTTGCAAGGCAAGCAGATAAATGTAAGCCACGGTCTCCAGGTTGGAAACACTAGCATGTCCGGACATAAAGCCCAGTTGTCAGGTGGGGGTAAAGTACAGTCTTTAAATCACTGCTTACTGTAGAGGAGCAGAACACCTGTGAACATAACAGGCGTTCTGCTCCTCAATCGGGACTTTGCACTTACCACTCCCTGCTCCTGGCTGTGTCTTTAGCTGTACTGCAGCATCTATCGACTGTCACATGACCACTAGAGACTGCAGTGCAGAGGAAAAGTCCCGACCCTACAGACAGGAGCAGGAAGGGGTAAGTGTGAGACTGTGTTCCCAACATGTAAAAAAACCCGCAATGAACATAGCCTTTCAGCACGCCGTTGAATATGGCTAGAATATGTATTTGCATACTACAGGCAGGACCTATACTTGCAAGGTCAGGTCCCACCTGCAGACCACAACCACACTGGGCAGCCACTAGCACAATAGATTAGGAAGGGCCACTTATTTTGGCTCTTCTCAGCCTAATAATGACTGGAGAAGTCATTCTCTATGGGCGGCAGACTCCTCTCTGGTGAGAGCACGCACGGCTTCCGACAGGAATGTCTTGGCAATGGGACAGGGTCCGGGACCGAGACTTCGAGGAAGGGGTAAGTATAAGGGGCTCCACTCGGGGGTCGGGTGGGCTTCACCCCGGCAGCTGGGGTGACAGGTCTCCTTTAAGTGTATGCTACTTGACTAGGTGTTAATTTCCATTTTTTGGCATTTGAATGGCCCATTCGGCTCAACTTTAAGATTACAGTAACCTTGCTTTACATTTAAAAAAAAAAAAAGTTTTTTCTGTGTGCATATATTATATTGTGGGCTTTCTTACTTTTCTCGGGTGGTTGAAAGGATTGAAGAAAGTCCTGCTTCAGTTTCCACCATCAAGCATCTGTTCTAGACCTCACATCCAGGTCTATGTGCTAGGCCCCTTAGGATCAAGAAGAATGCTATCTACTGTTGCTGCCACTGCCAGGTCTGTGTGTTAGGCCCCTCAGGGTCAAAGAGAGTCCTACTGCTGCTGCCGCTGCCACCTCCGGGTCTATGTGCTAGGTCCCAGAAGATCAACAAGGATGCTACTGCTGTTGATGCACCCTCTAGGTGTCTGTTCTAGGCCCCTTTAAGTCTATAAAAGTGCCACTGCTGGCGCTGCCACTTCCAGTTGTCTGTTCTAGGCAACTCTAGGTCTAATAGATTGCCCCTGATTATGCTGCCACTTTAGAATGTCTACAGCTGTCCAGGGAAAAAACTTTTTACGCCGCTGTAGGACATTTAGTAGCTGATAAGAGAAGAGACAAAGATCATGTGACCTATGTCTCAGAAGGGAGACAAATACTGAGCAGTCAGCAGCTTCACAGTGTAGGGCTGGGTTCACACTACGTATATTTCAGTCAGTATTGTGATCCTCATATTGCAACCAAAACCAAGAGTGGATTGAAAACACAGGCTCTGTTCACACAATGTTGAAATTGAGTGGATGGCCGCCATTTAATGGCAAATATTTGCTGTTATTTTAAAACAACGGCTGTTATATTGAAATAATGGCAGTTATTTACCGTTATATGGCGGCCATCCACTCAATTTCAACATTGTGTGGACAGAGCCTTTCTGTGTTTTTAATCCACTCCTGGTTTTGGTTGCAATATGAGGACCACAATATGGACTGAAATATACGTAGTGTGAACCCAGCCTAAAGGTACATGCATACTACAGAATCCCAACGGAACATCCGCCACAGCCTATGGGAGCAGCGGAGATGCGCACAACCGTGAGCTGCGGAATCCACGGTGGGTGTTCCATCGGGATTCAGTAATGTGCACATACCCTTAATCTGGATGTGCTGCAGACACATGGACCAATTCATGTAATAGAACCCTATAACAAACAAGCTCAGGTGAAAATTGAACAGGGTTAATTCTGTATTAATTGAAGTTCCCCTTTAATCTATTAGTAACTGTGATGCAATTAATGTAACCTGGATCCAGCATGTATTTATTCTATATATAAATAAAACATTTATTTAAGTTTTTTTTCAAAAAATACAATATATTGGCAGTGTGTGGCATATGACTATTTCTATTATTTTAGAGACACTTTATTTTATGAAGACTTTCATCTACATGATGTTATGAAAAAATATCAAGTGTTATATAAGAACAATAATGAAGCAAACTTGGTGTTATCATATATCTGCAAAGATGAAGGTAAAACTTTCTATTTATCATCATATTGATGTATATTTCTCATTGTTAAACAAAATGTAGTAATATATTCTATTTTTACCCATGTGAAATACTCCATGAAACTAGCCACAAAATTTCTTATATAATACTGCAGGCATAGTAAAAGGGAGGGGGGGGGGAGAGGAGGAAAAATTTAAGTATGTGAGGTTGGTAGTAATAAATACTGATTCACCATGCCTCACTAGGTAGGAGCCGCTAGAGTCAGGCGTCCCCTCCAACTAGCGTAACTGTCCCTGCACTCAGTCGGTGCTAAGGTCGGGTAGTTCCACTTAGTCCAAGTTAAGAAGTCATATTATGGATATAGCAGAGAAGGGAGATATATGTATGTTCGCTTTGTCCACTATGGTTCCAGTATAGATGTACTGGCTTTGTCCACTGGGGTTCCGACGCGTTTCCCCCTCTTGTCTCAACCAGTTGTGGCGGGAACATGGAGGTTCATCAGGGAGGATCCAGTGTGGAGTAGGTTTCTGGCTAGTGGGAGCAATGACTAGTAAGTGCATGCAAAAGGACGCAGGTTGACCTCAGGGAGATCAACCAAAACACCGCAGAGACACCATCACGTGTCTCAACGTCAGTGTATTCTAGAACATTGCCCCCTGGGAAATCAAATATGCAAAAGAACACTGCAGAGACACCATCACATGTCTCGACGTCAGTGAACTAGCCAGACCTTCCCTCCAGGAAGGAACAACCAAGCCAAAGGCGTTCTCCAGTCAAGGAAACCACCTCAGCAAGGTATCCACATCCACAGACAGCTGTTTCCGGGTTTTTGCCCCTCATCAGTGTGGAGTAGGTTTCTGGCTAGTGGGAGCAATGACTCCATCACGTGTCTCAACGTCATCTCAACGTCAGTGTATTCTAGAACATTGCCCCCTGCCCTGGAGAACGCCTTCGGCTTGGTTGTTCCTTCCCGGAGGGAAGGTCTGGCTAGTTCACTGACGTCGAGACATGTGATGGTGTCTCTGCAGTGTTCTTTTGCATATTTGATTTCCCAGGGGGCAATGTTCTAGAATACACTGACATTGAGACACGTGATGGTGTCTCTGCAGTGTTTTGGTTGATCTCCCTGAGGTCAACAGCGTCCTTTTGCATGCACTTACTAGTCATTGCTCCCACTAGCCAGAAACCTACTCCACACTGATGGGGGCAAAAACCCCGAAACAGCTGTCTGTGGATGGATACCTTGCTGAGGTGGTTTCCTTGACTGGAGAACGCCTTTGGCTTGGTTGTTCCTTCCCGGAGGGAAGGTCTGGCTAGTTCACTGACGTTGAGACACGTGATGGTGTCTCTGCAGTGTTCTTTTGCATATTTGATTTCCCAGGGGGCAATGTTCTAGAACACATTAACGTTGAGACACGTGATCGTGTCTCTGCAGTGTTTTGGTTGATCTCCCTGAGGTCAACCAGCGTCCTTTTGCGTCCCTTTAAGAGCGACATGGGTCCCTTAAAGAGCGACATGGGTCCCTCCCCTTTTAAGAGCGACTTGGATCCTGTCCCTTTAAGAGCGACATGGGAGGCGTGGCTTAGCTATGGCGGCGTGAAGAAGCACTCCTGAGGAGCTCCGTCCATAGCAGTGCAGACCGACACCTCTCCTGACCCCATACCTCTCCCTGGGATGCCCGGATCCCGCAAGCGTCCCCCTCTCAAGCCGCCCGGTAAGCACCAGCGCTCCCAGACCCTCCGGAGCAGCCTGATCCGCTTCCGCAGCTCCTCCAGCCCCGGGACGCAGCACGGCCTGAACCCTGTCATGGCGCCGACGCTGCAGGGACAAGGCGCGCGCCTCTCCTCCCCACCTCAACGGGACGACAGCACGGGTGAGCACTATATACCGGTGTCCCCGCACCGGGTCTCTGCCACTTCCCCGCCGCTCTCCTGGGCTGGAAGCTCAGAGTCCACGGTCTCGGCGGCTGCACAGATGGGAGCCATGGACGTGCAGAGCCGGCCCCCCGGTGCGGCCGCCATTTTGGGCGCCACATGCCACGCGCCCTCACCCCCTCCTTCTCACTCAGGGGACCCGGTCATCTCGGCCCACTATTTAGCGGCAGTACATGATGCCCAGAATGATCCCCAAGGGGCAGTAGCCACACATTCCATGCAGGGGGAGTTGCATGGCCTGAGGGAACTACTTCAGGCATTGCCCACTAAGGAGGATATCCTCACCATAGTGCACCGCATTGAAGCTGCACAGCAGCAAGCAATAGACTCTGTGAGGGGAGAGGTTGAACAGCTTGCTTCTAGAACATCTGTCACAGAAACGGCCACTACAGCTCTAGAATCCAGAGTGGCAATGCTAGAACAGGAAGCTACTGTGAATCGCCGCCATTTGCAAATGGTTGCTCTGCGCCTTGATGACCAAGAGAACAGGGGCAGGAGAAACAATATTCGCATAAAGGGTCTGCCCGAACTGTCTACTGCTGATAATCTTGCTGTGAGAGTGACTGCTCTTTTCAATTTGCTTACAAATAGGCCGGAGGAGGCCACCTTTAAGATAGACAGAGTGCATAGAGTGGCCAGATTGTTCCAGAATGCGAATGCCCCCCCTAGGGACGTCCTGTGTCGTCTCCATTACTATACAGACAAAGAACGGATCCTCCAAGCTGTGAGGGACTCTGCACGGATTGACTTTGAGGGAACAGAGGTTCATCTATACCCTGATGTCTCAGCGCGGACCCTGTATATGCGGAGGTTGCTTCAGCCGCTACTTGCAAAAATTAAGGAAGTGGGCGCCTCATATAGATGGGGTCACCCTTTTCATGTCATTATCAGAAAGGACTCCTCCACGTTCCTGCTCCGTCATCCGGACGACATGTCCGAGCTCTTCATCTTCCTGAACATCCCACCGATTGCGATCCCTGATTGGTTGTCGTTGGGACACCAGGATTCATCTTCAGTAACGTCCCAGAGGAGGAGACCTCCCCGCAGAGCCCCACTTGCGGAGATTACGCCGAGTGAACCTGACCCGCCACGAGCGGACCTGTCTCTACCCTTCCCGATGGAGGCCTAAGGGAACTCAGTAAGATGACTACTGCCGCCGGTGAGCTGAAATGTCCCAGAGTTCCAGATTTCTGAGACTATGCAAACCCTGTTGAGCGTTCATGCCCTCTCGGAACCCAATAATGCAACCTCTCCTGTATTGATCCTCCGTTAATAGTTATGGTTAGCCTTGCCTTAATGACCATGGACTAGAGACACTGGGCTATAGGCGGGCAGGGTCCTTTTCTCTCTGTTATTTCTGAGGTGCCGAGTTCGTTCTGCTTTTCATGCATACTATGGGAGTCGTTGATGCCCCCCACTTCACCCATCCCCCCACCCACATCCCCATCCCCCCCCCCCCACCTCCCCATCCCTCTACCCCCCCTCCCTATCCCTTCACCCCCCCTCCCTAAACTCCTATACCCCACCGGGTCCTCCCTCACCCTCCCCTCCCCTCCTCCCTCCCATTATGGGGTCTGACCATAGCCATCACTGTTGACTTAGGTCTGTGCTGCCGTGGGGAGCTTCTCTCCTCCATGTTTTCTACTTTCTCCTTGTTTTTTTGAGGTGGGCCGTTCTGACCCACGTGCACCTTGGTGCTAAGTTCTTCATTTGTGTTCACTGTCTCGTTAATTGTTGTTGGTGTTCGTCCATCCGTTGTCTGTCTGTGTATCTCTCCCACTTCTTACTTTTCCCCCTCCCCCCCACCTTCGCTTCTACCCCCCTCCCCCCACCTCCCCCCTCGTTACATCCCTTTCCTGGGGCGAGTGTGCAGGAGGACGTGAACTGGCCATGGCGTCTGCTTCACAATCGGACTTTCTGGTGGGGACCTTGAATGTGAAAGGTCTTAATGACCCAGGTAAAAGGTCCATCTTACTTAGCTTCCTGAAGGCACAGCATGTACAGGTCGCCTTACTTCAGGAGACTCACATTAAGGCTAATTTTTTATTCAATCTCTCTAACAGGTGGTTCCCGTATGCCTACCACAGTCACACTGATGATTCCAAAGCACGGGGCGTGAGCATTTTGGTGTCCCGCTCCCTCCCCTGGGAGTTCCTTGATTCTCGCTGTGATGGTGAAGGCAGGCTTCTGATGGTGAAAGGTAAAATTGCCTCGTCCATCTACACCTTAGTGTCAATATACCTGCCCAATACCGGCCAGGATTCAGTTTTGAAGCGCTTTTTGGAGCTGGTGGAGGACTTTTCAGAGGGGGTGACTGTCATGGGAGGCGACTTTAACGTAGCTTTAGATCCAAAGACAGACACTTCTACGGGTCACTCTCACCTGCCTGCGGCAGTGGTTAAGAGGGTTAACGCATCATTACATGACCATCAGTACATAGACACATGGAGAATACTACACCCTCGTGACAAAGACTTCACCTTTTATTCTCCGGTCAGGGACTACTGCTTTCTCCATCATAGGGACCTGCACCTCCTTACAGGAGCGAGAGTAGGGTCTATCACCTTTTCTGACCATGCGATGGCCACTGTGGAGCTTTCTCTCCCCCAACCCGTCCCTCGTCAATGGCAATGGAAGCTGAATGCCTCGCTCCTCTCTGACGTCGTGGCCCGGGAAGATCTTAAGAAGTCCCTAACCGAATATTTCACGACGAATGCTTCAGACGACATCTCCCCAGGGATTCTGTGGGAGGCTCATAAATGCGTAGCCAGGGGCATTTTGATAAAACATGGCTCTAGACTCAAAAAGGACCATGCCGCTAAGACCTTGCAGCTCTTGGGAAGGGTGGAGGAGCTGGAAACTTTGCATAAACGCACTCCTACAGAAGATACCAGGGTGACTTTATTGCAAACCCGCGACCTTCTGAGAGCACACCTTACTAAGAATGCCCGGTCTAAACTGGCTAAATGTAGGCGCCACTTTTACGAACACGGTAATAAATGCGGGCGCTCACTAGCTAGGGCGCTCCGGACACAGCACCAACAGTCCTATATCCCGTTCGTCCAAACGGGCCCGACTTCACGGGCTAACACACCAGGGGCAATCGCGGCGGCTTTTAAACAGTTTTATGCCACCCTGTACGCTGTGGACACAGACAACCCTGCGACGCTGGACGCGACGTTCCGTGACAAAATCCGTCGATATATTACACAATCGGGTATGCCCGCGCTGTCGGCTGAGGATGTGGAGGCCCTGGAAGCACCAATTTCAGACGGGGAGTTGGCACTGGCGATCAAATCCACACAAACTGGCAAATCCCCGGGTCCGGACGGGTTTGGACTGGCATATTATAAGACGTTCCGAGAAGAGCTGTCCCCACACTTCCTGGCCGCTTATAATTCCATCTCACGGGGGGCCTCCCTGCCGAGTGACACCACACGCGCTCATGTGGTGGTCATACCCAAGCCAGGGAAGGATAGTACCCTTTGCTCTAACTATAGACCAATATCGTTACTTAATGTAGACCTTAAACTATTTGCCAAGATACTAGCCTCACGACTGGTGGCCCTCCTAGACCGCATCATTCAACCAGACCAAGCGGGCTTTATGCCTGGTAGAGAGGCACGCGACAACACCATGAAGGCCATTAACCTGATTCATAAAGCCAATCTGTCTAACTCTCCGCTAATGCTGCTCTCAACAGACGCAGAGAAGGCTTTCGATAGGGTTAATTGGTCCTTCATGGTGGAAACATTGAAATTTATTGGTCTGGGCCCCTCCTTCCTGGCTTGGGTCATGTCCTTATATGCCTCACCAAGCGCACAAGTCAAAGCGAATGGCATCCTCTCGGATAGCTTTCCGATTCGGAACGGCACTCGCCAGGGGTGCCCTCTGTCTCCTCTGATTTTTATTTTAACCTTGGAGCCATTCTTGTGTCATGTCAGGGCAAACCCGAACGTCAATGGGATGACGATACGGAAGACGCAGTATAAAATAGCGGCCTATGCCGATGATCTGTTGTTCTTCATTGCCGACCCCCTCATTGCATTGCCAAATTTAATGAGAGAGTTCGCCACCTATGCCAGACTCTCTAATTTTAATATAAACCTAACCAAATCAGAGGCCTTGAACATCTCCTTGCCTACGGAGATGGTCAATCGCCTCCGTTCTTCTTTCAGTTTTTCCTGGTCTGCTGAGGCTATTAAATACTTAGGTATTTATATAGCCGCCGATCTCAGTACCCTGTATCAGCGTAACTACCTGCCGTTGCTGAATGCCGTCAAAGCTGACTGCACCCGCTGGGTGAAAGGACTCCATACGTGGTTTGGGCGCTGCGCCATATATAAAATGAATATTCTACCCAGACTCTTGTTCTTGCTCCAGTGCCTTCCCATCCGCATCCCGACAGCCTTTTTCCGTTCCATGTCCTCCATTCAAACTAAATTTATTTGGGGTGGCAAACCAGCGCGTATCCGGAAATCATTACTCACATGCCCAAAGGAACGTGGAGGTATTGGACTGCCTGACGTTAAAAAGTACTACCTGGCCACTCAGCTCTCACACATTGTAGACTGGTGCAGGAACAGCAGTAGAAAACCGTGGGTGGCAATAGAACAATCGTACACGGGCTTACCACTGAGTAGCATAGCGTGGCTGCCAGTAGAACGCCTTAATGATCTTAAATACCATCCTACCATTGGCCCGGCGTTGGCGACATGCTCAGACAGGGCGATTAGACAAGCTTTCCTACCACCCATCTCCAGCATGACCCCCATTTTGGGGAATCCCGACTTCACCCCCTGCCTGACGGACAAGGTATTCCGAGACTGGATAGTGGCCGGGAACCATAGAGCCAAGTTCTATATACAGAATGGAGACTGGCTCTCTGCGGAAGCCCTTCTAGCGTTGACGGAACCGTGTGCCTTGGGACAATGGAGGGTAATGCAACTGAGACATTATCTGTTATCACTGCCCCCGGCAACCCAATTTACTCGAGCGCTCACGGATTTTGAGGAGCTCTGCAACTCCCAAGAGCCGCTCAGACATACCCTTTCTATTGTTTACCAGTTACTACAGGCTAATCCGGAGGAGACCTCACCACCCTACCTCCTTAAATGGGAAGCCGATCTGGGACTTACTCTCACTGAGGCCCATACATCAAAAATTTTCTACCTGACGCACAAGTCCTCCATCAGCTCCAAATTTCAGGAAGCTAACTACAAACTCCTCTCGCGTTGGTACAGAGTACCGTCCAAACTACACTCCCTTATCCCCCAGGTTGACCCTAACTGTTGGAGATGCGAGGAGGCTGAGGGGACATTCCTGCATGTGTTCTGGGAATGCCCACGATTGCTTGGCTTTTGGTCAGTGGTAATCGAAACCATCAAGAAGGTGACCGGCCTGTCCATGCGTTTGGGTCCGGCCCTGTTCTTACTCCATCACAGCGAGATCTCTCTAAAGGCATACAAACATTCTTTGCTGAGTTACCTAGTAATGGCGGCCAGGGCATGTATTCCGCTCTGTTGGAAACAGTGTTCCCCCCCCTCCCCCTCGCTCTGGGTCACCAAAGTAAATGACGTAATGTGGATGGAAGATCTCACTGCAGAACTACATTCCACTAATAAAAAATTCCACTCCACATGGGCTCCTTGGACTACTTTCCAGGAGACTGATGCCTATAGAGATCTCTTGCGTACTGCTGCTGCCTCCCGGACGGAACCTTTGCCTGAGGTAAGATGAATTCGAGTATTCATACACCTGTTGTCGCACGCTGGCCCCCATCTCTTCTTCTCCCCCCCCTCCCCCCCCCCCTCCCCCCTTCTCTTGTTACGTGGTCTTCTATGTTTATTCGCTCCCCCGCATATCTGATGTTATAATGTAGTCCCATGTCTGTCTTGTGTTTTTGTGATGGTCTGTGTTTGGTAAAGTGAAAAGGTCGAGCTGGACAGGCGGGGTGTCCTCCCGCAGATGGTTGGGGATTTGTTCCTGATTTACCGTATGGTTAAGTGTGTCACGGAGCCGGATTGTGGCTACATGCTAACTCCTGATGACATTTATTTGCTGTTGATGTTTATCTTCTCCGGCATATGTGGCTGGATACTGTCATGCCTTGTTCCTTGCTTGGTTGAAAATAAAGAATTTAAAAAAAAAAAAAAAAAGAGCGACATGGGTCCTGTCAATTTAAGAGCGAAAAGGGTTCCATCCCTTTAAGAGCGACTTGGGTCCCGTCCCTTTAAGAGCGAGATGGGTCCCGTCCCTTTAAGAGCGAGATGGGTCCCACCCTTTAAAAGCGACATGGATCCCGTCCCTTTAAGAGCGACTTGGGTCCCTTAAAGAGCGACATGGGTCCCGCCCCTTTAAGAGCGACTTGGGTCCCTATGAGAGCAACTTAGGTCCCTTTAAGAGCGACTTGGATATCATCCCTTTAAGAGCGGCTTTGCTACTTATAATGGTAAAGATCATTGCTTGGTTACCATGACAATCTTACTCATGTCAGTGAGACAAAATCGTTAAGGACCTTCCATCTTCTACATCTTCTATTGGCCAATAGAGGAAATGTGACTGTGTGGATGTTGTGAGGCATTGACTGACAAGACCTTAGAATTTCTATTGGCTGCTATATTTCAGCTATTTGCATATGTGCTGTGATTGGCTGTTAGCGTTTAAAGTGTGGCCATTATTTTCTATGGGAAATTAGGGGTCTTTAAACGTAAATTTCTTAAAAAAGACAAATCCGATCGGAACCAAAAATAAATAGCACACCTGTCACCGCCGAGGACTTTGAAATGCAGTTTGAATGAAGTCTGTGTGCAAAGCGGTTCGGGCTGTATTAATCGCAGAAAAATGGCTGGAAGAAGAAATGGAAGAAGAATATGGATTACAATATACAGTGGTACCTCGGTTCTCGAACATAATCGGTTCTGGAATTCTGTTCCAGAACCAAGCAGTTCGAAAACCGAGCTGTAAGTTCCCATAGGGAACAATGTAAATGTGATTAATTGGTTCTTACACTCCGTGGGTCAGGTGCAGGGCACCCGGCCCACAGAGCGTAAGAATGCTCCCTGTTCACCGGAACAGTGAGAGTCAGCGGGCGGCTATTTAAACTACCGGCCCCGCTCCTGCTCCTCTCAGCTGCGGGGGACACCCTGTAAAGAAGTGGGGAATCCCATCATTATGATGGGATTCCCCACTTCTTTACAGGGTGTCCCCCACAGCTGAGAGGAGCAGGAGCGCGGTGGCAAGTTTAAATAGCCGCCCGCTCCTGCCTCTCACTGCGGGGACGCGCTGTAAAGAAGCCGGCTCTCAGCACTGTCCTCCTGTCTCTCCCCAGCAGCCCCCCCGCCGGCCCAGAGCATCCTCCGATACACTTACCCAGCCTGTACACTTCTATAGCCTGCGGCGCGCCCGTGCTGTTACGCCCGCAGCCCCGCTCACTAGCTTCTTGCTCCTGCTGCTCCCCACCGCCTCTGAGAGCCGGCTTCCTTACAGCGCGTCCCCGCAGTGAGAGGCAGGAGCAGGCGGCTATTTAAACTTGCTGCCGTGCTCCTGCTCTTCTCTGCTGTGAGGGACACCCTGTAAAGAAGTGGGGAATCCCATCGGAATTCCCCACTTCTTTACAGGGTGTCCTCCGCAGCTGAGAGGAGCAGGAGTGCGGCGGCAAGTTTAAATAGCCGCCCGCTCCTGCCTCTCACTGTTCCCGAACACCTCTAACTGTCAGCTGAACATCAGTTCAGCTGACAGTTATCCCCCTGGTTTTGTTCGGATACCGAGCAATGTTCGAGTACCGAGCAAAACTTCAGGGGGAAATTTAGTTCGAATACCGAATTGTTCGAACTCCGAGGTGTTCGGGAACCGAGGTTTTACTGTAGTGCTTTTTCAAGCACTATAATAAGTGATACTTACCTACTGTCAGAACTCTTTGGACCACTGCTGGTCATCATTTGGTCATCTCAGCTGGATCTGCCTGCTCAGCCAATCACTGACTGAGGCACAAAACAGCCGGTGAGCACGGCCAGTGATCAGCCGAGATATCTCATCTTGAAAGCAGGAACAAGCATTAAAGGGCAGAAGGCTAGAAGGTACCCCCTAGGGTGATGTTATAAAACTGAAATAATTAGAACTGAAAATTAATTATATAATGATATCTAAAAGAAACATAAACCATATTTTTACTGACAGATGTTATGTTTTACCAGAAACAACAAAATATGGCATATTAGAAGCAGATGAAAACTACAGAATCACAGCTATAAAGGAAAAGCCCCTGGCCTCAGATACAGCATCAAGACAAGCAGTATGTTCCTTATCTATACATGTTATTTTTGTGTCCTTAGGGTGGGTTCATACTGAAGAATTCTCGCGGATAAACTCAGCGGAATTCCGCCTTTCCGCGCGCCTTTCCGCCGGCTCCATAGACGCCATTCTATGGGCCAGCGTATTCCGCTATCCGACAAAAGAAGTGACATGTCACTTCTTTCGGCGGATAACGGAATACGCCGGCCCATAGAATGGTGTATATGGAGCTGGCGGAAAGGCGCGCGGACATACTGCAGAATTCCGCTGAGTTTATCTGCGAGAATTCCTCAGTATGAACCCACCCTAAAACTAGAAATCATTTTATGAATTGAATCACTCATAAGAACTACCCCATGAATAAAGCTCCCCAGTTAGGAGCCTCTTATATAAACCAGACCAAAGAGCCAATGTATTACAACTAGTGATGAGGAGACCCGAACCACCAATTCTGATTTGGGCTCGAACTCACGGGTTTGGCCACACAAACCTGATCACAACCAGTGACCAGGGCACATAACTGTATCCCTATTATAAGGCTGGGTTCACACTATGTTTTTGCAATTATTTTTCATACGTTTTTGCCAAAAAACGGATGGAAAAGCAGATGCATTTGTGTGCATTTATTTTAAGCCGTTTTTCCAGCCCCTTCCATTTATAAAAAAAAAAAATCAAAACACATCCGTTTTCTTTTAACGTACACAAAAATGTGGTTGACTATGTTTTTGTGTACGTTAAAAAAAGGATATGCTTTGATCCGTTTTTTTATAATAGAAGTCAATGGAAAAACGGATCAAAACAGATGCACACAAATGCATCAGTTTTTTTGCAAAAATGTGTGAAAAAAAGGATTGCAAAAAACGCAGTGTGAACCCAGCCTAAGAAGAATGTTGCATCCTTAATACCATCAGTAGAGCGGGAGAAAAAGATGCAGGAATACAAGCACAAGCTGGTAGAGGGACTACTGTCAGAGTTCCCATCCCACAGAGAGGGCTCAGTGAGAGCACCGGGCTGAGGAGAAGGAGGAAGATACCAGCACAGCTTAAGGGACAAGCACCACCTTAAAAAGCAGGGTGTAACAATGTGGAACATCTTCCTCGGCATTCCACAAAATCTACTAACACCATTGTCAGATACAGCACAAATGAGCAGGAGGCAGAATTATAAGACCACGTATGTTTCAACATATCTCCCAATCTCTACTTCCTAATCAGTTTCTAGGGTTCCAAACTGGATACCTGGCCAGAGCTTGCCCTCTATGCCTCGGAGGTGCTGGCCTGCCCTGCAGCGTGTGCTCTTTAAAAAGCTATTTTGCACCCAGGGAAGTCATCACCGACAAATGTGTCCACCTTTTCACAGTCAGCATGGACAGACGTTCCAAAAAATGAACCAGGCATGGATCCTAGATGACTTGTCCGTCCCGGTGCCTAAATAACAAACTTATGTACAGGCCACCTCTGCATCTTCCACTTCCTTCTCGTTCTTTACCTGGACGTCCGTGTCCTCTTTTAATATTATTTAATTTTTAAAAAAATATTTTAAATACTTTTCCCACCACACTTTGCCTGGGCAATTGCCCTGTTCTAATCCCCATTTTAGTTGCATTTTCTAGCCCTCGACCCCTATCTACACCCATTTTTACAGTCATTTTTGAGCCCAAAAATTCAGCTCCCCATTGTTCGAGTTAAGAAGGAAAGCAAGGAATGGATTTGAAAAGAGGAGAAATCTCAGGCTTTCCTTTTTGACCTGTTCTATTTATAGTCTGTCTCTGGCTTTGGCTTCAAATCTTTGGCAGATAATGTCAGATAATCTTTCTGTGTAACAACCAATTTGCTTAGATTTTTCATTGTGGCCTTCCAAGAGTCATAACTTTTTATTTATTTATTTTCTATATAGCTGTTTTATGTTAAATCTATTTTGTATGGGGAGTAAATTTAATTTTATTATTTGGGGGTATATTTTTTTTTATTTTATTTTTTAAGACTTTTTTTTTTCTTTACAGCCTATGGCTATGTTTACACAATGTCGAGAAAAACAGAAATTACTCACCGATAATGATGTTTCCTCAAAACATGACGGCACCATGGAGAGAGGGACCCCGCCCCCAGGGACAGGAAACCTAGAGTATAAAAAGTTTAGGCCCTCCTCTCATCCTCAGTGATTTACAGAAACCGAAGAGAGCCATGGTTAGTACAAGGATAACAATACAACACCTTCACCAACTAATAATGAATTTTATTTTTTTTATTTTTTTGCACACCTACGTAAAATAGTGTGAGATAACACCAAAAAGGGTGGGAATGTGGTGGTGCCGTCATGTTTCGAGGAAACATCATTATCGGTGAGTAATTTCTGTTTTCCCCATCAACATGACGGCACCATGGAGAGAATACCAGAGAAGAAACACACTAGGGGGGGACAATGGCCTGTAAGACTTTCCTACCAAAGGCAACACCCGATGGATCAGATAGATCTAATCTATAGTGCCGGAAGAAAGTGTGGGGTGAAGACCAAACCGCCGCCCTACAAATCTGAGAAATAGAAGCGTCACTCCTCTCTGCCCAGGAAGTAGCTATTGCCCGGGTGGAGTGAGCTCTAAGCCTAAGTGGTGGAGAAACCCCTGCCACAGAGTAAGGGCCCTATTACACGGAACGATAATCGGCCGAATTGGCCCGATTCGGCCGATTATCGCTCCGTGTAATAAATGCAACGATCAGCCGATGACAACGATCATCGGCTGATCGTTGATATAGGTTAGAACCTATTTTTGTCGGGCGCCGACCGCGCACTGCTGTGTGTAATAGCGGTGCACGAGCGGCGACTAACGATATACATTACCCATCCACGTTCCAGGGCTGCTCCTGCCGTCCGCTTCTCCCGGGGTCCCGCACGCGCTCTAACTTCACATCGGCCTGTCAGCTGATAGGCCGCTCAGCCAATCACCGGCCGCGGCGGTCCCGGCCTGTGATTGGCTGAACGACCTATCAGCTGACAGGCCGATGTGAAGCTAGAGCGCGCGCAGGACCCCGGGAGAAGCGGACGGCAGGAGCAGCCCTGGAACGTGGATGGGTAATGTATGCCAGTTTAGCAAGGGCTGTAAGGACATCGGTAACGATGTCCTTGCAGCTCTTGCTAAACGATTATCGGGCTGTGTAATAGGCGCTAGCAGATCAGCGCTCGTTTACAAGTATTATCGGGCCCTGCTCGGCCCATGTAATACCACCCTAACAAGCACATATGGCCTGTCTTATGCATCTGGAAATGGAGCCACTGCTTGCCTTACATCCCTTATTGGCTCCAGAAAACTGTATGAACAGTGATCTGGACTTCCTAAATTGTCTGGTAGACTCCAAGTATTGCAAAACAACTCGTCTAACATCTAGGCAATGGAATTCTTTTTCTTTATCATAAGATGGGTTCTCGCAAAAAGATGGCAAAACAATGTCCTGAGATTTGTGAAAGTTAGTCACTACCTTTGGGAGAAAGGCTGGATCGGGCTTAAAAATTATTCTGTCCGATAAGATCTTTGTATAAGGTTCACAACAGGACAGATTTGCCAATTCTCCTACCCTCCTAGCCGAGGTAACTGCAACTAAAAGAGCTGTTTTTAATGTCAAGTTTTTTTGTGAAATTTCCGTAAGGGGCTGAAACGGAGCATCTGTTAGGCTTTTTAGGACTAAATTTAAATCCCATGGAGGGACGGCACAGCTAACTGTGTTGGAGAATCTAGCTGCAGCTTTAAAGAATCTCATGACCCATGGATGACATGCCACTTGTTGGTTATATAATGCCCCCAGTGCTGAAGCATGAACTTTTAACGTGGCTGGTTTTAGCCCTTTTTCTAGCCCCTTTTGTAGAAAATCCAGAACTTGGGCAATATTTGGTTTATGTAAGTCTATAATACTGGAACCCAAAAAGGAGAAAAAAGTTCGCCAGATCCTAAAGTAGATTTTATATGTTACCGCCTTTCTACTTTTCTGTAGAGTGGAAATTACTGTATCAGAAAGGCTATGAGTCTTAAGGATCATCCGCTCAAAAGCCATGCCGTCAGATGCAGCTGCTTCACACTGGGATGCAAGATGGACCCCTGAAAAAGAAGATCTTCCTGATCCGGAAGCACCCATGGGTTCGTTACTGACAGACTCTGAAGAGACGAGAACCATGCTCTGCGAATTAACTTGGCTTTGTCTTGTCTGATTTTCTTCAAAACCCGAGGAATGAGGGCTAGCGGAGGGAAGGCGTACATAAGGCTCCATGACCAGTGGTGAGCTAATGCATCTACTCCTAGGGGCCGGTCTGCTGGGGACAATGAAAGAAAAAGCTTGACTTGCCTCTTCTGCCGTGTTGCGAACAAGTCCACGACTGGTACCCCCCATAGGTCTTATATCATTCGGAATATTGCGGGGCTCAGCTGCCATTCTCCTTGGTGTAATTGGTGACGGCTCAGGAAGTCTGCCCTCGTATTCATGATCCCTTTCATGTGCACTGCTGAGAGACTTAACAGGTTGTTTTCTGCTAACAAAAAATATCATAAGACAGGTTAAGCAATCTCTGACTTCTAGTTGTACCGTCTATTAATTACTGAAACTGTAGTAGAGTTGTCTGACATAATTTTTACGTCCGTTTTACAAATGAATTTCTTTGCTGCTAATAGAGCCTGGTAAACCGCAGCTAATTCTTTTTGATTTGAAGACCCATAGGTATGCTTGTTCCAACCAGGGGCCTTGGAGATTGCGATGATCCAGATGTGCTCCCCATCCCCAGGGACTGGCATCTGTGGTAATGACTTTAAGGGATTTATTAACCCAACTCAGTCCTGACGATAAATTTTGTCCTGTAAGCCACCATGAAAAGCTGTCTAGAGTCCCTTGAGACAGGACGACTTTTCTGTCGTGGTCTGTAGGGGAGCCATCCCATATCAACAATAATTCTGCCTGCAGAGGCCTAGAGTGGTATTGAGCCCAGGGTACTGCGGGAATGGCTGCTGTAAAAAGACCCAACAAAGACATACCGTTCCTTATAGACGTTCTTGGATTTTGAATCAGTGTTCTTACTGCCTCCTGCAGCTTCTGAATTTTCTCTTCTGGTAAGAAAGACTTCTGTATTACTGAGTCCAGTATTATTCCTAGAAACTTCTTCGTTGCAGGCACTAGAGAGGATTTTTCTTCGTTTATGATCCAGCCCAGGTTCTGTAGAATGGATAGGACCCTTTTTATCATGATCTGCAGTTTGTTGCTGCTTTCCGCCACTAGCAGAAAATCGTCCAGATACGGAATGAACAACCCCTCCTCTTCTCTTATGTGAGCTGCCATTTCCGCAATAATCTTTGTGAAAACTCTCGGGGCAATTGATATCCCAAATGGTAAGGCTCTGAACTGCAGGTGTAGAAGCACTTTGTCTATCCAGATTGCTATTCTCAGGTATTTTTGAAATTTCGGATGAATTGATACGTGTAGGTAGGCATCTCTTAGGTCGATGGATGCCATAGAACAATTTGGATAAAGAAGATTTACCGTGTTTTTTATCGTCTCCATTTTGAATCGTTGGTACCTTATGAACTGATTCAACGGTTTTAGGTTTATGATAACTCGGTAGGATTTGTCTGGTTTTTGTATTAGGAACAGGGTTGAATAAAAGCCTTGTGTCTCTTCTCCTTCTGGTACCGGTATAAGAACTCCCTTCTCCATGAACGTCCTGACCTCTGTCTCTAATAGTTGTTGGCCCTTTTCCCCCGAGTGACTCTTTGTTATTATAAAACGAGTGGGAGGCAATGAACGGAAGTCTATGCTTACTCCTTCTCGAATGGACTGCAAAACCCAGGAACTGCCGCAGATTTTTTCCCATTCCTGAGCAAACTGAGCCAGCCTGCCCCCCACTCGTAGCCCGGCGTCACTGGGCAGAGGGTTTTTTGGAATTGTCGGTCTTTTGAGAGAACATATACCCCCTGGCTTTACCTTTTCCTTTCCCGGAGGTTTCTGACCCTTTCCTCTGGAATCCACCTTTTCCCTTGTTCCGAAAGGACTGGTAGTGACTCCTTTGTGAGGAATAGGGAAAACCTTTCTTCCTGTCTGACGCTTTGTCTAGAAGGTCATCTAGAAAAGAACCAAACAAATAATTGCCTTCACATGGTATACCACATAACTTCGCCTTTGAAGCTGGTTCCCCCGACCAATTTTTTAGCCATAGGGCTCTTCTGGCCGAATTGGATAAAGCTGCTGAACGAGCCGAGAAGCGTAAGGCGTCAGTTGAAGCATCTGAAAGGTAAGCAGCTGATTTTTTTAACATGGGTAAATCTTTCTCTCCTGATTCTCCTGCTTGTAAGTCTTGTTCTAGTTTACTGAGCCATACCATCATAGACCTGGCTACGCATGTGCTTGCAATATTGGGTTTAAAAGAGGCTGTGGAAGCTTCCCAGGATTTCTTTAAAAAAGCATCTGCCCTCTTATCTAAAGGATCCTTTAAGGTTCCTAGGTCTTCAAAAGGTAAAGCTCCTTTTCTGGACATCTTGGCTATGGAAACATCAATGCTAGGCGGTTTATCCCAAGAAGGATTCTCTGATTCATCAAATGGATATTTCCTTTTAACCGCTCTAGGAATGAACCCCCTTTTTTCCGTTTTTTTTCCACTCTCTTGCAATAAGTGATGAAATGGTTCTATGCACGGGAAAAACTCTTTGTTTCTTAGTGTCTAGCCCTCCAAACATTATATCCTGTACAGATTTAGGTTCTCTAACTTCTTCCAATTCCATAGTAGCTCTAACCTCTTTCACCAGAGCACTGATATCTTCAATAGAAAAAAGAGGTTTCCCCCCAATATCCGAATCAGAGAAGTCAGAGTCCTCTGCTCCCGAACCATCTTTAGTTACCAATCCCTCTTCTTCAGCTTCACCAAAAACTCCCAGTGGAGCTCTGGAGGGACCTGGCACTTCCTCATCTGGAGGAGGCGGAGGCATAATTGTTGGTAGCGGGAGAGGAGGAGCAGGTGTCGGTACAATATCCTTCAAAGAATTCTGAATTTCATTCTTAATGATATCTTTTACAGATGAGATAATAGATTCCATAGAAGGGACTTCAGCCCTAACCATTCTAGAAATACACTCTTCACATGTGGGCTTGTTGTAATCAGACTTCAATTTGTCTTTACAAATCCTGCACTCTCTATGCCTAGAAGACCTTGAGCGCATGGCACTTTCATCCTACAAATAATCATAATGAAAGCCCATAAATGTATGATACAGAGGAAACAAAAAGTCATCTCACCACCCCCAACCGGGGGAGAAGAATGGCCGATACCCTGGATGACACTGCAGCGGATGACTCCTTCCTCCATTCACTGCTGGAGCTCATGGCTGCTGCTACTGCTGCTGTCTCTTGCCACGAGCGCCGGCCGACTCACCCCGCCGAAGATCTGAGGACACCAGCCCGGAAGTACCCGACCGGCGTGCCACGTCACTTCCGGCGCGTCCTGG
Source organism: Dendropsophus ebraccatus (assembly GCF_027789765.1). Taxonomy (NCBI): domain Eukaryota; kingdom Metazoa; phylum Chordata; class Amphibia; order Anura; family Hylidae; genus Dendropsophus; species Dendropsophus ebraccatus. The sequence goes on from NC_091462.1 coordinate 63,924,323, forward strand.
CCCGGATTCCCACGCTACGTCACTGCCCCGCGCCAATAGGGAATCCCGGCCCCTGAACCGGAAGTAGTGTGGGTTGTATACCTGCCCGCTCTCTCCATGGTGCCGTCATGTTGATGGGGAAAGACATCTGTTATTGCAATGTAATTGACTTCAATGCAGTGACAGATGTCCAATGCACACAGTGTATAAAATGACGGACGTTCTCTGCGTGGACGTCAAAATAATGATCAAGTCAATTCTTTTCGGACACCTATTGCAAACAGCGGATGTTCACACACCGTTTTTTGTATTTTCACCCTTTTTACTATTAAATTCAAGTTTTTCATTAAAGACACACCCAAAGGCCAATTAGCCCACCTTAACTAGAATAATATACCAACAGCCAACAGCTGGGTTGCCAAACAGCGAAATGATGGACATATTTTAAACGGACAGGAAAAACATTGTGTGGACTAAGGGTCCATTTACACAGAAACATTATCTGACAGATTATCTGCCAAAGATTTAAAGGGATTATCCAGCGCTACAAAAACATGGCCACTTTCCCCCTACTGTTGTCTCTAGTTTGGGTGGGGTTTTGAAACTCCATTCCATTGAAGTAAATGGAGCTTAATTGCAAACCACACCTGAACTAGAGACAACAAAAGGGGGAAAAGTGGCCATGTTTTTGTAGCACTGGATAACCCCTTTAACCCGTTAAGGACCGGGCAAATTTATTTTTTTGCGTTTTCCTTTTTTCCTCCTTATGCTTAAAAGGCCATAGCACTTGCAATTTTTCACCTAGAAACCCACATGAGCCCTTATTTTTTGCGCCACTAATTGTACTTTGCAAAGACAGGCTGTTTTTTTTCATAAAGAACACTGCAAAAGCAGGAAAAAAATAAATGTGTGGTGAACTTGAAAAAAAACCCCGCATTTTGTTTATTTGGGGGGTATTTGTTTTTACGCCATTCTCCCTGGGGTAAAACTGACTTGTTATATATGTCCGGCAAGTCTTTACGATTACAACAATATGTACATGTATAACTTTTATGTTATGTGATGGCTTGTAAAAAATTCAAACCATTGTTAACAACAATATGTTCCTTAAAATCGCTCCATTCCCATGCTTATCCTTTGGTCTATGGAGCTGTGTGAGGTGTCATTTTTGCACCATGATGTGTTCTTTCTATCAGTACCTTGATTGCGCATATGCGACTTTTTGATCGCTTTTTATTACAATTTTTCTGTATTTAATGCGACAAAAAATGCGCAGTTTTGCACTTTGGGTTTTTTTGGGCGCTTATGCCATTTACCGTGAGAGATTACCGTGATGTGATAAATTAATAGTTCGGGCGATTACGCACACGGCGATACCAAACATGTTTATTTATTTATTTTTATTTATAACATGGGGAAAGATGGGGTGATTCAAACTTTTATTAGGGGAGGGGGCTTTTTCATTAATAACAACACTTTTTTTTTTTACACTTATACTAGAAGCCCTCATGGGGGACTTCTAGTATAAGCACACTAATCTCTCATTACGATCTATGCTGTATAGATATACAGCATAGATCAATGAGATAGGCACCGAAAGCAACCGAATGCCGAGCCGGGATCAGCACCGTTACGGCGCAGACCAGGGCCGTCTTAACAGCATTATGGGCCCCTGGGCAGAGGTGCGAATTAACCCCCCCCCCCCTAGCGGCCGCTGCCCCTCTTATCTGGTAAGGTACAGTGGTACCTTGGTTTAAGAGTAACTTGGTTTAAGAGCTCACAGTTTTTCAAAACTGTGACTTGGTTTAAGAGCATTGTTTTGGTTTAAGAGCTCCCTGTATTGGGTGGGAGGGCGGGTGGAGGAGGGACATGGTCTGAATAGCGGGGTCTACAGCTCTGTACTCTGACCCAGGAAGTCTCCCTCACCTGCCAAATCATAGCAGATCCACTTCAGGCTGGGGCCTACATCAGGGGACAGGACTGTGGGGGGGGTAATCTCTCCATAGCTGTAACCCCTCTCTCCCCGGACAGAGAGTGCTGCATGTATGTGCCCCCATCTGTCCTGCTCATTCCTTCATACTCCCTGCAGTCTCTGTCAAGCCCTTGTGTTTCCCATCCGCTCCATTACTGTACAGTAACTTATAATATCACAATATGTTTGTTTCATCTGTTTTACATGTTATTCAGAATAATAAATCATTATTTTTTGGGTGTGGAACCAATTGTCTGCATTTCTATAATTTCTTATGGGAAAATTTGCTTTGGTTTAAGAGTGATTTGGATTACAAGCACGGTCCTGGAACGAATTATGCTCGTAATCCAAGGCACCACTGTATATTGCCCATAATAGTGATTGTTATATATGTTGCACACATACAGTATATCACTATTACAGGCAATATACCTTACCACCTATTTATCTACCATATAGATACAGGTATAAGGGTGGAGCAGTAGGTAGGTGGTTATATAGCCTATAATAGTGATATATGTGTACAAATATATATATGGGGGGTACAGGTATATGTGGGGTATACAGGTGGTGGGTAAAAGCCTAATTAATATATATTGGTGCCCCTCTCTATATATGAGACATGTTGCTGTCCCTCTGCATATACGCCATGTTGTCTCCCTGTATACTGTATAATACAGGGAGTCTGTGTATACTGTATTATACAGTATACAGGGAAACAACAAGGCTTATATATAGAGAAGGGCAAAACAACATGTCTCATATATACAGAGGGGCAACAACATGACTATTATATATGAGAACCATGTTGTCTCCCTGTATGTATACTGTATAATACAATATACAGGGAAACAACATGGCTTATATATAGAGAAGGGCAAAACAACATGTCTCATATATACAGAGGGGCAACAACATGACTATTATATATGAGAACCATGTTGTCTCCCTGTATGTATACTGTATAATACAATATACAGGGAAACAACATGGTTCATATATAGAGAAGGGCAAAACAACATGGTTCATATATAGAGAAGGGCAAAACAACATGTTTCATATATACAGAGGGGCAACAACATGTCTCATATATACAGAGGGGCAACAACATGTCTCATATATACAGAGGGGCAACAACATGTCTCATATATACAGAGGGGCAACAACATGACTATTATATATGAACCATGTTGTTTTGCCCTTCTCTATATATGAACCATGTTGTTTCCCTGTATATTGTATTATACAGTATACATACAGGGAGACAACAATGGAGTGATAGGTGAAGGATAAGTATATAATACACTGCTGTATACACTGAATGGAGATATATATACACACACTCAGGAGGAGGATAAGTATATAATACATTGCTGTATACACTGAATGGAGATATATATACACGCTCAGGAGGAGGATAAGTATATAATACACTGCTGTATACACTGAATGGAGATATATATACACGCTCAGGAGGAGGATAAGTATATAATACATTGCTGTATACACTGAATGGAGATATATATACACGCTCAGGAGGAGGATAAGTATATAATACACTGCTGTATACACTGAATGGAGATATATATACACGCTCAGGAGGAGGATAAGTATATAATACACTGCTGTATACACTGAATGGAGATATATATACACGCTCAGGAGGAGGATAAGTATATAATACACTGCTGTATACACTGAATGGAGATATATATACACGCTCAGGAGGAGGATAAGTATATAATACACTGCTGTATACACTGAATGGAGATATATACACACGCTCAGGAGGAGGATAAGTATATAATACACTGCTGTATACACTGAATGGAGATATATACACACGCTCAGGAGGAGGATAAGTATATAATACACTGCTGTATACACTGAATGGAGATATATACACACGCTCAGGAGGAGGATAAGTATATAATACACTGCTGTATACACTGAATGGAGATATATACACACGCTCAGGAGGAGGATAAGTATATAATACACTGCTGTATACACTGAATGGAGATATATATACACGCTCAGGAGGAGGATAAGTATATAATACACTGCTGTATACACTGAATGGAGATATATATACACGCTCAGGAGGAGGATAAGTATATAATACACTGCTGTATACACTGAATGGAGATATATATACACGCTCAGGAGGAGGATAAGTATATAATACACTGCTGTATACACTGAATGGAGATATATATACACGCTCAGGAGGAGGATAAGTATATAATACACTGCTGTATACACTGAATGGAGATATATATACACGCTCAGGAGGAGGATAAGTATATAATACACTGCTGTATACACTGAATGGAGATATATATACACGCTCAGGAGGAGGATAAGTATATAATACACTGCTGTATACACTGAATGGAGATATATATACACGCTCAGGAGGAGGATAAGTATATAATACACTGCTGTATACACTGAATGGAGATATATATACACGCTCAGGAGGAGGATAAGTATATAATACACTGCTGTATACACTGAATGGAGATATATATACACACTCAGGAGGAGGATAAGTATATAATACACTGCTGTATACACTGAATGGAGATATATATACACACTCAGGAGGAGGATAAGTATATAATACACTGCTGTATACACTGAATGGAGATATATACACACTCAGAGGAGTTACACCCCCGATCCCTCCCCCTCCCTGTTTACCAGTTCACCCACGACCCTGTCTGCATCCCTGCAGAGAGCACTCCCATGATTAACACCTTCCCTGCCAGCTAGCCTCCCCTCTCTGGTATCAGCACATACTCACTCAGGCTTTGTGCTTCAGGCCTCCAGCTTCTCCTTCCTCTCAGGGCTCTGCTGGTGACGTCACTCTCCTGCTCCGCACGGGAATGCAGGGGGTGAGAGAGACCTCTAGTGACCGGAAGCAGAATGCAGCTTCCGGCCACAAGAGCGAGCTGTGCACAGCCCCTATCTACTAGCGCTGATCAGGAGCACTCCCAGTTAAAGGGCCAGGGAATATGACACAGGGCAGGGGCCCCCTAGGACGCATGGGCCCCCGGGCAGCCGCCTACCATGACCAATGGTTAAGACGGCCCTGGCGCAGACCCCGGACGATAAAGGGTGTGTGGATCGCTCCTGCAGGACAACGTCCCGGAGGAGCGATCCACCCCACTAGACACCAGGGAATGGCTCCGGAAGGTAATCAGATGCAGCTGTCAACTTTGACAGCTGCATCTGATTACCTGATTAGCGGGCACGGCGATTGGACCGTGCACGCTAATAGCTACGGTCCCGGGCTACATGCGGCACCCAGGACCGTGCGGCCCCGCTCTGAACTCCCTTAACGACCGCAGGACGTAAATATGTGTCTGTGGTCGTTAAGGGGTTAAAGCCAAAGCCAGAAACAGACTATAAAACAGAGATCAGGTCATACAGGAAAGCCTGAGATTTCTCCTCTTTTCAAATCCATTACTGGCTTTGGCTTCAAATCTTTGTCAGATAATCTGTCAGATAATCTTTGTGTAAATGAACCCATTGCCATGGCTGTATCCAGGTTTTCCCAGATTCCTAGGGTTGCATCCAACTTGCGAGAGATTAATGCCGAGCGTTCGGGTTCGGAGAAGATGCCAAACCTGGACACTTTCATGAAGTTTGCTCAGTACTAATTTTTATCTATTAGTTATCACTAATGGGCCTTATTCCAACTAATATGTCTTATAGAAATCTATCAAGTAACTAATAATTTCATTATATTTCCATTTATATTCAGTATATTTCATATAATTAATTTATATTATTTATGTTTCAGTGTCCGTGCTTCTATATCTTTTCTAAACACACAGTACCACGTGTAAAGGAATTTCTGAATGAGAAAAAGGTGAGATTTGTTTGACTGCTAAGAAAGCGTGATTCAGGAATGATGTTCTGCAAGGCTGGGCTCTCACTGTTTCTGTACATTTACCTTTAACAGAGTAAAAAAAAAAAAGGGGGTCAACCACATTTTGGGGTATGTAAAGAAAAGTCCATTCTGATCCTTTTTTTCCCCTTAACCCCTTAAGGACAGAGCCTGAAATGGCCTTAATGACAGAGACAAATTTTATGAATATGACCAGTGTCACTTTAGTCATTAATAACTTCGGGATGCTTTTACCTATCCGGCTGATTCTGAGATTGTTTTCTCGTGACATATTGTACTTTACATTTCTGGTAAATTGGAGTCGATACTCATAACAAATCTTTATGAAAAAAACCCAAATAAGGTGAAAAAATGTGAAAAAATGCATTTTTCCAACTTTGAAACTTCTTTGCGTATACAGAAAGTGGTTATACCACATAAATTATATATTAAATAGCATTAGCAACATGTCTACTTTATGTTGGCGGCATTTATTAAACTATCTTTCATTTTTTTTAGACGATAGGAAGCTTAAAACATTAGCAGCAAATTTCCAAATTTTCAGTAAAATTTCAAAATCAGATATTTTTAGGGACCTGTTCAGGTTTAAAGTGTATTTGAGGGGCCTGTATGTTAGAAAGCCCCACAAAGCACCCCATTTCAGAAACTGCACCCCCCAAACTCTGCAAAAGCACATCCAGAAAGTGTTTAAACCCTTTAGGGGAGTCACAGAAATAAAAGCCAAGTGTGTAAGGAATTTGAAAATTTTAATTTTCTGTGCAGAGATTTTATTGTAATCCAATATTTTTCATAATTATAAACCTACTACCAGAGAAATGCACCCCAATAATTATTGCCCCGTTTCTGCAGTTTATAGAAATACCCCATATGTGGCCCTATTGCGCTATTTGACGCAACCACAAGCCTCAGATATAAGGGAGCGCCTAGTGAATTTCAACGCCTCCGTTATATTTGGTCATTTTTGACTGTACCACTTCAGGTTGGCAGAGGCTCTGGGGTGTCAAAACCTAAAAAACACCCCTAAAGGGACACCATTTAGAAAACTACACCCCTCAAGGAATGTAACAAGGGGTGCGGTGAGCATCTGGACCCCACAGGTGCTTCACAGATTTTCCGAACAATATGGCGTGAAAAAAGAAAAATTTATTTTTTACACTAAAACGTTGTTCTAGCCTTCAATTTTTCATTTTCTTAAAGGGATAAGAGGCAAAAAAAGACAAAAAATGTGTAGCGCAGTTTCTCCCGAGTACAGAAATACCCCACATGTGGCGATAGAGTGCCAAGGGGGCGCAGGACGAGCCTCCAAAGGGAAGGAGCGCCAATTGGCTTTTGGAAGCTGAATTTCACTGAAAAGGATTTCAAGGGCCATGTCGCATTTACAGAGCCCTCGTGCTGCCAAGACACTGGAAACCCCCCACAAGTGATTCCATTCTGGAAACTACACCCCTCAAGGAATCTAACAAGGGGCACAGTGAGCATATGGACCCCACTGGTGACGGGCACAAATGTGGAACAATGTGACGTGAAAGGGAAAAATTTCATTTTTTCACTTTCATGGCACAAATGTGCCCGTCATCAAGGGGTCCATATCCTCACTGCACCCCTTGTTAGATTCCTTGAGGGGTGCAGTTTCCAGAATGGGGTCACTTGTGGGGGGTTTCCAGTGTTTTGGCAGCAGGAGGGCTCTGTAAATGTGACATGGCGTTCATCATCCATTCTAGCCAAATCCAACCTCCAAAATCCAAATGGCGCTCCTTCCCTTCGGAGGCTTGCCCTGCGCCCACATGGCGCTTTATGTCCACATGTGGGGTATTTACGGACTCGGGGGAAATTGCTCTACACATATTGTGTGTTTTTTTTCTCTTTTAACCCCTTGTGAAAATGATAAATTCAAGGCTAAACCAACATTATAGTGTAAAAAATGTAATATTTCATTTTCACGCCACATTGTTCCACATTTGTGCCCGTCACCAGTGGGGTCAATATGCTCACTACACCCCTTGTTACATTCCCTGAGGGGTGTAGTTTCCATAATGGGGTCACTTGTGGGGGGTTTCAACTGTCTTGGCAACACAGAGGCCTTTTGAATGCAACATGGCCCCTCAAAATCCATTCCATCCAAATCCAGCCTTCAAAAACGAAATGGTGCTCGTTCCCTTCGGAGGCTTGCCCTGCACCCGCATGGCGCTTTATGTCCACATGTGGGGTATTTACGGACTCGGGGGAAATTGCGCTACACATTTAGTTTTTTTTCTCCTCTTTTAACCCCTTGTGAAAATGATATATTCAAGGCTAAACCAACATTATAGTGTAAAAAATGTAATACTTCATTTTCACGCCACATTGTTCCACATTTGTGTCCGTCACCCGTGGGGTCCATATGCTCACTACACCCCTTGTTACATTCCTTGAGGGGTGCAGTTTCCATAATGGGGTCACTTGTGGGGGGTTTCAACTGTCTTGGCAACACAGGGGCCTTTTGAATGCAACATGGCCCCTCGAAATCCATTCCATCCAAATCCAGCCTTCAAAAACCAAATGGCGCTTCTTCCCTTCGGAGGCTTACCCTGCACCCGCATGGCGCTTTATGTCCACATGTGGGGTATTTCCAAACTCAGGGGAAATTGCTCTACACATTAAATGTTTTTTTTTTATCTTTTAACCCCTTGTGAAAATGAAAAAACATGGCAAGATTAATGATTTAGAGTAAAAATTTTACAAAAATTACACTAAATGTTGGTCTAGCCTTGATTTTTTTCCATTTCCACAAGGGGTTAAAAAAGAAAATGAACACAAAACGTGTAGGGTAATTTCCCCTGAGTACGAAAATACCCCACATGTGGACATAATGTGCCATATGGGCACAGGGCAAGTCACCAAAGGGACAGAGCGCCATTTAGAGGCTGGAATGGAGGATGGAGGCCATGTCGCAATTACAAAGCTCCTGTGCTGCCAGGACAGTAGAAACCCCCGACAAGTGACCCCATTCTGGAAACTACACCCCATAAGGAATCCAACAAGGGGTGCAGTGAGCATATGGACCCCACTGGTGACGGGCACTTACGTAGAACATGTGCCGAGAAAATAAAAAATACAATTTTTTTCATTTTCACGTCCCAAATGTGGCCGTCACCAGGGGGCCATATCCCCGCTGCCCCCCTTCTTAGATTCCTTATGGGGTGTAGTTTCCAGAATGGGGTCACTTGTGGGGGGTTTCTACTGTCCTGGCCGCACAGAGGCTTTGTAATTGCATCATGGCATCCTCTAATGGGAATGGCGGCCATACCTATTTAGCTGGGGAAAAGGGACAATTCTAATTTATTTGGGGGTATTAGGCCAATTATTAGTTTATAAGGTTGGAAATGACAGGTGTCCATCAAACTCAACCTGTGTTGATCCAGAGGAAGGCAAAAAAAAACCCTCGTAAGGCAGACGACAGTAGCCTCATCACAGGGGAAAAATTCCTTCCCGACTCCATAATGGCGATCAGAATAATCCCTGGATCAACGTGACCCCTGAAATAGGAATAAGGGACAGAATTTAGATAATGTAGAACCCCAATGACGTGTGGTGCACCTTGAAGCGATCCAGTATGCAGAGGCCGGGGTGATCAGGACAGGTGTCACACTGGTAAATGGTGTCCTTCCTGATCCCCCTGTTACACCACACTCTGCACTTCTTCTGGGGTCTCCCTTTCTCCAGTGTGGGGGACGTCACCTGGAAAATGTTGTCCTGGTGCGATACGGGGTCCCTCATATCCAGAAGCGCTGGGTCCGCTCCATGGCTGCTAAATATTAGGGCGCTATTACTGCTTCTGATATTTACGGATTGTGCCGCAAGCTACAGGGCAGCGAGGGACCAGAAGAGGGGGTGCTGGTATAAAAGTTATCCCCGTACAGATGGTGACCTTTATCCAGCAGTGGGAAGATCAGTTCCCGGACGATCTTCCCACTAACTCCGAGGATGGGGGGGCATCTGGGGGCTGGATTCGGGTGTCCCTTCCTACATACACTCTAAGGGTACGTGCACACTGCGGAATCGCGACAGATAACCCTTCGTGCATTCCACAGCTGGCACCCACCGGCGGACTGATGCAGGCGCGCGTCTCCACACGTGTCATAGACTCCATTCTATGCACGGGCGGATTCCGCTCTCCGTCCAACGTGTTCATTCTTTGGATGGACGATGGAATCCGCCCGTGCATAGAATGGATTCTATGACACGGGTGGAGACACATGCCTGCATCAGTCCGCCGGCGGGTGCCAGCTGTGGAATGCACGAAGGGTTATCCTTCGCCATTCCGCAGTGTGCACGTACCCGAAATCTGTAAGTGTACCCTAAGGTACGCTCACAGAGTTTGTAGAATTTCACTCCATACCGTCATCTCTTATTGGGACGGTACTGGCGGAAAAGATGTGTCTGGGGGGCAGCGTACGCTACACTACCCCCAGACACGTCACTGGAGGATGAGGATGATGAGGATGAATGGAGGAACGAAGGACCCCCCATTCATCCTCACTGGCTGTTTCGGTGTCGGAGGTAATAATAACGTATCCCTCTGACGCCGAAAACACCCAGGGGGCCATCTTTATACGGGGATTAGTATATGGGGTATGTAGTGGTGTAGTGTCAAACTTTATTCAATGTAGTGTGGTGTAATGTAGTGTTTTTTACGTGTTTTTTTACAGTAAGTATAAAAAAAAAACCTACGCCAACAAAGGAGTTGCTGATAAATGCCGCACTTATGTGCGGCACTTATAAGCAGACCGTGGCAGTAGAATATAGAAAAAAAACACCCTACGCCAAAAAGGAGGAGTTGCTGATTAGCAGCGCACTTTCGTGCGATGCTGATCAACACTCAGCGGCGATAGGGTGCGGAAAATAGAAAAAAAAAAATTTGAAAAAAAAAATTAAAAAATTCTGAACATCCCTGTAGCTGCTGATAAGTGTATTACACATATCAGCCGCTAGAGGGCAGCAGAGCGCAAAATACGGAAAGAGCCGACGCTGGAGCCGAAAATAGCCGAGAGAAGCCGAACGTGACGTCACGGAAGAAGCCGAAGACCCGAACGAAGACGAGGATGCCGCGAACCCGGAAGACGCCGATCAGGAGCCCGGGACAGGTGAGTAATGTACAAATACCTGCTCTGGACCCCTCGGCTACCTAGCTGAGGGGTCCAGGGCAGGTATTTACTATATTGTGGGACTCTGATCGCCGTGCCACCGGCCCGATCGCCGTGAATGGCCGGCCGGTACCGGCCGGCCGTTCACGGCGATCGGGCCGGTGGCACGGCGATCACCATTACTTTTTACAGTAATGGCGGTCGGTGCCGTCCTCGGACAGCACCGACCGCCATTTTTTTCCGGGTCATCGGGTCGCCGATGACCCGGAAAGGTTCCGATCGCCGCTATTGGCTGATCTGAATTGATCAGCCTATAGCGGCGATCGTAAGCACGGGGGGTGTTAACCACCCCCCGTGCCGTGAAGCTAAGATGGCCTGCTATGATTTATAGCAGGCCATCTTCCCCGACCGCTGTGTGTGAACACGCAGCGATCGGGGAAACATCGGGCGTAAATTTACGCCCTGATGCGCCAAGTACCAGGGCGCGAGGGCGTAAGTTTACGCCCGATGTCGTTAAGGGGTTAATGTTAGTGAAAGGGAAATGGATTCTGCAGTATGGCATACAGCAGCATCCGCTTTTACAATCCATTTTTTATTCTTTTCTCCTGTGAGTTAAATAGCCATAAAAACACAGTGTGAACCCAGTCTAAGTAATAAAGAATAAAATGTCGATCATCTGGCAGCTATATCCAACACAGAACTGCAAGAATTAAACTAACAAAATAGATAACAAAAAGATATTTATGGCAGAAAATAGAACAAACAGACATTTTTATAGAAGTAAAACAAATATATAAATCTTGAATTTACATAGTTACATAATGGATAAGGCTGAAAAAAAGTTAAGAGTCCATCAAGTTCAACTGTACCATCAAGTTATAACCTTACTGTGTTGATACAGATGAAGGCAAGAAAAAACCCTGATGAGGCAGATACCAATTGCCACATAGGAGGGTAGATTTACTTTTTTACATTTCCAAATATGGAAATCAGAATAATTCTCTGGATCAACATCCTATCACCAGAAATCTAATACCCAAAACTCATATTTTTTAAGAAATGCATCCAGGCCTCCCTATAAAGAGTCACTGTTGTATTTTTTTTTTTTACAGAAATCAATAGTCCAGGCGATTTTAAGAAACTTTGTAATTGGGTTTATTAGCCAAATATGCCATTATCTTCATTTAAAAAGCCTTTTCCCAGTTCCCCCCTCCTCTCCTCTTTTCCATCCACTGCAAAAAATCAGGAAATTGTGACTTGTTGCATGAGTCACACTCTGTCTGTTCCTATAGAGAGGGGAGGGGGGAGGAGGGAGTTAGCCAGCAGCAGAAAGTTGAGAACAAAGGGATTACAGGCACAGAGCTGGGTGACAGCTGTAATCAGAGCTCAGAGCAGGTCCTGGTGACAGAGGAGATACAGGGTGAGGTATTTTTAGATTTAACTCTTTGTTGCCCTGTTTTGGTCTTTTATTTAGCTCTGTCAATAGAAGAACAATGAAAACAGGAGGGAGAGCTTTAAACTGCTTTTTCATGATAAAAATGTATTTTTCAGCTAATAAACCCAATGACAAAGATTCTTAAAATCGCCTGGACTATTGATTTCTGCAAAAAAAAATAAATAAATAAAATTTCACGACAGAGACACTTTAAGTTGTGTAATGAGTCAGCCATGACAGCATCAGTTGGCAGAGTTCCATAGTCTCACTGCTCTTACAAACGAAAAGGGTGTAGCCAGCTCACCACCTCCTCACACCTGGTACGCAGTGTATAGTATATCAGAAAAGAAACTGCTAGGTTCAGTGCTCAGTGTAGATTTATTTAATGATCCATAAAAGCCCCATGGACCAACATCTCAGACAGACACCAATGCATTTCAGGAACTACACGTACTACAGGTACTACACCCTTTGTCGTGGCTAACTGACCTGCTACATGTGTGCAGTTTATATTCATGAACACTCCTTCATGAACGTAATAACGTCACCCCGTACATTGATTACACATGTCAAACACACAATTGGTAACAAAATAGCTAAAAGGTGACGTTGTTATGTGTCTGAATGAGTGTTCATAAATATAAATTGCACACATGTAACAGGTCAGTTAGTCTTGACTAAGGGTATGTGTAGTATCTGAAATGCATTGGCGGGGGCGTAACTAGGATTCATGGGGCCCCATAGCAAAAAAGTGTATGGGGTCCCCCAACATATCAGTCCCTGCTGGTTGGGGCAGCTCTGAGTCCAGGGGGTGACCTCCATTATACTGACCACTATACAAGATGCTAGGGAAGCGGGATGAACCCATTATACAGGATACCAGGGAGGCTGACTGACCCCATTATACAGGATAGCAGGGAGACTGACTGACCCCATTATACAGGATGCCAGGAAAGCTGAGTGACCCCATTATACAGGATGCCAGGGAAGCTGGTGACCCCATTATACAGGATGCCAGGGAAGCTGGTGACCCCATTATACAGGATGCCAGGGAAGCTGGTGACCCCATTTTACAGGATGCCAGGGAAGCTGAGTGACCCCCATTATACAGGATGCCAGGGAAGCTGAGCCTGAGTGACCCCCATTATACAGGATGCCAGGGAAGCTGAGCCTGAGTGACCCCCATTATACAGGATGCCAGGGAAGCTGAGCCTGAGTGACCCCCACTATACAGGATGCCAGGGAAGCTGGTGACCCCCATTCTACAGGATGCCAGGGAAGCTGAGTGACCCCATTATACAGGATGCCAGGGAAGCTGGTGACCCCATTATACAGGATGCCAGGGAAGCTGGTGACCCCATTATACAGGATGCCAGGGAGGCTGAGCGACCCCCATTATACAGGATGCCAGGGAAGCTGAGCCTGAGTGACACCCATTATACAGGATGCCAGGGAAGCTGAGCCTGAGTGACCCCCATTATACAGGATGCCAGGGAAGCTGGTGACCCCCATTATACAGGATGCCAGGGAAGCTGAGCCTGAGTGACCCCCATTATACAGGATGCCAGGGAGGCTGAGCGATCCCCATTATACAGGATGCCAGGGAAGCTGAGCCTGAGTGACCCCCATTATACAGGATGCCAGGGAAGCTGAGTGACCCCATTATACAGGATGCCATGGAAGCTGAGTGACCCCATTATACAGGATGCCAGGGAAGCTGGTGACCCACATTATACAGGATGCCAGGGAAGCTGAGTGACCCCATTATACAGGATGCCAGGGAAGCTGGTGACCCCATTATACAGGATGCCAGGGAAGCTGTGTGACACCATTTTACAGGATGTCAGGGAAGCTGAGTGACCCCATTATACAGGATGCCAGGGAAGCTGGTGACCCCATTATACAGGATGCCAGGGAAGCTGGTGACCCCATTATACAAGATGCCAGGGAAGCTGAGCCTGAGTGACCCCCATTATACAGGATGCCAGGGAAGCTGAGCCTGAGTGACCCCATTATACAGGATGCCAGGGAAGCTGAGTGACCCCATTATACAGGATGCCAGGGAAGCTGAGCCTGAGTGACCCCCATTATACAGGATGCCAGGGAAGCTGAGCCTGAGTGACCCCCATTATACAGGATGCCAGGGAAGCTGAGCCTGAGTGACCCCCATTATACAGGATGCCAGGAAAGCTGAGTGACCCCCATTATACAGGATGCCAGGAAAGCTGAGTGACCCCCATTATACAGGATGCCAGGGAAGCTGAGCCTGAGTGACCCCCATTATACAGGATGCCAGGGAAGCTGAGCCTGAGTGACCCCCATTATACAGGATGCCAGGGAAGCTGAGCCTGAGTGACCCCCATTATACAGGATGCCAGGGAAGCTGAGCCTGAGTGACCCCATTATACAGGATGCCAGGGAAGCTGAGCCTGAGTGACCCCCATTATACAGGATGCCAGGGAAGCTGAGCCTGAGTGACCCCCATTATACAGGATGCCAGGAAAGCTGAGCCTGAGTGACCCCCATTATACAGGATGCCAGGGAGGCTGGTGACCCCATTATACAGGATACCAGGGAAGCTGAGTGTCTTCCAGCTGGCAGTGATAGTTACCATCTTCCTGCTGTGTCTCCTCCTCAGGCCATGTGCGATGAGCGAATATCCCACCCGCAGTGGGCGCTGGGGGCGGGGCTTGCCGCGATGGGGGCGGGGCTTGCCGCGATGGGGGCGGGGCTTAGCGGAACATCCCGGGACTGTTCCACTTGTGGAGAGGGGGACACTGGTGCAGGACGCTCTGAGCCTGTGTCAGGGGGAGGTGCGGAGGTGTTACAGAGGGGATTGCAGACGCTCCCTTCTGCGTCTCTGGCAGGGTGCTTAACCATCAGTAGCGTAGCTACCTTGAAGACAGGGGAGACAGGCCAGGCGGGCCCCCGGGCCCCCTGCAGTGCAGGGCCCCATAGCAACTGCCTTCCCTGCCTTCATGGTAGCTACGCCACTGGTGTCTGCCTGGTGAAAAGAAGCTGTAAGTGAAAGAGGGAAGTCCAGGGTTGGGAGAAATGTCCCCTGCTGCAAGGAGAATTGTAAGAGTAAATGATTTAGTGACTTATGAGGACGGTTTCCGTGCTGCACCTTGCAGAGTGAAAGGGGACGGGGGTTCAGGAATGTGAAGAGTAAATGTGAACAGTATACGGGTGAAGGAAGGAGAGAGGGGCTGATGTGGACACAGGGGGAATGGATCAGATTAGGGATGGTCCGAACCTGGTTCGGGTCGGGTTCGTACAAACCCGAACCCTCGGAAATGATTCCCGTTGTCTGCCCTCTCCGTGGAGAGGGTGGATACAGCGGAAGGACCGCCTGGAAAACTGGGATACAGCCATAACCATGCCGATCGGTCGGGTTCATACGAACCAGAACCTCGGCAGATTCGGACCATCCCTAGATCAGATCATTAGATATTTATGTGGATTTGTACATTTTTTTTTCTTCCTAAATCCATTCTATGTGTGTGAGCACACAGTTGACCACATGCTAACGGTATCTGCTGAAAGTGTGTATACTCCACCACCATTCAATCAGCAACGGCCATAGTGTATACTGTATGTTGCAGGGAAATGATAAAATCAGGGATTTGCTGAAATCCTGGGAAGTGATAAAATGACCACTCTGTGGGGTCATCTTCCTATAGAAAGTCAGGGAGTTGATCAAATCCCTGAACTGTTTCAGTTAAATGATCAAATGAACAAGCCTCGTCAAGCCTGGTTCAATGCATATATGGGCCTTCTGTTCTCCGTCCGCCTGGCTGCCTTACCTGGCACCAGAATGGGAAGCAGGAGAGCCCACATGTGCACTGAACCAGGCACCAGACTTGTACATTTGATCATTTCGCTGAAACAGTTCAGGGATTTGATTAAATCCTTGATTTCATCATTTCCCGGGATTTCATCAAATCCCTGATTTTATCATTTCTCTACAACATATACACACAGTATACACTGCAGCCATTGTTAAAATGCGGCCATAGAGAATAATGAGCATGTCTATTTTCTGCGGCTGAAGTTCAGCGAACAGCGACCATGGAAGACAGTTGTGCTAAAAGATAATGTTCCTGCAGCCAATATGGCTATGTCGTCTGCAGGAACATGTAATACAGCAGACAAAGTTTTCCGCTGAACAGAGCAGTAGCCGTGGTAAACTGTGAACCTTTGAATTCTGCAACCTTTAAATATTATTTCTTTTAGGATGCACCAATTGATGAAAAAGACGCTCCAGGTCACTTTTTATCCTGGCTTGTGACAAGGTAATAACTATGCAGAGCATGCATACAGTCATGTAGGTTCTTCAGTGTAAAACAACCATATGATATAAAATACTTCAACTGCTCCTGGGCAATTAGTGACATTTACGACATGTCTAAGTGACATTTGATAATGTTGACAGTAGACCCTTCACGGTGCAGTACAAAGAAATGTCTACAGTGTAAGGACATTAACACAAAAATAAACATGCAAAGAATAGTACCACGTTCTATTCAGACTTTATTATAAAGCTATATTTACATATAGTATTTCCGTCTTATTATAGTGAGTCTTTTTTCAACCAAAACCAGAAGCTGTGCAAATCTGTCTATTATAATTTTGCCCTGTCAGTTCAACTCCTGATTTTGGTTGAAATAAAGACTGACAGAAAAACTGTGTGTGAACATAGCCTAAAGCCATGTTTCCACACAGTATTTTTGCTCAGTATTTTGCAACCAAAACCAGGAGTGGATTGAAAACACACAATGTTAAAATTGAGTGGATGGCCGCCATTTAACCCCTTAGCGACCCATGACGTATCTTATACGTCATGGTGCCGCAGGGGGTGTTCAGAGAAGGGTCCCACCGGGACCCCGCTCTGAACGGCGCCACTCCCAGCTGATATGTTTAGCCGGGGAGCGCCTCTATTAGCCGGAGCGGGTCCCGTTGCCGCGCCGGCTAATTAAGCATCTAAATGCAGCTGTCAAACCTGACAGCTGCACTTAGATGCTTAGATCCACATGTCCTTGGTGTCTAGTGGGACTGATCTCTCTCCCCCCCCCCATCTGTTCTTCTGCCCGTGCCGGGCCTCAGCGTCGCACTGACGCTGATCCCAGCTCGGCAATAGATTGCTATGGCCTGCAGCAGGCCAAAGCAATCTATCACCGATCTGATGGATCTTTGCTGTGTATATACACAGCATTGATCTCTATGAGAGATCAGTGCTGTGTATATACAAGTCCCCCAGGGGGACTTCTAGTTAAAGTAAAAATAAAAGTAAAAATGTTTTTTTATTAATAAAAAATCCCCTCCCCTAGTAAAAGTCCAAATCACCCCCCTTTTCCCATTTTATAAATAAACAAATAAATAAACATGATTGTTATCGCTGCGCGCGTAATCGCCCGAACTATTAAATTATCACATTCCTGATCTTGTACGGTAAACGGCGTCAGCGCAAAAAAATTCTAAAGGGCAAAATTGCGCATTTTTGGTCGCATCAAATCCAGAAAAAATTTTATAAAAAGCGTTCAAAAAGTCGCATATGCGCAATCAAGGTAGCGATAGAAAGTACATGTCATGGCGCAAAAAATGACACCTCAATCAGCCCCATAGACCAAAGGATAAAAGCGCTATAAGCCTGGGAAGAGAGCGATTTTAAGGAACATATATTTGTTAATGGTTTGCATTTTTTACAAGCCATATAATATATATATATATGTTAGTGGTAATACATAAGCACAGATATATTATTTCCGTGCAAAGTGTCAAAGAGGCTCAGTCTCTTAAATCAAAGCAAGAAGTAAATGTAAAAGGAATACCAAATATAAAGGGAGAATTGAATACTTAAATAATATTCCTGCTGAACCAGTTTTTGGCTTGGGCTCCAAAAATTTTAATAAAAAAATACTGCTACAAATAGCTGTGTGTGAAATCCCTATATTAATGTCTGTAAATGCTGCATGTTTCAGAAGCTTTTACACCTTGAAAAACACTTATTTTTCAGTTTTTTTATGTCATGTGAATCTAGCCTTAGGGGCTGTTTGCATCATGATTCCACAAAAAAAATTTAAGTATGAAGCAGCATCTTGAAGAAAACTAGGAAAGTAAATCACGGTAGTGGTAGACAGACTAAGTCAAATAACAGACTTGAGTTTATTTAGATATGGAAATAACAAACTGATTAGTCGTAGCAGTGACAAACAGTATATCACGGCACCACAAAAGTATGTTGAAAAAAGGAGGAAAGGAAGAGAATCCCTCTATCTAGGCCCGGATTGGTAATCTGGCAAAGCGGGCAAATGCCCGCTGGGCTGCCAGGATTACCAGTCCGGGGGCCGCCGGTCCTGGCCCCCATGTGCACCGGCCCTCAGCAGTGGCTGCAAGAATAGCGCAGCCGGCCGCTGCGCTATTCATTCAGCCTCTGCAGAGGGCCGGTGACCTGGCCCTTTAACTGTGAGCGTTCAAGATGAACGCTCACAGTCTGCAGCGGCCGCGCTCTGACTGACAGAGCCGGGGAGCCATTGGCCCCCGGCCCTGCCAGTCACTCCTGTGGCCGGCCGGTCTTCGTAGCCGGAAGGTGTCAGGGCCGGCCCGGGGTCGCAGACGTGCCGCGCGCAGGCACGTCTGCAGGCACCTCTGCCAGGCCCCCAGGGGCTGACGTCACTTCCGTGACGCGCCGCTGAGGACCTGGCAGGAGAGAGAAGAGAGACGCTGCAGCAGGAGGCAGGTGCAGTGACCGAAGATCCGGGAGGAAGAAGCTGCCAGGAGCGAGTTGACAGGTGAGAATGTGTGTTTTTTTTTTCACCCCTTCACATGTGGCCATGGGGGGGGGGGGATTTATGTGGATGCACAGCAGGAGGCTATTCTACGTTGGGGGGATGCAGGGGGAGGCTATTCTATATTGGGGGGATGCAGGGGGGCTATTCTATATTGGGGGGATGCAGGGGGGGCTATTCTACATTGGGGGGATGCAGGGGGGCGGCTATTCTACATTGGGGGGATGCAGGGGGGCTATTCTACATTGGGGGGATGCAGGGGGATGCTATTCTATATTGGGGTAAAGCAGGGGGGCTATTCTATATTGGGGGGATGCAGGGGGGCTATTCTATATTGGGGGATGCAGGGGGGCTATTCTACATTGGGGGGATGCAGGGGGGGCTATTCTACATTGGGGGGATGCAGGGGGGCTATTCTACATTGGGGGGATGCAGGGGGGGCTATTCTACATTGGGGGGATGCAGGGGGGCTATTCTACATTGGGGGGGGATGCAGGGGGGGCTATTCTACATTGGGGGATGCAGGGGGGCTATTCTACATTGGGGGATGCAGGGGGAGGCTATTTTATATTAGGGGGATGCACAGCAGGGGAGGCTATTCTATATTGGGGGGATGCACAGCAGGGGAGGCTATTTTAGATTGGGGGGATGCACAGCAGGGGAGGCTATTCTATATTGGGGGGATGCACAGCAGGGGGCTATTCTATATTAGGGGGATGTAGGGGGAGGCTATTCTATATTGGGGGATGCAGGGGGGGCTATTCTATATTGGGGGATGCAGGGGGGCTATTCTATATTGGGGGGATGCAGGGGGGCTATTCTATATTGGGGGATGCAGGGGGGCTATTCTATATTGGGGGATGCAGGGGGGCTATTCTATATTAGGGGGATGCAGGGGGCTTTTCTATATTGGGGGATGCAGGGGAGGCTATTCTATATTGGGGGATGCACAGCAGGGGGCTATTCTATATCGGGGGATGCAGGGGGGCTATTCTATATTGGGGGATGCAGGGGAGGCTATTCTATATTGGGGGGATGCAAGGGGGGCTATTTTATATTGGGAGGATGCACAGCAGGGGGGCTATTCTATATGGGGGGAATGCACGGGGGGCTATTCTATATTGGGGGGACGCAGGGGGGGCTTTTCTATATAGGAGGGGGATGCAGGGGGGCTATTCTATATTGGGGGATGCAGGTGGCTATTCTATATTGGGGGATGCAGGTGGCTATTCTATATTGGGGGATGCAGAGGAGGCTATTCTATATTGGGGGATGCACAGCAGGGGGCTATTCTATATGGTGGGATGCAGGGGGGCTATTCTATATTGGGGGATGCAGGGGAGGCTATTCTATATTGGGGGGATGCAAGGGGGGCTATTCTATATGGGGGGCCATTCTATATGGGGGGATGCACAGCAGGGGGGCTATTCTATATGGGGGGATGCACGTGGGGGCTATTCTATATGGGGGGATATTCTATAGGGGGGGTGCACGGGGGGCTATTCTATATGGGGGGGATGTACAGCAGGGGGGGCTATTCTGTATGGGGGATGTATAGATGAGGATGTTGCTGGAGCAAGAAGCCTAAAATGTCTGTCTGACAGATCGCGTGGAGAGGAGTCATGGCCCGAGAAGCCTTCATGATGGCCGGAGATAGATGGAGAAGAAAAGGAAAAGTGGACGTCTCGTCATGCAGAGAAGACGCCTACTGTGAGTGACAGGATGTAACTGCACTATAATCACTTATAAGGTCTGCAGAACCTTTATACAGCTGGGATCTACCTCTGTATCGGGGGTGTCACACTCCGGCCCTCCAGGTGTTGCAAAAATACAATTCCCATCATGGTTTATCTGTCCAGGCATGATGGGATTTGTAGTGATGTAACAGCTGGAAGGCTGGTGTTTGACACCTGTGTTTTATGGTCACTGCTTTGGAAGAATATTGGTCTTTATATGGTGGCTGTTATTTGGTGACAATATAGTGGTATTATCCAGTCACCGTATGCTGAGAGTAGTGGGCATGGTGTGATGGTATTACTCGTCCTGTGTATTCTGGTATTATTGGTAATATTAGTGTTGTATATAGTGGATTGTATTCAGTCACAGTGTAGCGGTATTAGTCATTATGTGGTGGTAATGGCAGTGCTCATGGTGTGGTGGTAATGGCAGTGCTCATGGTGTGGTGGTAATGGCCGTGCTTATGGTGTGGTGATATTATTTGTTACTTATATACTGGTAGTATAGGAAATATTGGTGGGATTGCTTAGTGACAGTATGGCAGTAACGTGTACAGTATGGGGATAATATTTGCTTACTGGTGTTATTAACAATTACAGTATTATCATGCACAGAAAATTCTAGATAGATAGATGGATAGATAGGAGATAGATAGATGTCGAGATATTCCGCAGCACACCAGCATTCGTGAAAAAGGTGATTTATTACAAAAAATACAGGAGATGCATCGCCTGTATTTTTTGTACTTTTTGTAATAAATCACCTTTTTCACGAATGCTGGTGTGCTGCGGAATATCTCGACATACTTCTGGGGATCCCCGAGCCAAGGGATTGACTCCGTGCAGCACCCGCTTCATGCACCTTTGGATGTGCGGCTTTCTCCTGCTTATAGATAGATAGATAGGTGATAGATGATAGATAGATAGATAGATAGATATCCAGTAGGAAATATCTATCTAGCAGCTTATTATGTAGCTTTGATTACACATGAGATCACAACCAGCAGACACATTTTATTAATTAAAACCTTACTGTTTATACCGCCATTATATGATGTGCAGACATAGTCAGGATAAAAGGGATTTAAAAAATATAGTAACTTTTGTCCAAAAACAGCACCACCCCTGTCCTCAGACTGTGTGTGGTATTACAACTTGGCTCCATTCACTTCAATGGAACTGAGCTGCAATACCTCACACAAACTGAAGAAGAGTGTGACACTGTTTCTGGAAGAAGGTGGCCATGTTTTTCTCCTTTACAGGGAATCTGTTAGGTCCGTACCAGGTCTAGGGCTGTAGATCTCAGCAGACAGGTGTGAGGGAGATATCACTGACAGGACCTTTAGTCCAGTGTAAACTTTTGTAATTGTCTTTTTCATTACCAACTAAAGTTTCACAACAGCAGCCGAAGCAGCAGCAGCACCCTATACGTCCATCAGTCAGAGCAGGAAGGGGCGGGGCAGAAGGTGCTGCTGTGGCTCCACCTCTGTGACACTTCAGCTGGTAATGGAAAGAATGATTATAGAGGTTCAAAATGGACTAAAGGTCCAGTCCCTGATCTGTACGCTGGGATCTACAGCTGTGTACCTGGTATAGACCCCACAGGTTCCCTTTAAGGGCACGTTCATACCTAATCCAATGCAGATTTGATGCTTGCGATTTAATCAGTTTAAATATATACATAAATATGCCGCATCAAATCCACAGCAGATTATGTTATAGCATTATTTTTAGTTGCTGATGGTGGGGTTCACATGTTTAAGGGAGTAGTGGGGACACAGCTAAATGAAGCAGAATTTGCTACAGGGAATTACGCTATCCATGATATGGTATGTGGGCTGCTGGGGTTTGATTGCCAGGGCTGATTTTAAGTCCCAGTCCGGCCCTGCCTCTATCAGACTGGTTAGGTCTGATACGTAGGGGAGGGGGGAGGGGGGAGGGGGGGGGAGGAGGAAAAAGTTAAGGATGTCAGGTCGGTAGTAATAAATACTGATGTATGTTCGCTTTGTCCACTATGGTTCCAGTATCGATGTACTGGCTTTGTCCACTGGGGTTTCCGACGCGTTTCCCCTCCTTGTCTCAACCAGTTGTGGTGGGAACATGGAGGTTCATCAGGGAGGATGTGGACTTCTTAGGGTAATCTGAATGAGAGAGAGGAGTATAAGTCCCACCCCTCGGTTCCACTATGATGTTATGGTCTATGTGATAGGTGTTTATCTGAGTTACCTCATAAATGGATATGTCAGGTTGTCCAGACGATAAATGGGTTTTTGGGACAACTCCGTGCTGGTCCTTGTTGGTGAAGGACAGAGTTTCTAGAAACAAAGACATTGAGTCTACAGTGTGCTTAATAAATGCAAGGGTACCCATCTGGAGACAAACTAGATAGGAGAGTACCTAGTGTCCTGTGGACTGAGGGATCAAACTGATACTGCGGCCTCTGGTCACCCTCCTAGTGTCCTGTGGACTGGGGGGTCGGGATGATACTGCGGCCTCTGATCACGCTCCTGATACCCATCAGTTGTTTGATGCGGTTCCCCACCTAAATATGGATATAACCCCGGATAAGTCTCTTAGGGGCTATATAGGTAATAGATAGCAGCAGATATGTGTTACCTTTGACCTTCGGGCGTTGTTACATTGAGATGCTGTCAACAAATCCCATGTGTATATGAGTCTGAAGGAGTATGGGTTCGCTGTTTTCCACAGGGGAACTGATCTGAGGGATATAATGTAGGTAATAGTACATTATTTAGATACTATTATACTATCCCAACACGTTATCCCAGTCCTAAATGGCATAGTGGTATCACATAGACTATAATCCAAACATGTAAAAATGCGGATGAGTGGTAACTTACTCTGATGTAGTGTGTACGTTGAGTACCGGTCTCCAAGGACGCCGATCTGCGTCTGCTGCAAGTCAGCCAATGCTGCTTTTTATATGTTGAAGTGACGTGATGACGTCACCTTAAGCGTGTCCCCGTGCGCATGCGCGTGGCGCAATGATACGCGCCGCTATGCTGATCAAGTGAGATAGGTGTATGGGCATGTTGCTCGGACTGCTGGCGCATGCTCAGATGCAGGGTGTTACTGCGCGTGTGCGTAGAACGCTAGCACACGCTGCGAGTGGCTGAGTCAAGCAGGAGTATAGGCATTCTGTTTACTGTCATCTGCGCACGCTCAGCCTGGCAGTTCTGGGACCAGTTTCAACTACAGTCAGAGACAATGTGTATGTTCTAGGAATAAAGGAGGTACCTGATAGTAAGTAGTGTTGTAGAGCTAGTGGTATACAGATATGATGGATAGTGTAGTCGGGATAAAAAATATTTTGGATAAGTAGATATATTATTGTGGCTGGTTGTTAGGTTGGCATAGTTTAATTGTGCGGGAAAAGAGTTAAATTACAGGTAAGGTTAAGTGGGATGCATTGAGGAAGTAACAGTTCTTATAAGAACCTGGGCACTCTGTAGTCCATTATTCAAAAGAGGAGTAAGGGGAGTAAGGGGGGGGGAGGGGGTGGTTTGGGCTATACCAGTGGTCGGAATAGCCATTTTAATTGGTAGTGGGGACCTAGGCAGACTTATATAAATGGCGTGAAGAGCATCTGATCATTAAGACCATTTGGTTCGAGTGTTCTAAGTCGATATATCCACTCGGTCTCTTTCCGTAGGAGATTGTCGATGTCCCCCCTACGTGCATTGGGTTTGATTACATCTATGGCTTGAAACGAGATATCAAAGGGGTTAGCTGGGTGTACTGTCCTCATGTGTAGGGATAGGGGTTTGGGGCGGGAGTGTTCTATGTCTCCCATGTGTTCTAATACTCTGCGTCTAAGTTCCCTAGTTGTCTTGCCTACGTAGGATTTAGGGCATGAGCAAGTGGCCAAATATATCACATAGGAGGTTTTACAGTTTGCAAAGTGGTAGATGTTGTAGACCTTGTTGTCCAAGCCTACTTGAAATGTTTTGGAGACTTTTATATACTGGCACGCTTTGCATGATCCACATTTGTACGTACCGGTGACCCGTTTATCCAGCCATGTACCGGGCTTGGGTGGGGGGGTATAGTGGCTATTGGTAAGGTAATCGCTCAGATTTCTTCCTCTCCTGTACGTAATCGGTGGGCGGTCTGGTATAAGTCTGGCTAATTGCTCATCAGTGCATCTGGGGGGCTGCGTTATCGAACGTGCCGATGATTCTTGTAGTCGTGGTGTCTTCCTTGGTTTCTCTCATTTTGGGGTTCAATAGGTCTCTTCTTGTGCGATTTTCTCGCGTAGGCTTCCTTCAGGATTTTATTCGGATAGCCCCTTTCTCTGAACCTTGATCGAAGTTGGTCTGCTTCCCTTTTGAAGGCTTCGTCCGTTGTGCAATTTCGTCGGATACGAAGGTATTGCCCACGGGGGATTCCTTTCTTAAGGTTAAAGGGATGGTGACTGTCCCATTTAAGAAGGCTATTGCCCGCCGTTGGCTTCCGGTAAGCTTCAGTTAGGATCTTGTTTCCTTTGATATTGATTTCAGTATCCAGGAAGCATAGTTCAGTGGGGTGGATTTCTGATGTAAAGCGTAGACCTATCTGGTTATGATTTAAGTCATCCACGAATTCCTTGAAGATGGAGGGGGGGCCACACCAGACGATAATAACATCGTCGATGTAGCGCCCCCAGTAGGAGATATATTCTTGGTATTTGGCATACCTTTCCCCAAACACCTGGAGGTCCTCCCACCAGCCCAGGAACAGGTTAGCGTATGAGGGAGCCACAGGGCTCCCCATCGCTGTGCCCCTGAGCTGGTGGTAGATCTTACTGTTGAAAAGAAAATAATTATGGGTGAGGATAAATTGTAGGGTTTTTATGATGAAGGTGTTGTGGTCTCTTAGTTGTACATCGCGAGTTCGGAGGAAGTAGTCCACGGCTTGTAAACCCTGGATGTGGGGAATTGAGCTGTACAATGCCTCCACGTCAATGCTGCAGAGGTAAGCTCCTGGTTCAACTGTGATATTGTCCAATTTCAGTAGTAGGTCCATAGTGTCCCATATATATGATGGTAGATTGGTCACTAGGGGTCTCAAGATTTCATCTAAGTAGATACCAATATTCTGCGTAAGGCTGTCTATTCCTGCCACTATTGGTCTACATTTTAGGGGACTCAGGCCTTTGTGTACCTTTGGCAGGCCATAGAATGTCGCCACCCGAGGTGCTTGTGGGAGAAGAAAGGTATACTCTTTCTTATCAATGATTCGAGATGCCAAGGCCTCATCAAGTATGGCTTTCAGGTTCTTCAGGAACCTGTCAGCGGGGTCGCTGTCTAGGACTTTGTAGCCCTGTCGGTCTGTTGAGATTAGGAGGCAACTGTTACGGTAGAGTTGATGATCCATAATAACTAGATTGCCCCCCTTTGTCAGCGGCCTTAATCACGATGTCCTTGTCTTCCGAGAGTTGTTTAAGGGCTGTCCACTCTTCCTTGCTAAGGTTGTTGTGTTGAGCCCAGGGTTCAACTTCTAGTAGTTCCAATTCCTTGGTAACCACTTTGGTAAAGACATCAATACTGTCTCCATCTCCTACTGGTGGCATACGTCTTGACTTTGGTTTACATGTTGAGAAGGGGCCCTGGCCTCTATGTCTCACATTCTCCTCTAGGAGGTCCGGTAAGGTTTCTACTCCTGGTAGATCTTCCATGGAGATGCCCAGTTCAGTGCATTTACGTGCATCGTGTAGTTGAAAGAATTTTTTCCATTTCAACTTTCTAGAAAAAAGGTGAATGTCCTTCACCCATTCAAATAATTTGAAGTGATTTGTAGGTACGAATGATAATCCTTTACTGAGTAATCTTGCTTCGTCCGTGGTGAGAGTGTGATGAGATAGATTATTTGTGTAGCGGGGGGTTCCCTATATTAATGTCTGTAAATGCTGCATGTTTCAGAAGCATTTACACCTTGAAAAACACTTATTTTTCAGTTTTTTTATGTCATGTGAATCAAGCCTTAGGGGCTGTTTGCATCATGATTCCACAAAAAAAATTTAAGTATGAAGCAGCATCTTGTCAATATAGAATGCTGATCCATACTGCCACATACTTAATGCTTCCATAAAACTTTATGAACTGAATGCTGTCAACTACATTTGGTCCACTTCCCTTATGTATATATTTACTTTACAGAAACTGAAACTGTAGCAGGCCACAAAGTTAAATAAAAAAAAGGGAGGGAAAGTGTCAAAAAAAGGCTGTGTTTGGTTCATTGAACTCATTGGTACCGTTGACAGTGTGATATTGTATACAACGGCATACTTTAAGGCCCTGTTCACACTATGGAACCGGCGCCGAGATTCCGTGTGGACTCGACGTGGAATTCTACCTTCTATCAGTTTGAATGTGAGGGCTTGCCTGCCTCCACTCAAAGAATTGACAAGCCCTCTCATTCAAACTGATATAAGGCAGGATTCGATTCCATAGTGTGAACGAGCTCTAACAGAATGCTGACATATACACTAAATGTGTTACGAAAAGATGAGGTAAACAACACTTTAGGAATATTAATGGGCAAACAAGGCACTGTTTGCAGAAAAGTAAGATACAGGACATGTAACAGTGTATTTGCAAAGTGCTTCGTTCCTATCGGGATTTTGTCCATAAAGCTGCGGGTTTTGAAATCTGCTCCGCTTCATGACACTCCTTCCCAAGTGCTGGGTAACTGGGAGAAGTTTCCCAGGACTGGAAATCAGCTTTTCCCAGCACCTGGGGAGAAGCGGCATGGAGCGGACCAGACTTTAAAGCCCACAGCCTATTGGGCAGAATGCAGATGAATTTCTCATTGCAAATAAAATTGTTGTTGTTTTTTCCCCTCTAGAAAACCTGTGTATTTTTACAGCATATCAGGCCGTTTTGATGTTGGAAATCTGCAATCCTACCTTCTGTGCGATAAATATTTTCAAGACAAGAAAAACAACCTGAACTATCTTCATTAGTATATGTGAAAAGTGCCTGAAAAAAAAAAGTCATCCAAAATGAGTATTTTTTTCCTTATAGTTTAATAACAATTTCAAATAAATTACATTGTGTCCAATTTTTTATTTAATTTTTAATCCAAAAGTAGTTGTAAGACTATAGATATTTTTTAAATCACCAACTATGAGTAAACACCCTCAAATACTTGTCACTGAGCGACATCAGGTTGAAGCCTGCTGCATTTGTCTGATGCCTTTTCATTCCTATTTTCCATTTTTGCAATCCGAGACCCAAACTGCATGGCTCTTTTGGGCAAAACTGAAGAGTTGTTGAGTCCAAGTAACACAGCTGCCACACGCAAAATAAATTTTTCACCAAGACCCCTGGCTAGTGTTAAGTCTGCTTTTTCCCAGACCTGAAGAGAGTTTAAGAAAGAAACCACATTTTCATCGAGAAATGGAAATCTGAAAGAGTGTAAACACAGTGAAAGGTTAAAATCATCCTTTCATAAAATCCATATATTTAAGAGCGGCAAACCTAATGAAAAACATTCTGTTTCCATATCCCCTATAACCACTGACCCCTACTTAATTAACTTCAAGTTACTGGGAACATGAGCAGTCATTTCTAGCTATTTACTGCACGCTGAGAAAGTAGGGTTCAGTTACAGAGCATCTGTAGGGGATCATGGAGGCAAGTAATGCTTTCTCTTCACCCTGTGTAAAATCATTGGCTGATCGTGTCCCTTGGTCCTGAAATAAATTCATTGTCCACCTACTGTTCATCAATGACTGTGTAAAAAATATAAAATATAATAGTACATACCTGTCCACACTCCCCTGTGCGTCTGCCCGCTTCCCAGTATCCTCCTGGTTTCTGCCCGCAACCGCCAGTGGAACATCAGACACTGGCTCTGAACTTCCACCGGCGGCTGCATGCTTTGTTTGGGCAGAAGAATCGGGACAGATATGTATATACTTTACTATTTTACACTAAAGGCAAGAGATGCACGGACATTGCTAACAAAGGTTAAGGAATATCTAAATCATCGGACAACCCCCTTTCACATTTGCTCCGACTATAGTCATGATGATTATATTAAAGGGCTTTCATATTTCTGTTGGCTAGGCATCTGTATTCAGTTTAAAGCCTCATCTGCAAAGCTTTTATTCATAGCAGTAGGAACCACAAAGAGCTTCTTAGATGTAATATGCATGTTTTTATGAACAAATTCCTGACCTATGAGCATCAGGCAGCAATACAGATACCTTGCTTCCTTGCCATGATCACCAATAACTCTGTCATCCCGTCCGAGATTTCTAGAAGAGATACGCCCCAACTCCATGCTTAATTCTTCAAGGAGGCCTTTGTAACTTTCTCTGTTGAATTTTATTCTGTGACGAGAATAGCCAGCAAGCTGTTCATCAGCACCGATACCCGTGAGAACAACCTGTTAAGTGCGAAACAAAAAAAAACATTTATACCATTGCAGTTGTTTGGCCCATGATGAAGTAATTCTTAATAAATAAGCGTCTTCATGTTTTAACATATGTATGCAATTATACAGCCCGACCCCTCTCTGATGGCCAGTATAAGAAGCCCCTCAGTTGCCATAGTCTTGACGGTGGCATTAAAGTTTCCCACCAGTCACCTGGCAATGCGATCACTGGGCACAGAGTGGCTTACCATGGCAGCTCAAGGTCAGATGCTGATGATAACAAAAATAAATAGCCGGGCAGCTGTGTCAGTACAGCGAAGATTTAAACTGTGTCAGAGCTCCGATAATCCGTTCCTATGCACACCATATGTATATACGGCGTGTGCACGGGACATTGGAATATGGTCTGACAGTCAACTGGAAGATGAACCCCGATTCCAAATTTCATTCATCTGCTGTGCATACAAATTGTGTTCAGGTCTGATATTTGGAGGCAGGGCTCAACTTCCAGATGACTGTCAAGCAAGCAAGCACGCACGCACGGACAGGAACTGGCACAGGGAGCTAGGAGGCTTTACAGCTCTCAGCACTCATGCACATGCGAGCCTGGGAATGCCTCTTTGATTCTTTGCACCAGAGAATTAAAAGTTATTTTCTATGTTACAGAAGCACAGACAGCAATATGAAAGGGATCATAATACAAAGCTATTTAAACAGTATTAGTAATGTGAATTGTAGCTGGCAAATTCTCTTTAAGGTAAATGGGCAATCCAATCCGCATGTGGTTAAGCAGACATTTACTACAATGGTTTTCTGTTGTTCTATTTGTATGTACAAATATGATTACCAAAACTAAAGACATAATACACCCCTGACGTCTCTACCATGTGTCAAAAGTTAAATTTTTTAGCATACATCATAAAAGGCTGTTACTACAGTTGTACATTAGGTATATGCATGGAAGGAATAAAATAATTATACAACACAGTCTGGTTTGGTTCAATTACCTTAGAAGTGCTAGTGTATGGCTTTGTTTCACCACTGCATTTCAGCATGCCAGTTCCTCTAGCTGCAAACCAAACAGCACAGCCAATACTGTCATCAAGAACAGTGTCCAAAGGTTGTATCAACTGTGAGATACGTTGTTGCCTCATTTGCTCAAGTTCTTCAGACGTAACATTAATTTCAACAAAATTCCAGATTCTATTCGGGTTCAGGGTTTTAAGTTCTTCCAAACCCAGCCTTCCAGTGATTCGATCAGGAACATCAAAAGGATTACAGTATTTTGCAGCCTCAGCATCATATTGATGTGAAGGTAAAGGGTATTTATTACATTTTTGCACTCTGGCATTTTTACCCTTCATCATAAATGCAACATTGAGTAGGTCAATAGGTTCCTTTGATGGAATATGTCTATCTGCAAGAGCAGCCAACACCATTGAGTCAATTCCCCCAGAAAAAAGGATAGCAACATTTGCCATATTTTCCTTATCTGAAGTCAATACACCGTGTTCTCGTGGTAAACAGAAAACGCGTCTTCTCACAGCTTCACTTAAGACTCTGATGAAAGACTCTGCATTTTTCTTATGTACTTCTGTGATGAGCATTTTAAGATCATCTACACCAACACGGTTAGAATGTGCTCTGCAGTTTGACACCGGCAAAGATTCAGGGATTTTTCTATTCATTGGTGTAACAGGAGCAATAATCCTGCAGTCAGCAAGTGTAATTTTGGAGGCATATCTTTCAAAGTCATCAATAACAAATTTTTGCCCTTTATCTGTGTGTTCCTCCTGTACAATATACATCCATGGATATAATGTTAATTTTATTAATTTTAATTCTGCACATAAGCTTAAGTTACACTTGAAAATGCCAGATGCAGGAACCTCCTGCCACTGTGTATCATCTGCTTCACAATGTAATTCAGCTACAGAAGTCAGACACATTGCTTCCTCAAGGGTCTCACCAAATCTCCACAAAAGACTGCGGCGACCAAAAAAGTCTCTTCCAAACCAGAGATCATGCGTTTTCTTCTGATAATAAATAAACGCCCAAGGCCCTTGTACTTTGGAAAGTAAAGAGAATATATCACAATCATTGTCACAGGAGGCCATGTACTGAAACATTACTTTAGTATCATTATCTATGTCCGGAACATCAACGCCACCAAAGATTTCTCCATTCCAAAGAAATATATTGCCATTTGGATCTTGCAGGGGTTGAGGAGTTAGCTGTCCCCGTAAATGAAGAACATGACCTGAGAAAAAACAGCTGTACAAATTATCTGTAGCTGATAGCTGGTGGCTACTGTTAGGGCCTCTGCGGCATAAATTTATGTACTCTTGAATATAAGGTTTAACTGTGTCAGCAGTCAAACTGACCATACAGCATATTCCACACATCCTGGCCAGCTAGTTATTTGTGGACTTGCATGGTTTCTGAGATTTCCTGATAAGTAGCAGTCATGTCATCCAGTTGCTCTGTTAATAAAAAAAATTTTTTTTTAAAGTGGGAAGATTAGTTCATTTTTTTTTAATTGTCTGGCTACAGTTATGTTACCAAAAAATATTTTCTGAATCATACCTCAATGCACTATTATTGCTCTGTACCACACACTTATCCCTCCCCACCCCCACCAATGTACCAAAAAGATTTTTTTTTTCAGCGACTCTCCAGCGACTTTAAACGTCCAAACACATAACCCACTGCAATTTTGCAAAAAAAAAAAAAATGCCAAAATGCTTTTCTTTATTTTTTAAATGCCTAGCCTAGATCTATAGTTTTTGTGAGCCATTCGGTCCACACTTTGATCTAGTGTGAAACGACCCCCTGCTGCTACCCTTAGCATAGAAAGAGAGAAATGAAACAGCATTTCCTTTCCATTATACTGCTCAGGAGAGACTGTTTCCCCACCCCTTGGCCAGGTGATCACTCAGAGTTGATCTCTGTGGTGAGTGGGGTTATAGATGACGTGTTACAGCTTGCCTGGCAACAGAAGAAACTGAGATCATGTGACAGAGAAGTGGAGACAGAGTGGACCAGGCAGTGAGGATTTTCTGCAGCTTCAGGGTGTAAGTCTAGATGTTCTACAGACACACAGCCTAATTCATGTAATAGAAGCCTATAACAAACAAAATTAGGTTATGGGTTCCGGGGATGCCTACAACAGGGTTGTAACTCTAGGTAGGTAGAGTAGGCTAGGTGGGATTTGGCAGTAGTTGTTTCTCTACTTACCAGGTTAACTTAATAAAAAGTCATACTTACTGGTCCCAATGCCCTTCAGCACAGCGCCACCGCTCACTGACCTCCATTGGTCTGCTGTGATGACACAACCCAGCTCAGAAATGATGACCAGTCTATGACTAGGCAGGACATCTTTGGAGTCACTGACTCTCTGAGCGGGTAGTTACTGCTGGGTTGTGACAACACAGGTAACCAGGAGAAATAATAGACCAGAGGTTGACAGTGAGCTGGTGGCACTGCAAGGGCAGGAAGGTATTACTTCATTATGTCCCCACCACCTCTGACTGCACTGGATTCTGTTATTTGGTGGGAGTACCACCTCAATAATTAAAAAAAAAAAAAAAAAAAAATTAAATACTCACTTTTGCACTCACTAAGTGTTTTTGATCGATCTGCGAGAAAATAAATGTTGCTGTTTGGTTGCTGTTTGTATACCCGCTAGAAAAGAACAATAGGTATAGTACTGATTTTCATATTGTTCAAATATTTAATCATAAACAAAAATTAATTCTATATGTAAAAAAATATATAAAATAGTCCAGGGCACATAAAATCTTCATACTTATTGGAAGTATATATAAAAAAATGGGACACAAAATAGATCAAAGTAGAAAAGTTACTTCATGAAATAGAAAAGAAGAATCGTTTTTCTTTTCCAGTTTATGGAGGGTTTTTTCTGTTTTGATGTTCCATGATGTGTACCATTTTTTCTTTGCTTCCAAGATTTTATGACATACAGAGTGCGCTGGACTGTTTCTTTAGACTATTAAAATTACCTACATGCACCTGTGGTCATAGGTGAGTGGGTCAACCTGTTTTTTGCATGACTATCGTGCTTAATCAGGAATGTGATTGTTTAATAGTTCGGGCGATTACACAGTGCTGCAGCCACAGCTGGTACATGCTGCAGGAATTTTTTATCACTAAAAACACATTTTTATTTTTTTACCCCCATTTTTACATGAATGGATCGGCAGGAGCAGGGATGCAGTGTTCCTGGTCTTTTGTTTTGAACCGGCGCTGGTTTATTCCCAGGCACTGGCCTGGCATAAAGCACTGGGGGAGACCCGCCGCCCTCAGTGCGATGATCTCTCGCCCCCTCTGTGGCGCGGCTCCATTAGAATCACTGGAGCTATGTCACAGAGAGGAGCACCAGGCACCGGCAAAAAAAAAAAAAAAAAAAGGCCAACAGCATCCCAACACCGATCCATTCATGTAAAAAACTTAAAGCGACTCTGTACCCACAATCTGACCCCCCCCCCCCCCAAGCCACTTGTACCTTCGGATAGCTGCTTTTATTCCAAGATCTGTACTAGGGCTGGGCAGTATACCGTGAAAATACCGATACCGTCCCTGGGGTTGGTAACTTTGCCAGGGCGGTATTTGCGGTATTTCTCCTCCGCCCCCTGAGCTCCCTAACGTCCCCGCTCCCAACCTGCCTGGGATTCCAGCCAGGGCGCGCATTTACTATTGAGGCAGGTGACCTCCTATCCCCTGCCCTGCAGCAGTCTGACATTTGGCAGCAGCCCATCGCCCCCATCTCCTCTCACCCCAAACAATGGCTGACCCGCTCCTCATACCTGGCACACACGCGGCATTCCCGGCCGCCCCCACCACTCACTCCGGAAGAGCCGACCCGCTCTTCATAACCAGCACTGAGTTCACACGCGGCCCTCCTGGCCGCACGCACCCACAGGTTCCCGGTCTCTGGAGAAGGAGGTCGCAGGGACCGCAGGATCGTGTGATGGATGGCGGTCACTGTGGATGGTGGAGCTGTATAGCGGGATCGGGGGTCTGCACTGCGCCCCCACATCCCGCTATACAGCCCCAGAACAGCGACACCATCACACGATCCTGCAGTCCCTGCGACCTCCTTCTCCAGAGACCGCGAACCTGCGGGTGCGTACGGTCAGGAGGGCCGCGTGTGAACTCAGTGCTGGTTATGAAGAGCGGGTCTGCGACCGTCGGAAATGCCACATGTGTGTCGGGCATGAGGAGCAGGTCAGCGACTGTTCGAGGGGGGGGGGGGGGGGGGGGGGGGAAAGCCGTGAGGGCCAAGTGTGTGCCAGTGCTGTATCTTCTCCCTAGTGACGAGGGAGGAGATACAGTTTATATCACCCCCAGCTTCTGCCCCCCCTTTCTGCCTAGATAACCCCCAGCTTCTGCCCAGATCTGCCCCCCCTTCTGCCCAGATAACCCCAAGCTTCTGCCCCCCCTTCTGCCCAGATCACCCCCAGCTTCTGCCCCCCTTTCTACCCACATCACCCCCAGCTTCTGCCCCCCTTTCTGCCCAGATCTCCCCCAGCTTCTGCCCCATCACCCCCAGCTGCTGCCACTCTGCCCCAGTTCTAATTGCAGTCCCCCTTGCCCCCGCTTCAGCTGCCCCCTCTTCTATTTGATGTGCTGCCAGAGGTTTTGCTATGGGGTGTCATGAATCCTAGCTATGCCCCTGCTCCACCCCCAGCTGTCTTTTGTGATCCTCTAAGGGTGCATTTACACAGAGATTTATCTGACAGATTTTGGAAGCCAAAGCCAGGAATGGATTTAAAAAAAGAGGAGAAATATCAGGCTTTCCTTTATGACCTGATCCTTGTTTATAGTCTGTTCCTGGCTTTGGCTTCAAAGATCTGTCAGTTAAATTTGTCTGTGTAAACGCACCATAAGACACATGAATGCTCAGCATAGCTGAGTGTGCATGTGTTTTTAATGTAGAACCTGCATAGCTGTATACCTGTGTATACACTTCTTGTAGTGTGTACATACATATATAATACTGCCACTACAGGACGTGTATATACGGGTATACAGCTATACACACTACAGAATGTGTATATACTGGTATACAGCTATGTACGCACTACAGGACATGTATACACAGGTATACAGCTATGTAGTACATAGCGCTATACCTGTATATACACGTCCTGTACTTTGTACATTGCTGTATACCCGTATATACATGTCCTATAGTAGCTGTATACCTGTATATACATGTCCAGGTCTCCGAGACCCCCTAATTATAACAACAAATAATGACAATAGACTAAATGGCTCATCCTTGTGTTGCTGCTCAGTGAGTTACTTTTTTTTTACTCTATTAAAACAAAATATCCCCAGGTTGGCACGGTTAAGTGGGTGTGGCTTGCAGAACAGTGTGGCTTACCTAAGGGGCGTGTCATAATTATCGTTCAGTTATCGTTACCGCGGCTACATGTACAATTAACCGCGATAATGATTTAGGTCAGTATCGCCCAGCCCTAATCTGTACTGTGGTCCGTTATTGCAGCCCAGTGCCCAATGGGAGTAAACTTGCAGCCCAGTGCCCTAACTTTGCACCACCCCTCCATCCCTCCTCCCACCGTCTTCATCATTTGGAATGCCACTGAAACATTTCCTCCTGTCTGAACATTGCACAGGTGCCTTAACGATCCAGCCCATGTGCCGGGCTGACACAGGTGGGGAATAGGAGACAATCTGCCTGGAGCATTCCTAATGATGAGGAGGGTGGGGAGGAGGGACAGAGAGGTTGTGCCAGCTTAATGCATACGCAATCTAGGCCACACCCATTGGGTACAGGGCTGCCAGTTTAAAAGTTGTTTTTTAGAACAATAACTGCATCACCTGCCAAACGGACCAGAGGACAGATCTTGGATTAAAATCAGCTAGCGGTTTAAGGGGGGTCAGAGTCGCTTTAATGCGATACACCTAATGGTACATTCACTTTAATATAGAAACACTCACCTCTGCTACATTCATTAAATACAAACAGCTCTGCTACATACATTCAGACACAAATTTAAAGGGGAAAAAAAATCTCCGGAGTTGTCCTTTAATCTCTGTTACCTCATGTTTGTAAAAATTGTCTTTTATTTAGATATGTCATAGAGGCATGTCTGTGACAATGCTGGCGCTCATGCATATACGTGCTGTTTCCCTTTAAACAATGCCAATGACTTACCCTATCTTTCTTTAAGCTGGACAGCTCATCAATAACTACCTTCTGTTCTTTAAACTGTAGAGAGAAAGAATGGCAATTATTTGTGTTTATGTGAAGAATTTTTTTTTTTTCAACCAAATCCAAGCTAAATATTTTAGTGGCTCGTAGGGGCTTAAGATCCCTAGCATTTCCCCAAGTTTATGGGCTCCAAAGATCATATTGAGGAATCTGAACTTGTTTTCCATACAGCAATTATATAATCTTGTGTTCAGTAGGGGTATGTGTGCACTGAGGAATTCTTGCGGATTCCGCCGCAAAATATGCACGGAATTCCACTCATTTAAATGCAACATTGCTCCTTTCTATAGAGCAAAATGGAAATTCCATCTATGCACACAGTGGAAATTTCTGTCTGGAATTCCGTCCAGATTCCGCGTTTCGCCCGAAGAATGAACAGGTTCATTCTTTGGGCGGATTCTGCTACAGGAATCCTATGGAAGTTAATTGGGCTTAAATTCTGCTTGACATTCTGCCTGGTTGAATAGGCGAGCAAATTCAAGCAGAAAACTTTCCTTTACAATTCCTCAGTGTGAACCCACCCTCAGTCCCTATTACACTGGCTATCTGGCAAATCAGAAAGATTTTGCCATGTGTAATAGGGCAAGCTACCTATCGCCAAAAGCACGCTTCTCTGCTAAATGCTCAATTATAATCTGTTAGCGCCTGTATAATAGGGGATGTGTGAAGGCCAGGTGAGTCAAAGTATCGCATAATTTAGCAATTGTTTTTCACAAAAAACAGACTGCAAAAACACAGCGTGAAATCAGCCTAACATAGATAAGGATGGTGCGAAAAGTCTGAGCTCACTATCTGGCAGCTTGTTTCTTAGCTGGAAGAGTTCCTTGTGGGGGCAGCCTGTAAAACAGGGGAGACCTGTGCTGTTGTCTTTCTGGATGCTTGTATATAAGCTCCTTTTACAAAGCCCAATACGGGGCCCATGCAAAGATACAGATGAGTGCCTTTAGAAGGCACAATGAATCAAAGTGTCCGGACCACATGAACGATCACTCCATCATTTGTGCAGCCATTTAAAAGGCTGCAGTTGATGAGGCCAAAATGCATCCTCCATGCACCTATTTGAATGTATGCTTCATTGAATGAAAAATATGCATCTAACATCGTTCGTGAGTGCTAGGAAATTTTTATTGTACTTAATATAAAGATATCCTGTGTAATACAGAGGAGGAGATGCCATACGTAGTGTAGCAGCGGTGTTTTCTCTCTAGGAGGAGATGGTGTGTTTTTCTCCTGTGTGCTATGGCTGCAGCAGTGTGTGTGTGTGTGTGTGTGTGTGTGATTTTAGCCTTTACAAGCAGTAGATGTCCTTATCAAACAGAACAAACATTAACAGATGCACTTTAGATTTTTGACGGCCATACCCACTGCTTGTAGCGGGTTTAGCTGTTAATATAAAGTGTATGGGTACGTCTAAAACAACCAATGACAGATGATGATGATGGTGGTGGTCATAGGGGTCCAGCAGTGGTGAACAATCACAGTCGACCCCTTTGTTCTGGGAGAGATAACATGCAAGAGATCTTACTGTGGATTACCCTATCCCACAGAGAACAGATGAGGCTGGCTGTGCCAAATGTTTTTGTGTGTGGGGAAGATGGGGCCAGACGATTCTTCGTCCGCCAATTACTGAAAGTATATAGGGTGCTTATGTCTTAGCTTTGTGTATAACACTTTACAAAGGCATCCCCCTTCAAACTTCTGATCTCCCAGAGCAGGAGAATTTCAGCAGATTTCAATCTCTCTCTGCTAAAGAGAAACACTCTCCACTTATAATACGGAGGAAAATCTTCCAGCTTTCTTTAACCTTTCAACAAACTTTGCAATAAAGTGTCACTATCAGTATAATTTTCAAAATCTAAATCAACAGTAAATGTGATATACAGAAAGTTTGCAATTTAAATTCATTATTTTTTTATGCTTTATAACAAAGCTATACTATCCAGGTCCAGTGTCCTGAAAGCAGCCTTTTAAGGGCCCTATTACACAGAGCGATAATTGGCAGCATTGGGCCAATTATCGCTCCATGTAAGGGTCCATTTACACAGAAAGATTATCTGACAGATTATCTGCCAAAGATTTGAAGCCAAAGCCAGAAACAAAATATAAACAGAGATCAGGTCATAACAGAAAGCCTGAGATTTTTCCTCTATTCAAATACATTTCTGGCTTTGGCTTAAAATCTATGGCAGATAATCTGTCAGATAATGTTTCTGTGTGGGGGCAGTTCACACCACGTGTATATTAACACCCTTTCATAAATCTGTATTTCATGTATCCAGGATTTCATGTATTTAGTCTGTGTTTTTTCACCAGCACAAGACTAAAAATCTGCCTTCAGGAGACTGGACCTGGATTTCTGGCAAGTATAGCTTTGTTTTTTAAGCATAACTAAAAAAAAAAAAAAAAAAAAAAAAAAAAAGCAGGGGACTGGAGGCACCCAGAGAAATGCGACACTGTAGCAGAGGCAGTTCAAGGAGGGACCCACAGGTTGCACCGCAAATCCAAGGACCGTGACCACACAGGATCACAGGTAACCACGTGTGCCTTAATCCTGTCAGGAACAGGAAAACACTGAAGGGGTGACAAGAGTAGAAAAAAAAATTACTGTAAATCCTACTGTCCCATCTAGATTTTGAAGTTGTAAAGACATTTTAATCAGCACGGTGTGAGTACATGAGGAAATACACTGTGTCTGACCGCTATATCACTTGTCACTGGCATTGTTAGCAGTTTTTAGGATAGTTGTTCAGGACATGGAGGCCGCCCCCCATTAACTCCTGCAGTGCCCCGGCACTTACACCAGTGGCAGGAGCTGTGCTCCTGTCACTGACCAATCGGGACCCCCACAGCATGACTGCAGGGGTTCCGATTGTTCTATCGAGTGTAAGAAATCCAATGTAAAAATGTTAATGTCCCCTAAGGGAACATTAAGTGTAAAAAAAAAAAATGTAAAAAAAATTAAGTTTTTTTTTAAAAAAAACACCATAGCCCCTCCCCCAATAAAAGTTTAAATCACCCCCCTTTCCCATTTTATAAATAAAACACATATCACAGTAGACAAAGTGCATCATGGGAAAGCCCAAACCAGGAAGTAAAGAAGAAATGAATACAGCAACTACAGTTTCAGGGACCTGCAAGCAGCGAGAAATTCAAACGGAGACAGCCTCAGGAGACTATGTTTATGATTGATTTTGCTGTTTTTATTTTAATTAGCACAGGAGTTGTCCTTTAAAGAGAACCAATCATGGATGATAATCAAATTTTTTTTTTCCCTAATTAGATGTATTTCATTATTTTATTAATATTTGTAAATATAATTGATTATTTTTTTGGTTGCATTTTTAAAATATTTACTTCTTACTTTCCTGTCTCGCGCCGCCTCTTTTTAAAAGAGCCGGCGCGAGACAGGAAGCTCCCGTCATGCAGAGCGGCAAGGTCGGGCGCCGCCATCTTAATGACGTCACTTGCGTTTCACCGCTGGAACGCAAGAGACTAAATCAAGATGGCGGCGCCCGACCATGCTACAGCGGACCAGAGGATCAGGTTAAGTATAAGATACAGACTGCAAAGGCAGTCTGTGTCTTCATAAATAGACAAAATGAAGATACAGACTGCCTTTGCAGTCTGTATCTTATACTTTACCTGATCCTCTTGTTCGGTGGAGGAAGGCCGGGCGCCGCCATCTTGATTACGTCATTTGCGTTCCAGCGGTGGAACGCAAGTAGCGTAATCAAGATGGCGGCGCCGGCCTTACTGCACCGAACAAGAGGATCAGGTAAAGTATAAGATACAGACTGCAAAGGCAGTCTGTATCTTTATAAATAGACAAAATGAAGATACAGACTGCTTTTGCAGTCTGTATCTAATACTTTACCTGCTCCTTTGTTCTGATGCAGTAATGGCGGCTGCCGCCATCTTGTTGACGTCACGCTTGAACGCACCGCTGGAACGCACGTGACGTCATCACGATGGCGGCGGCCAGCATTACTGCACCGGAACAAAGGAGCAGGTAAAGCATTAGATACAGACTGCAAATGCAGTCTGTATCTTCATAAATAGACTTCATAAAGATACAGACTGCATTTGCAATCTGTATCTTATACTTTACCTGCTCCTTTGTTCCGGTGCATTAATGCTGGCCGCCGCCATCTTGATGACGTCAATTGCATTCCAGCGTGACGTCATCAAGATGGCGGCGCCCGGCATTACTTCACAGAAGAGGAGGAATTAGGTAAAGAATAAGATACAGACTGCAAAGGCAGTCTGTATCTTCATAGATAAACTTAGGGAGAGAGGACCTTTGATAATAGGGATAGTGAATTTCAGGTGATTGGTTCTCTTTAAAGGAGAAGTCCGGCCAAAATTAATTTTTGATATGTTGTTACTTATGAAAAGTTATACAATTTCTAATGTACATTAATTATGGGAAATGCACATATACTGCTATTTCCCTTAATTTAGTAGATCAGGAAGTGTTAGAATTCTCTCTGAAGAAGTGACGTCACGACCCAGGGTGTAATTCCTATGGAGTGTCCAGCAGGGGGCGCTCTCTATATAGAAGTCTATGGG
This sequence comes from Dendropsophus ebraccatus, assembly GCF_027789765.1. NCBI lineage: Eukaryota > Metazoa > Chordata > Amphibia > Anura > Hylidae > Dendropsophus > Dendropsophus ebraccatus. The sequence continues at coordinate 63,965,487 of NC_091462.1, forward strand.
ACTTTATTGTTTCTATGGGTTTCTATCTAATGTAATGCAATGTTATGTACAGTGTGCTTTATTGAATGAATACATCTATGGAATACTTTGGGGAGCAAGTGTCCCTGCTCCCCAAAGTATTGCATAAATGTATTAATTCAATACATTCGGATATCACAGTAAGCCCGCCGATCAGCCGCATTTCCGCCGATCCGCCGCATTCCTGCCGATCCGGACCATATACATTGAACTACAGCTCCCATCATCTGCTTATAGTATGAACAGGTGATGGGAGCTGTAGCTGGGTAATGGATATGACATGCCGCCGGGCGCAGGGGGGAGCCGCTCAGTACACAGCAGCTCTCCCCCCTCCTCCTCCTCCTTCCGGGATAACTTCCGCCTATAGCACTGCTGAGTCCCTGCCTGGCCGCCGCTCTCCACTCTCCCCCCATACATACCGGCTCCCGATGCATCCTGGTGTCCACGCTGATGCCGGGAGCCGGTATATGAGAGCGGAGAGCGGCGGCCAGGCGGGGAGTCAGCAGTGCTATAGGCGGAAGTTATCCCGGAAGGAGGAGGAGGAGGGGGGAGAGCTGCTGTGTACTGAGCGGCTCCCCCCTGCGCCCGGCGGCATGTCATATCCATTACCCAGCTACAGCTCCCATCACCTGTTCATACTATAAGCAGATGATGGGAGCTGTAGTTCAATGTATATGGTCCGGATCGGCAGGAATGCGGCGGATCGGCGTGCGGCGGAAATGCGGCGGATCGGCGGGCTTACTGTGATATCCGAATGTATTGAATTAATACATTTATGCAATACTTTGGGGAGCAGGGACACTTGCTCCCCAAAGTATTCCATAGATGTATTCATTCAATAAAGCACACTGTACATAACATTACATTACATAGAAACCCATAGAAACAATAAAGTCCCATAGACTTCTATATAGAGAGCGCCCCCTGCTGGACACTCCATAGGAATTACACCCTGGGTCGTGACGTCACTTCTTCAGAGAGAATTCTAACACTTCCTGATCTACTAAATTAAGGGAAATAGCAGTATATGTGCATTTCCCATAATTAATGTACATTAGAAATTTGTATAACTTTTCATAAGTAACAACATATCAAAAATTAATTTTGGCCGGACTTCTCCTTTAAGGCCATTTTGGGCTCTGTCCTTAAGGGGTTAAATACACCAGTTATTCAAATCAGGGAAAAGTGCCCTTCTGCCCACTGTGATGCCAGCTTTTACCCACAGAACCCCTTTGGTCCAGGCTAATCTCAATCGTGTGTGTTGCAGGGCATTGGTCGTAAAGGAAACTGCTGAATAGCTTCTGCCCTGTGTCAGTGCCCCCAGCATGGGGCCTGTATAGCGATGGTTACTGTCACGTTTCTCTTGGCGTGCAGGGCCCAGGCATCTGAGCGCCCATCCACATCTCCATGACGACCACCTCACCTTTGCAATGAACTCCACGTTCTTTTTGTCCGCCCAGCCTGCGTTGGTCTTCGTCTCTCCCGCTGACATTTTCACAACCTAAGGAAAACATGCCAATGTAAAAAAGACAGTACTCCTCGGCGTATTCTCTAACCTCACCGGTTACAGAGGGAGGAGCATTAGCGTACAGATTCCCAGCATACAGAGAACTCACTACAACCACGTGTCGCGTGGGCGGACTGAGCTATTGACTTCCGGCCTAACGATAGTCATGTGACTCGGCTTCAGTGTGACGTCAAAACACCTGCCCACGTGATCGGCTTGCGCAGGCGGAGCTATCATCAGTCTGCTGAGTCCTCAGGCTTTCTTTTTAGAGGAGACATTGAGCCAGTACATGTGTTTTCATAGTGGGAGAATTAGGCGGAGCTCCTGGGTTGTAATTTTGCCTAGGTTTTTATGCAGTAGAATATAATCCACAGGGGGTAACCAGACCCGTGCTATACTGTTCTGCAATGTTCTGCAGGGAAATGGTCTATGGCTGCACTGTTATGCAATGATCTGCATTCTAGTGGTTTACAATGTTCTGCTGGGACAGGTGTCTGTTGCTGTAATGTGATGTTCTGCAGGGACAGGGCTCTGGCTGTACTGTAATGTGATGTTCTGCAGAAACGGGCTGTGACCTATGCAATGTTCTGCAGGGATGGGGGGGCTGGTGGCTTTACTATGATCTGCAGAAATAGGGTCTGTAACCTATGCAATGTTCTGCAGGGATGGGGGGGGCTGGTGGCTTTACTGTGATGTTCTGCAGAAATAGGGACTGTGACCTATGCAATGTTCTGCAGGGATGGGGGGCTGGTGGCTTTACTGTGATGTTCTGCAGAAATAGGGGCTGTGACCTATGCAATGTTCTGCAGGGATGGAGGGCTGGTGGCTTTCCTGTGATGTTCTGCAGAAATAGGGTCTGTGACCAGGGCCGGACTGGGACTTAAAATCAGCCCTGGCAGCCAAACCCCAGCAGCTCACATACCATATCATGGATAGCCGTGTAAAATACGCTCTGTAGCAAATTCTGCTTCATTTAGCCGTGTCCCCACTACTCCCTTTAAACATGTGAACCCCACCATCAGCACCTGAAAATAATGCTATAACATAATCTGCTGTGGATTTGATGTGGCATAAATGTATTCATTTCAACTGATTAAATCAGAAGCATCAAATCCGCATTGGATTAGGTATGAACGTGCCCTTAAAGGGAACCTGTGGTGTCTATACCAGGTGCACAGCTGTAGATCCCAGCGTACAGATCAGGGACTGGATCTTTAGTCCAGTGTAAACCTTTATAATCGTTCTTTTCATTACCAGCTGAAGTGTCACAGATGTGGAGCCACAGCAGCACCTTCTGCCCCGCCCCTGCCTGCTCTGACTGATGGACGTATAGGGTGGTGCTGCCACTGCTGTTGTGAAACTTTAGTTGGTAATGAAAAGGACAATTATATAAGTTTACACTGGACTAAAGGTCAGTGATATCTCCCTCGCACCTGTCTGCTGAGATCTACAGCCCTAGACCTGGTATGGACCTCACAGATTCCCTTTAAAGGAGAAAAACATGGCCACTTTCCTCCAGAAACAGCGCCACACTCTTCTTCAGTTTGTGTGAGGTATTGTAGCTCAGTTCCATTTAAGTGAATGGAGCCAAGTTGTAATACCACACACAGTCTGAGGACAGGGGTGCTGCTGTTTTTGGACAAAAGTTACTATATTTTTTAAATCCCTTTTATCCTGACTATGTCTCCATATAATGGCGGTATAAGTAGTAAGGTTTTAATTATTAAAATGTGTCTGCTGGTTGTGATCTCATGTGTAATCAAAGCTACATAATAAGCTGCTAGATAGCTATTTCCTACTGGATATCTATCTATCTATCTCCTATCTATATGCTGTGGGTAATTCCTTGCTATATTCAACGGGCTCCTGGTCAAAGCCGTCCCTGCTGGCAATCGGATCCACTACGGGTATAGTGCTACCTATATACTGTGATATCTATCTATCTATCTATCTATCTATCTATCTATCTATCTATCTCCTATCTATCTATCTATCTATCTATCTATCTAAATTCAAATATGCGGCAGCACTCCAAGAATTCCAAAAGCAAAGTGAAAATTTATTAACACTCCATGCAAAAATACAGCGACGTTTCTGACTGCACACCGCAGTCTTTTTTCAAGCTCAAGTGAACACACTACCAATGCCGGTATAAATACGTGATACAATCAGGTGATCTGACGTGAAAAAAATTATCAACAGGTGTGCTAGGATTGACACATAAATCCATATGTCAAAATACAGTGATTATAGATACAAAATCATAGTGTATAATATCTGATGAAATAATTACATAAATTCAAGTGTACGTGTACTTAAAATAAGTATATTACAGAGTATCAAACATAAAGAAGTCAGGATTGCTCGCTCACCATTAACGAACAGCAGCCGTGAGATCCTAGAGACTGTGGAGCGCACGCCTAAATGGAACGCAAACATTGTGCGTGTACGTGTAGGCTGCGCATGCGCAATAAGCATTGTATTACGCCCACCCCTATTCTGACAGATCAGTGCAATGGGAACGCCCACAAAAGAAGACAATGACAATAAGTCCAAAAACAGGTAATTACCAGGGGTTATCGGTGTGTCAAATCACGTGTTAAACAGACTCAAATCGTGGCTTATCCCCAACAATGCGGGGGGTGAGAGAGCAAGACAGTCAATCCGTCGGCGCTCTCCCTCCACTATCCTCCGCCACCACCAATTAGAACTCCACAGCAGCTTAAAGCTCCGATTTCATTCCTCAGGTAGGGCATCAGACAAACCCGTAGGGACCACTCATCTGGACACGTACAACACACCCCCTTAACTGGTCACCCGGACTCGAAAATAAATCCAGATACGGTCTGTCAGGGGGATCATGCAAATATATTCGGCTTCCTGTTCTCCTTCTACGGCGAGCGTGCATCCATGACTTCCACAAATAGCTTGATGTCAAATCTGAAAAAATGAAAACAAACATGCACAAGATAAATATAATGTATAAACAGAAAAACTGTTAAAAAGTAAAACTTTTTTCTGTGTTCACCTCCTATGTCACAAATAGCTAGACTAGAAACACATCACGAGAGTCCAAATTCAGCACATATCCGCCCTCTCCATAACAGGTACAATTATCTAGATCAGTTGCAATATTTAGGAAGGATCTTATAGTCAGCATTGAGGCCCCTGGGTCTCAGCGTGTCCAACCTAAAGATCCATTCCAACTCCTTCCGTTTCAATTTCGAATGCCTATCACCTCCATGGGGTAATGGTGCTATTTGGTCAAGCACCAGAAATCTCAGATCCCGCTCCGTATGGCCAGCCTCCACAAAATGTTTGGGTACAGGGAGGTCCAATTTACCCTTCCTGATCGTGTATCTGTGTTGGGTGATTCTTGTCCGCACATCATACGTTGTCTCCCCAACATATATTAGTTGACATGGACACATCAGTAAGTATATCACCCAATCAGAATCGCAAGTGAAATACTTGCGAATATCAAATGTCTTACCAGTTCTGGGGTGTGTGAATTTATCACATTTGAACATGTATTTGCAATTCACACACCTCCAGCAGGGATAAGAACCTGTCTTACGGTTATCCACCTGTCCAATCATGCGGTCACCGGTTTTCACCAGCTGGTCCTTTAAATTCCTGGATCTCCTGTAGGAAAGTAAAGGTTTTAGCTGGAATTCCGGGATGTCTGGAAAAGTATTCTTCACAACTGCCCATTGTCTATGAACTATTTGTGCAATGTCCCTACTGCATGTGTTATATGTAGTAACCAATGGTATCCGTGACGGCCGTGCGGTTTTTGTTGTAGCAGATAGAAGGCTACTCCTGTCAAGTGTATTTACACTACTACAGTGGTCATTGACCACAGATCGTGGGTAACCCCGCTCAATGAAGTTGTTTATCATAGTGTTATATGCCTTACCCAATCTAGCTTCATCCGAGACTATGCGTTTTGCCCGTAAGAATTGGCTCTTCGGCAAATTGCGCTTCATACTCGGAGGATGACTAGATTCATATCTCAGCAACGTATTGCGATCAGTGGGTTTGGAAAAAATGTCCGTCTGTAATTTTCCTTCATGTATATATACTAGTGTATCCAGAAACGACACCGATGTACGTGAATGTGTCATCGAGAATGTGATATCACTATCCACATGATTCAGGAAATGCAAAAACTCCAGCAATTCATTCTCTGACCCTGTCCATACGAGGAAAACATCGTCTATGAATCTCCACCACCCCAATAAATACCGGGAGTGGTGTGATCCATAGACGAATGCCTCCTCCAATGCCTGTACAAACAAATTAGCGTAAGATGGGGCCACATTGGACCCCATCGCCGATCCCATCAACTGCAGAAAAAAATTCCCTTTCACGGTAAAAAAATTACACGTAAGTACCAACTCAAGTAACTCCAAAATAAACTGTTGACACTGTTCAGACCACTCAGATCTAGCCAAGACCCCTCTAACCGCTGCAGTCCCTTTCTCATGTTTAATAGACGTATACAGACTCGTGATATCCAGAGAGGCCAAAATTGCTCCCTCCGGTATCACGAGCCTGTCAATTTTGTTGATAAAGTCTGTGGTGTCCCTGATGTAGGACCGCATCTGAAGAACACTCGGTTGTAGCACTTTGTCCAAAAAAATGGAAGAACGGCTCATGAGAGAATCACGGCCAGACACAATCGGTCTGCCTGGTGGGCATTGAAGATTTTTATGGATCTTCGGCAAAGTGTACAACCTAGGAACTCTAGGATGCTCAGTCCACAGAAAAGTCCTCAGTTTTTTATCAATGATGTGATTGTTGTATGCTACGTCCAACACGACCTTCAGTTTTTCCTTAATTAGTGGGGTTGGGTCTTGAGTCAGTGGTCTGTAGACAGACGTGTCACTCAGTTGTCTACTGATTTCATTGTCATACATAACTGTGTCCATAATGACAATCGCCCCACCTTTATCGGCTGGTCTGATGGTGATTTTGTCATTATGGGCCAGCTCTGTCAAAGCCTGTATCTCCTCTCTCCTAAGGTTTGGATGTCTCAAGAAGCCGTCCGGAGTGTTTCTACGCAGTCGGTCAATGTCAGTCTTAACCAGGTGAGAATATGTTTCAATAGCATGTACCGTTTGTGTGGGTGTAAAATCACTTCGGTTGTACAAATCAAATACATTTAATGACATTTCAGCCTCACAAGGTATAACTGGGTTATCCGCTATGGTTTCCCCCCATACCCTTAATTTCAACCGTCTAAAGAATTGAAAAAGATCCAACTCCAAATTGAACCAGTTAACATGAGCCTCGGGGCAAAAAGAAAGACCCTTACTTAACACAGTCACTTGATTGTCCGATAACACACAAGATGATATATTTACCACTGTAGTAGATTCAGTTAGTTCACTTTCGGTTCGTCCTTCCGTTTCTGCGACCCCTTGTTCTGCGTGCGTGTTCTGGATACCTTGGTGGTTGTAGACGCCTTTGGTGTATCGCCTCCTCCGACTGCCCCCTCTTCTGGTAGGTTTTTTCCGTCCGTCAGGGGGCGCTGCTCGAAAAAAGGCTTCCTCGGTGTAATAGGAGCCGTTGCAATGGTACTTAGAAGACGATCCTTACGCTTCTGATTCTGATTCTGTCCATCTTTATTCCATGCATATAGGTTCCCCGAAATATAGTCCTTTTCATCCCTGAACCATTTCCTCTTTTTGGTCTCTTCTATGTCTTTACGATATTTACTCAAATATTCATTTTGTCTTTGTAGATAGGCTGCATATTCATCCGGAGTCAAGCCCGCCTCCAATGTCCGCTCCAATTCAGCACGTCTATCAGTCAACATAAGTAAGTCCTTTTGTAAGAATTTGATATTAAGCAACAATATGTCTTGACCATAGCAATTGGATATATGCTCAAACATGCGTTTAAACTCATCATGAGACGTGTTCAGTGAAGGTCTAAGTTGGGATCGTAGGCCTCTGGGGATCCGTTTGTATCTATAATATTCCCCGAGTGTGGTCAGGTGTAGCTCAAGTCCAACAATTTTTCTAGTCTCCATTTCGTACTCACGTTTAATATCGATAAGAGCAGGAGTCCGCAGAAATGTGGGATCTCCCGTCAGACCTCCCATGATGTGTCTAGCCTCGCCATCCGTGAACACAGGTGCATGGGTGTAGGTAGAATCAGCTGACAAACCAGTCGTAGCAGATGAGGAATCGGTGCCTGCGTTAGGATCCATTTAGATAATCGCAAAAAAATCGCAGCACTCGTGGTAAAATAATGTTGCTGGTGGGTGCACACCACGTACCCCGATCCAGGTGTACTCCAATATAAATTCAAATATGCGGCAGCACTCCAAGAATTCCAAAAGCAAAGTGAAAATTTATTAACACTCCATGCAAAAATACAGCGACGTTTCTGACTGCACACCGCAGTCTTTTTTCAAGCTCAAGTGAACACACTACCAATGCCGGTATAAATACGTGATACAATCAGGTGATCTGACGTGAAAAAAATTATCAACAGGTGTGCTAGGATTGACACATAAATCCATATGTCAAAATACAGTGATTATAGATACAAAATCATAGTGTATAATATCTGATGAAATAATTACATAAATTTAAATTAAATTTATGTAATTATTTCATCAGATATTATACACTATGATTTTGTATCTATAATCACTGTATTTTGACATATGGATTTATGTGTCAATCCTAGCACACCTGTTGATAATTTTTTTCACGTCAGATCACCTGATTGTATCACGTATTTATACCGGCATTGGTAGTGTGTTCACTTGAGCTTGAAAAAAGACTGCGGTGTGCAGTCAGAAACGTCGCTGTATTTTTGCATGGAGTGTTAATAAATTTTCACTTTGCTTTTGGAATTCTTGGAGTGCTGCCGCATATTTGAATTTATATTGGAGTACACCTGGATCGGGGTACGTGGTGTGCACCCACCAGCAACATTATTTTACCACGAGTGCTGCGATTTTTTTGCGATTATCTAAATGGATCCTAACGCAGGCACCGATTCCTCATCTGCTACGACTGGTTTGTCAGCTGATTCTACCTACACCCATGCACCTGTGTTCACGGATGGCGAGGCTAGACACATCATGGGAGGTCTGACGGGAGATCCCACATTTCTGCGGACTCCTGCTCTTATCGATATTAAACGTGAGTACGAAATGGAGACTAGAAAAATTGTTGGACTTGAGCTACACCTGACCACACTCGGGGAATATTATAGATACAAACGGATCCCCAGAGGCCTACGATCCCAACTTAGACCTTCACTGAACACGTCTCATGATGAGTTTAAACGCATGTTTGAGCATATATCCAATTGCTATGGTCAAGACATATTGTTGCTTAATATCAAATTCTTACAAAAGGACTTACTTATGTTGACTGATAGACGTGCTGAATTGGAGCGGACATTGGAGGCGGGCTTGACTCCGGATGAATATGCAGCCTATCTACAAAGACAAAATGAATATTTGAGTAAATATCGTAAAGACATAGAAGAGACCAAAAAGAGGAAATGGTTCAGGGATGAAAAGGACTATATTTCGGGGAACCTATATGCATGGAATAAAGATGGACAGAATCAGAATCAGAAGCGTAAGGATCGTCTTCTAAGTACCATTGCAACGGCTCCTATTACACCGAGGAAGCCTTTTTTCGAGCAGCGCCCCCTGACGGACGGAAAAAACCTACCAGAAGAGGGGGCAGTCGGAGGAGGCGATACACCAAAGGCGTCTACAACCACCAAGGTATCCAGAACACGCACGCAGAACAAGGGGTCGCAGAAACGGAAGGACGAACCGAAAGTGAACTAACTGAATCTACTACAGTGGTAAATATATCATCTTGTGTGTTATCGGACAATCAAGTGACTGTGTTAAGTAAGGGTCTTTCTTTTTGCCCCGAGGCTCATGTTAACTGGTTCAATTTGGAGTTGGATCTTTTTCAATTCTTTAGACGGTTGAAATTAAGGGTATGGGGGGAAACCATAGCGGATAACCCAGTTATACCTTGTGAGGCTGAAATGTCATTAAATGTATTTGATTTGTACAACCGAAGTGATTTTACACCCACACAAACGGTACATGCTATTGAAACATATTCTCACCTGGTTAAGACTGACATTGACCGACTGCGTAGAAACACTCCGGACGGCTTCTTGAGACATCCAAACCTTAGGAGAGAGGAGATACAGGCTTTGACAGAGCTGGCCCATAATGACAAAATCACCATCAGACCAGCCGATAAAGGTGGGGCGATTGTCATTATGGACACAGTTATGTATGACAATGAAATCAGTAGACAACTGAGTGACACGTCTGTCTACAGACCACTGACTCAAGACCCAACCCCACTAATTAAGGAAAAACTGAAGGTCGTGTTGGACGTAGCATACAACAATCACATCATTGATAAAAAACTGAGGACTTTTCTGTGGACTGAGCATCCTAGAGTTCCTAGGTTGTACACTTTGCCGAAGATCCATAAAAATCTTCAATGCCCACCAGGCAGACCGATTGTGTCTGGCCGTGATTCTCTCATGAGCCGTTCTTCCATTTTTTTGGACAAAGTGCTACAACCGAGTGTTCTTCAGATGCGGTCCTACATCAGGGACACCACAGACTTTATCAACAAAATTGACAGGCTCGTGATACCGGAGGGAGCAATTTTGGCCTCTCTGGATATCACGAGTCTGTATACGTCTATTAAACATGAGAAAGGGACTGCAGCGGTTAGAGGGGTCTTGGCTAGATCTGAGTGGTCTGAACAGTGTCAACAGTTTATTTTGGAGTTACTTGAGTTGGTACTTACGTGTAATTTTTTTACCGTGAAAGGGAATTTTTTTCTGCAGTTGATGGGATCGGCGATGGGGTCCAATGTGGCCCCATCTTACGCTAATTTGTTTGTACAGGCATTGGAGGAGGCATTCGTCTATGGATCACACCACTCCCGGTATTTATTGGGGTGGTGGAGATTCATAGACGATGTTTTCCTCGTATGGACAGGGTCAGAGAATGAATTGCTGGAGTTTTTGCATTTCCTGAATCATGTGGATAGTGATATCACATTCTCGATGACACATTCACGTACATCGGTGTCGTTTCTGGATACACTAGTATATATACATGAAGGAAAATTACAGACGGACATTTTTTCCAAACCCACTGATCGCAATACGTTGCTGAGATATGAATCTAGTCATCCTCCGAGTATGAAGCGCAATTTGCCGAAGAGCCAATTCTTACGGGCAAAACGCATAGTCTCGGATGAAGCTAGATTGGGTAAGGCATATAACACTATGATAAACAACTTCATTGAGCGGGGTTACCCACGATCTGTGGTCAATGACCACTGTAGTAGTGTAAATACACTTGACAGGAGTAGCCTTCTATCTGCTACAACAAAAACCGCACGGCCGTCACGGATACCATTGGTTACTACATATAACACATGCAGTAGGGACATTGCACAAATAGTTCATAGACATTGGGCAGTTGTGAAGAATACTTTTCCAGACATCCCGGAATTCCAGCTAAAACCTTTACTTTCCTACAGGAGATCCAGGAATTTAAAGGACCAGCTGGTGAAAACCGGTGACCGCATGATTGGACAGGTGGATAACCGTAAGACAGGTTCTTATCCCTGCTGGAGGTGTGTGAATTGCAAATACATGTTCAAATGTGATAAATTCACACACCCCAGAACTGGTAAGACATTTGATATTCGCAAGTATTTCACTTGCGATTCTGATTGGGTGATATACTTACTGATGTGTCCATGTCAACTAATATATGTTGGGGAGACAACGTATGATGTGCGGACAAGAATCACCCAACACAGATACACGATCAGGAAGGGTAAATTGGACCTCCCTGTACCCAAACATTTTGTGGAGGCTGGCCATACGGAGCGGGATCTGAGATTTCTGGTGCTTGACCAAATAGCACCATTACCCCATGGAGGTGATAGGCATTCGAAATTGAAACGGAAGGAGTTGGAATGGATCTTTAGGTTGGACACGCTGAGACCCAGGGGCCTCAATGCTGACTATAAGATCCTTCCTAAATATTGCAACTGATCTAGATAATTGTACCTGTTATGGAGAGGGCGGATATGTGCTGAATTTGGACTCTCGTGATGTGTTTCTAGTCTAGCTATTGGTGACATAGGAGGTGAACACAGAAAAAAGTTTTACTTTTTAACAGTTTTTCTGTTTATACATTATATTTATCTTGTGCATGTTTGTTTTCATTTTTTCAGATTTGACATCAAGCTATTTGTGGAAGTCATGGATGCACGCTCGCCGTAGAAGGAGAACAGGAAGCCGAATATATTTGCATGATCCCCCTGACAGACCGTATCTGGATTTATTTTCGAGTCCGGGTGACCAGTTAAGGGGGTGTGTTGTACGTGTCCAGATGAGTGGTCCCTACGGGTTTGTCTGATGCCCTACCTGAGGAATGAAATCGGAGCTTTAAGCTGCTGTGGAGTTCTAATTGGTGGTGGCGGAGGATAGTGGAGGGAGAGCGCCGACGGATTGACTGTCTTGCTCTCTCACCCCCCGCATTGTTGGGGATAAGCCACGATTTGAGTCTGTTTAACACGTGATTTGACACACCGATAACCCCTGGTAATTACCTGTTTTTGGACTTATTGTCATTGTCTTCTTTTGTGGGCGTTCCCATTGCACTGATCTGTCAGAATAGGGGTGGGCGTAATACAATGCTTATTGCGCATGCGCAGCCTACACGTACACGCACAATGTTTGCGTTCCATTTAGGCGTGCGCTCCACAGTCTCTAGGATCTCACGGCTGCTGTTCGTTAATGGTGAGCGAGCAATCCTGACTTCTTTTATGTTTGATACTCTGTAATATACTTATTTTAAGTACACGTACACTTGAATTTATGTAATTATTTCATCAGATATTATACACTATGATTTTGTATCTATAATCACTGTATTTTGACATATGGATTTATGTGTCAATCCTAGCACACCTGTTGATAATTTTTTTCACGTCAGATCACCTGATTGTATCACGTATTTATACCGGCATTGGTAGTGTGTTCACTTGAGCTTGAAAAAAGACTGCGGTGTGCAGTCAGAAACGTCGCTGTATTTTTGCATGGAGTGTTAATAAATTTTCACTTTGCTTTTGGAATTCTTGGAGTGCTGCCGCATATTTGAATTTATATTGGAGTACACCTGGATCGGGGTACGTGGTGTGCACCCACCAGCAACATTATTTTACCACGAGTGCTGCGATTTTTTTGCGATTATCTATCTATCTATCTATCTCCTATCTATCTATCTCCTATCTATCTAAGGTATAAGTAGGGCCCCAGGACAAATTGTAGGATATATAATGGAAACATAGGTAAGAATTCTGTGCATGATAATACAGTCATAGCTAATAACACCAGTAAGCAAATATTATCCCCACACTGTACATGTTACTGCCATACTGTTACTAAGCAAACCCACCAATATTGCCAATACTACCAGTATATAAGTAACAAATAATATCACCCCATCTTGAGCACGGCCATTACCACCACACCATGAGCACGGCCATTATCACCACATAATGACTAATACTGCAACACTGTGACTGAATACAATCCACTATATAAAACACTAATATTACCAATAATACGAGTAATACCATCACACCATGCCCACTACTCTCACCATACAGTGACTGGATACCACTATACTGTCACCAAATAACAGCCACTATAAGGCCCCGTTGTTCATTCTTCAGCGCGGACAGGGCAGGAGCGCGTGCCTCCCATAGACTCCCATTATGAGCGGGAGGCTAACGGCATTCCGCGGCGGACAATTCCGTCGCGGAATTCCGCTACCTTTCCTCAGTGGGAACGGGGCCTAAAAGACCAATATTCTCCAAAAGCAGTGACAATAGAACACAGGTGTCACACTCCAGCCCTGCAGCTGTTACATCACTACAAATCCCATCATGACTGGACAGCTAAAGCATGATGGGAATTGTAGTTTTGTAACACCTGGAGGGTCGAGTGTGACACCCCTGATACTGAGGTAGATCCCAGCTGTATAAAGGTTCTGCAGACCTTATAAGTGATTATAGTGCAGTTACATCCTGTGACTCACAGTAGGCGTCTTCTCTGCATGACGAGACGTCCACTTTTCCTTTTCTTCTCCATCTGGCTCCGGCCATCATGAAGGCTTCTCTGGCCATGACTTCTCTCCACGGGATCTGTCAGACAGACATTTTAGGCTTCATGCTCCAGCAACATCCTCATCTATACATCCCTCCATATAGAATAGCCCCCCTGCACCCCCCCATACAGAATAGTCTCCCTGCATCCCCTCCCATATAGAATAGCCCCCCCATATAGAATAGCCCCCCCTGCATCCCCCCATATCAAATAGCCCCTCCTGCATCCCTCCATATAGAATAGCCCCCCCTGCATAGAATAGCCTCCTTATAGAATAGCCCCCCCTGCATCCCCCCATATAGAATAGCCCCCCCCTGCATAGAATAGCCCCCATATAGAATAGCCCCCCTGCATCCCCCCCATACAGAATAGCCTTTCCCCCTGCATCCCGCCATATAGAATAGTCCCCATATAGAATAGCCCCCCCTGCATAGAATAGCCCACATATAGAATAGCCCCCTGCATCCCCCCATACAGAATAGCCGTCCCCCCCATATAGAATAGCCCCCCTGCATCCCCCCATATACAATAGCCCCCCCTGCACCCCCCATATACAATAGCCCCTCCTGCATAGAATAGCCCCCATATAGAATAGCCCCCCTGCATCCCCCCCATACAGAACAGCCGTCCCCCTGCATCCCCCATATAGAATAGTCACCCCCATATAGAGTAGCCCCCCTGCATCCCCCCATGTAGAATAGACCCCCTGCATCCCCCCCATATAAAATAGCCCCTCCTGCATCCCTCCATATAGAATAGCCCCCCCTGCATAGAATAGCCTCCTTATAGAATAGCCCCCCCTGCATCCCCCCATATAGAATAGCCCCCCCTGCATAGAATAGCCCCCATATAGAATAGCCCCCCCTGCATCCCCCCCCATACAGAATAGCCTTTCCCCCTGCATCCCGCCATATAGAATAGTCCCCATATAGAATAGCCCCCCCTGCATAGAATAGCCCACATATAGAATAGCCCCCCTGCACCCCCCCATACAGAATAGCCGTCCCCCCATATAGAATAGCCCCCCTGCATCCCCCCATATACAATAGCCCCCCCTGCACCCCCCATATACAATAGCCCCTCCTGCATAGAATAGCCCCCATATAGAATAGCCCCCCTGCATCCCCCCCATACAGAACAGCCTTCCCCCTGCATCCCCCATATAGAATAGTCACCCCCATATAGAATAGCCCCCCTGCATCCCCCCATGTAGAATAGACCCCCTGCATCCCCCCCATATAAAATAGCCCCTCCTGCATCCCTCCATATAGAATAGCCCCCCCTGCATAGAATAGCCCCCTTATAGAATAGCCCCCCTGCATCCCTCCATATAGAATAGCCCCCCCTGCATAGAATAGCCCCCTTATAGAATAGCCCCCCCTGCATCCCCCCATACAGAATAGCTGCCCCCTGCATCCCCCCCATATAGAATAGCCCCCGCCATATAGAATAGCCGCCCCCCTGCATCCCCCCATACAGAATAGCTGCCCCCCTGCTTCCCCCCCCCCCCCCCCCCATATAGAATAGCCCCCCTCTCCCCCCCAAATCTCTGGCCACATGTGAAGGGGTTAAAAAAAAAAAAAAAAAACACATTCTCACCTCACCTCGCTCCCCAGCAGCTTCGTCCTCCTCGTCTTCGGTCAACGGCGGCGGCGGCAGCAGCAACCTCTCTTCTCTCTCCTCCAGGTCCTCAGCGGCGCGTCAGGGAAGTGACGTCAGCCGCTGGGGGCCTGGTGGAGGTGGCTGCAGACGTGCCTGCGCGCTAGGCACTTGGGGGGATCAGGCGGGGCGGAGACACGCTACAGCAGCCCCCTCCCGCCTCCACAGCCCGCTCACCCCGGCCCGGCTGGCCCGCTCCAGAGGTGCTCCTCCAACCAACGAGGGGCCGCTGCGGCCGGCTGCATCGGGCCGAGCGGCTGGGCAGAGAGAAGCGGGCTGCGGTGGCGGGCCGCAGCGGTGATTTTTTTTTTTTTTTTTAATTATGCAGCCCGGGCGGCACACGGACTGGTAATCCGGCCAGCCCAGCGGGCATTTGCCCGGCTTGCCAGATTACCAGTCCGGGCCTGTCTGTGACCTATGCAATGTTCTGCAGGGATGGGGGGGGGGGGCTGGTGGCTGTACTGTGATGTTCTGCAGAAATAGGGGTTGTGACCTATGCAATGTTCTGCAGGGATTGGGGGGGCTGGTGGCTGTACTGTGATGTTCTGCAGAAATAGGGGTTGTGACCTATGCAATGTTCTGCAGGGATGGGGGGCTGGTGGCTGTAATGTGATGTTCTGCAAAAATAGGGGTTGTGACCTATGCAATGTTCTGCAGGGATGGGGGGCTGGTGGCTGTAATATGATGTTCTGCAGAAATAGGGGTTGTGACCTATGCAATGTTCTGCAGGGATGGGGGGCTGGTGGCTGTAATGTGATGTTCTGCAGAAATAGGGTCTGTGACCTATGCAATGTTCTGCAGGGATGGGGGGCGGGTGGCTTTACTATGATCTGCAGAAATAGGGGCTGTGACCTATGCAATGTTCTGCAGGGATGGGGGGCGGGTGGCTTTACTATGATCTGCAGAAATAGGGGCTGTGACCTATGCAATGTTCTGTAGGGATGGGGGGCTGGTGGCTGTAATGTGATGTTCTGCAGAAATAGGGGCTGTGACCTATGCAATGTTTTGCAGGGATATGGGGGCTGGTGGCTGTACTGTTATTGATAGTCCTTGGTCTGGGTATACATTCATTCCCTTCTCAGTCACCAATGTTTTTAACCCCTTATCGTCAAAGGATGTAAACCCCTCTCTATACCGGACTTCCCCTGGCCGCTATCATTAGCCTGGGAACTGCCACTAGTAGCCGCATGGAGTGATGGAGCGGAGGCGGGCCAACCCACCCCCAGTGGGAAGAAATCCTAGCCCCTCCATGACGTGACTCCATTAGAATTAATTGAACCCTATCATAGAGGGGCGGGGGTCACTAAGGGTGGGTCGGCCCGCCTCCAGTGCTTCAGTCTGGGCTTGGTGGTACAGTCACTTTAAACATTTAGATGCCACTGCCAAAACTGAAAGCGGCATTTAAATGCCAGATGGGGTGATGAGCTTATTGCCATGCGATCACGGAAAGCTGGTCCGTTATACTTACAACTGGGTCATCTTCTGGTTCCCGGTGCTGTCCCTGTCTTGTTGATTGTTTCAGGCCGTCTGCAGCAGCTTGAAGCAATCGCACACAGATAACATAGATCAATGCAGTACATAGGCACTGCACTGATCTCTATGAGCAACCATGCTCATAGAATTCCCCTGGGGGGGGGGGGAACTGAAATTTTTTTTCATTTATAAATTCCATTCCAAAAAAAAGTTTAAATGACCCCCTTTCCCCCTTTTTTTTAAGGGGTACTGCATTATTACATTGTTTAAATAAAGTTATATTTGAGGGCCGTGGCGTCATGACGTAGGACGCAGAGCTGGTTCCTCGCTCCTCTCCCTCCTCTCCCTCCTGCCTATGGACTCCCTGTCAAGTGAACCCTGTAGCCGTATGTAATGCCGCATGGACGGACTGACCTGTGTGGCTCCCCGCTCGTCGTTTCAGGGGAACGGAGACGTGTGCCGGGAAGGAATGTCTGGGTCGAGGCAGACCTGGTGCGGGCAGAGACTGGGCGGCAGGTGTTGGAGAAAATGCAGGCACTTGTCGGGATTTACATATGACACGTAGCAGAATGGCTTTCTAATGAATATAATGAATTGACTATCTGGTCCTGAGACCTTATGGAAGCTTATTTGTTTTAAGTAAGTACAACCGGGGCTCTAATTATGATCTCATTTCAGCCATACTATCACCATAGGAGACGGATAATCTGGAAGGGCACACTGTGTTGCAAGGACTATTGGCTGCACAGCTTCTCGTGGGGGTAAGGTGTCTTTAATGGCCTTGAAATATATGACAGGAGTCACTTTGCCATTTTGTTATGCTATTTTTTTTACATGTAAATGTCAGCCTTGCTAAGCTGAGTATATCTTTTGGCTAAACATGTTGACCTATGTGACAAAGGACATTGAGTGGTGATATATCTCCACATATGCTTATAGGTCCACAAGAAGGGACCTTATCAGTGGTGAACATATACCCCTATCTGGATCTGAATTGACTAAGGTGATCTATAAGCAGTAAGATGTCGTGTAAAGTCTCTAAGAAAATAGTGGTGTCTGCCTCGCCCAGGAATAAAGCGGTGAATATAGATAAATTTTTGAAGTCTCCAACAGCTGGTGCCAATAAAAACCGCTCATATCTATCTCCGCTGCCCAAGGGGGCCGTAGGTGGCTCCAATTGCTCTAGCCTTGAAGAACTCAGGGAGGTTGCAGAGGAGGGAGCTGAGACACTGGACGATGGGGTATCTCTGGATACAATTCTCTCAGAAATCAAGACCTGTAACAAATCTATATCTGATTTGACTTTAACGGTTGGTGCATCTGCGGATATTGGCTTCATTAGAGGTGATTTAAATAAGATCAGAGACAAAATTGGGACATTTGAGAATGTTCCTATTATGGAGAAAGAAATGGCTGAACTAAAGAGTATAGTGAAGGAACATGGGTCACAGATATCTGCCACTCAGTTGAAGCTGAATGACCTTGAAGACCGATCTCGGTGGTCAAATGTCAGGATATTAGGCCTACCAGAAAAGGCAGAGTCGGGGGATCCGATTAAATTTTGTTAAGAATGGTTGATTGAGATCTTTGGGCAGAATGTTTTTTCTTCTATGTTCAAGTTAGAGAGAGCTCACCGAGTGCCGTTTAGGGCTTTACCTCCAGGCTCTCCGCCAAGGACTATGCTTATTAAAACTCTTTGCTCTGGTGACAGGGACACAATTCTCAGACTTGCGAGACAAAAAGCCCCTGTTACGTATAATGGGGCTAGGATTTCTTTTTTTCCTGATTTTTTGAGGTCTACACAGGCTAAAAGAAACACATTTAAGGATGTTAAGATGCGGCTGAGACAGGCTGAAATTCCATTTTCATAAATTTTTCCAGCCAAGCTGCGAGTGACTCATAAGGATATTGTCCGCTTTTTTGCTAACTCGCAGGATGTAGCGGCTTGGCTGGATAATGAAGGGATATCTTGATTTTAGTATGAAGCTTTTGTTGAATTGGAAGCGGGGGGGGGGGGGCTGATTCTGAGGGGAGGGGGAGGGATTGTGCTGTTACGGCAAGTTAAGAGGCAGCCCGGGCCTAGATGGTATGGGTGGTCAGGAAGTTGGGGGAGGGGCGAGAGAGAGAGGGAGTGGAGCCTTTTTTTCTTTCCCTTTCTTCCTTTCAATTTCTCTTTACTGAATGGCTGAATAACTGAGAGTATTGCTCTGGAATGGGAGGGGAACGGGGGATAGGGCTAAGAGATGCACCATTTTTGACCTAGTTGGTAGACACCTGCCGGGTATAGTTTGCCTGGTGGAGACACACTGCACGGCAGAATCTCTTGGCAGAATGTTTCTTAGATGGGCTAGGTATGTGTATCACTCAGTATTCTCCTCTTACTCGGCGGGGGTTACTGTGTACCGTATTTTTCGCTTTATAGGACGCGCCTTTTGATAAGACTCACCCCTGATTTTAGGGGGGAAAAATTGAAAAAAAAAATATTTTGCTCATTGTCACAGTTTGGAGATAGCAGCAGTGTGATTGGTGCCAATCCCCCCATATAGTGCCCCACATAGTAGCCAATGCCCTCATACAGTGCCCCATATAGTAGCCAGTGCCCCCATATAGTGCCCCACATAGTAGCCAATGCCCTCATACAGTGCCCTATATAGTAGCCAGTGCCCCACATAGTAGCCAATGCCCCCATATAGTGCCCCACATAGTAGCCAATGCCCCCATACAGTGCCCCCATATAGTAGCCAATGCCCCCATATAGTAGCCAATGCCCCCATACAGTGCCCCCATATAGTAGCCAATGCCCCCATACAGTGCCCCCATATAGTAGCCAGTGCCCCCATACAGTGCCCCCATATAGTAGCCAGTGCCCCCCATAGTAGCCAATCACCCCTGCGACCAGAAAAACAACAAACGGGCTACTCACCCGTCCACCGGCCACAGCAGCTCCTCTCCCGACACTCCGGTCTCCTGACACTCCGGTCTCCCGTCATCCTCCGGCACAGGCAGCGGGGGACAGAGAGACTGCCACTGCAGAACACTTCCGGGACACAGGCAGCTTTTCTGTACCCCGCTGCCTGTGCCCGGAGGATGACGGGAGGCCGGAGGATGACGGGAGACCGGAGTGTCGGGAGAGGAGCTGCTGGGGCCGGCGGAGAGGTGAGTAGGACAGCGATCCCCTCCGCCCGCCAAGCCGGCCCCCTCTATCGCCGCTTAGCCGATCAGGAGCCCAGGAAAGTGCTGCTCATTGCACTTTCCCGGGCTTCTGATCAGCTCAGCTGAGCGGGGATAGAGGGGGCGGGCGGAGGGGATGGCTCAGGGCCGCTCACTATGCATATGTATAGTGAGCGTCAATACAGGGGGCGGACGGGACGGCTTCCATGCGGTGCTCGGCACTGCTTGGGAGCCGTCTTCGCTTTATAGGACGCACTTAGTTTTTCCTCCCACTTTGGGAGGAAAAAAAGTGCGTCTTATAAAGCGAAAAATACGGTATATTCATAGTAAGATCCCTTTTAGTCTTATTGCAAAAAAAATAGACTCAAGAGGTAGATAAATTTTTTTGCATTGTAGGGTCTATGAGATGGTGATGATACTGGCGTTTCTCTGTGTCCCTCCTCTGTTCTCCCCACAATTACTATATGATCTGTATCAATTTTCTATAGAAAGGGGGACCCGCCTCTTCTTATGTGTGGCGACCTGAACTGTGTTCTGGATCCGTCCAGTGATAGGCGAGGCGGATCCCATGCTAATATAAAGCAAGTTACCCCACTGTCTAGGTTTGTTAATGAAGTAGGATGGAAAGACATCTGGCGCTCGCTGCATGGGGATGAACAGATCTTTTCATGTTTAGGTACATCATATATGACTGCATCCCGTATTGACCTGGCCCTTTGCAGCGAACAGATGTTGAAATGGATTTATGCTATCTCTTATGAACCTAGATCAATATCTGATCACTCCCCACTGGTAATACGAATTAAAGGTCCGTGGTACAGGAGGGATGGTAACTGTGGCTTTAGGTTCAATCCATATTGGCTTACTATTATAGAGAATAAGGACAAAATTAAGGAGGAGTTGAAGGTATTTTGGGACCTCAATAAAGGAACAGCTGACCCACTGATCCTATGGGACACCATGAAAGCCTTTTTGCGGGGAATTCTGATCAGAGAGGTTAATACAAAAAAAAAAATGCTTCTCCATCTATGAAGATAAATTCAAAAGCAGAGTCAGTGATGGGGAGAGGCAATTTGGGGAGGTGCCTTCTAGGGAAAATGGGGATGCTCTCCAATCAGCTCAAAAGGACTATACAGCATTCCTGATAAAGAAGGCCCAGCATAGGGTTTTTTTTCAGGGGGCGTAAGTATTTTATTGAATCTGGGAAACCTGGTAAATTCTTAGCGAAGATAATAGACATGCAGGACTCTAGGACCCCTATAGTGGCGCTATATGATGATAAGGGAGCTATTAGTAGATCGGCTGAGGGGGTCGACCAGGTTATCCACAAATTCTATTCTGAGCTGTATATATCTGAGAGTGGGGGAGGGGGGGATGAAGAGATAGAGGAGTATTTACAACGACTGGAGATTCCGAGATTGGACTTTGAGCATATGCAGGCTCTGAATGCACCTATTACAATAGAAGATCTTAGATTTGCTTTGAACAGCTTCAAGGGAAAGTCGGCACCAGGTACAGATGGTCTCCCATTTGCTATTTATAAAGAATTTTCTGACATATTGTTGCCATGGCTATTGGACACACTCCATGAATCCTGTCGGAGTGGTGCTCTCCCCCCCTCGATGAGGGAGGCGAGCATTGTCTTGATCGGTAAAAAGAATAAGGACCCCCTTCATTCTGAATCCCATAGGCCAATATCTTTTTTAAATTGTGATTGTAAAATTTTCGCTAAGGCACTTGCAATAAGACTGGGCAAAGTTGCCCCGATATTGATTGGGAAGGAGCAGACACGGTTTGTTCCTGGCCGAGTCATTTTTGATAACATTTCCAGGGCACTGGCAAATATTCAGTTGGATTCCGGGGCCCCCTGTTCCATCCTGTCTCTGGATGCGATGAAGGCGTTTGATAGGGTGGAATGGGGGTTCCTTTGGAAAGTTTTGGAGTCTTTTGGCCTGGGCCACCAGTTTATTTCTTTTGTTAAACTTCTCTATTCATCTCCATTGGCTAAAGTAATTAACAACGGTAGGGCCACGGATTGGTTTATTCTGGAGAGGGGGACTAGGCAGGGGTGCCCTTTGTCCCCCCTGCTTTTTGTGTTTTTTATAGAGCCTTTGGCTATTATGATAAGGGGGGCAGAGGAGGTAGATGGTTTTGGTCTTAATGGGAGGGCCGAAAAGATACTGCTATATGCTGACGACATACTTCTCTTTCTGAGGGGGGGTGAGAGCACTGTCCATAATGTTATTAATATTGTTTCAAAGTTTGGGAGTGTGTCCGGGCTAAGAGTTAATTGGGAAAAATCATCTTTGTTACCGGTGGGAGACTGCCCTGTAGTGTCTAGCTCTATGGTTAGTGTGTTGAACGTGGATGACTCGATCGACTATTTAGGGATTAAAATCTCCTCTACAGTTGATAGATTTATCTCATTAAATATGAAACCTCTATTTGGTAAAATTAAGAAGAAGATGGAATTCTGGAGTAAATTGCCCTTATCTATGGCAGATCGTATGGGTATAATTAAAATGGTTATCCTTCCACAGATTTTATTTGTCTTGTTTTCATCGCCTGTATGGATTTCAGGCACATGGTTTGGCAAGATCGAGACCTTGCTCAATTTATTTATTTGGGGGAAACAGAGGCCTAGAATTAAATATCACAATTGGACACCTAGACTAGAGGACGGAGGTATGGCGATGCCGGATTTTCGTCTGTACTTCCTGGCGGCTGGTGCTCAACTGTTTAGGAAGTGGAAATCCTCCCCTATCATTCAGTACATAATGCAGACTATTAAACCTGATTGGGAAGAAGAGGAATTTTCTTTTTTTACATGTTTGGAGGGAGAAATGGGAGGGGTAAAGGTTTTTTCTTATGTTGATCTATACATTAGGACTTGGAATGCACTGAAAAAATTATATAAGATTAATGATGCGTTCACACCTACAGGATCTGCAGCAGATTTTCTGCAGCAGATTTCATTTAAATAACTGAACACAGCATCAAATCTGCTGCAGATCCTGTAGGTGTGAACGCACCCTAAAGGTGTTTTTTGTTTTTCGCCTATTTGGGGAAATATAAACTTAGTCGAATTTGCACACTTTCGGGAAGCCGATTTCTGGATCTAGAGAGGGGTCAAATATATCTCACAGATTGTAGAAGAGGGGAGGTTAGTCTCGTTTCAGGACCTTAAGCAGAAATTTGCACTTTCAGATGCACATTGGTTTAGGTATCTACAATTAAGGCACGCTTATAAAGCTACTCACAATCTTGATGTTTGGTGTGTTCAAGCACATGTTTTTTTTGATTATTTACTTACCCCAATGTCAGGGAGAAAATGTCTGTCTGAAATTTATTTACGCTTGCTGAATGAAGGGGGAGGGGGTGCCCTGGGGAAAGCTAGAGAGAAGTGGGAACTTAGAACAGGGATTGTATCTGATGATCTGTGGGCGGAAGCTGTTCGGAACATATATACTGTCTCGTTTAGCTCTGCCCATAGATTGATACAGCTGAAGATCCTACTTGGAATATATCTCTCCACTAGGGATTTATATAGGAGGGGATGTAGATCTAACTCTGAGTGCCCCAAATGCCGGATGGAAGATGCTGACTTTTTCCATTTATTGTGGGACTGTCCTGTTCTTCAAGAGTTTTGGTCCACTGTGAAAAGAGGTATAGAGGGGAAGCTGGGTCCTGTTGTTGGCTTGGACGTTCCCAGATTTGTACTGGGGGCGTACAAGAATGATCAAAGGAATGGATTATTGATTAAAATCTCCAGAATGGATTATTGATTAATAAATTAATATCACTTGCTAAAATAGTTATTTCTAGAAGGTGGTTTGGAGAGAGTGCCCCTCCTGTTGATGAATGGAATAACTTGGTGGCGAACTCCAGGTAGTGGTTAAAAAAAAAAATCTGCTCCAGAAGCATATAGCATTGCTAAACTGTGTAACCCAGTTCTAAAACTACCAAAAATCCATTTGTTTTGGGGGTCTTTGTTCTTTATTGTGTGGCTGTACTTCCTGGTTGAGCAGTTGTACACAGTACTACAGGTTCCAGAATGCAATGCTTTCCCACAGCTGTTCATCACAGTCCTCCTCCTGCCCATTCCCAGCCCAAATCTGTTGCAGAACATCTAGGCTGTGTTCACACATTGCAGTTTCATTGTGTTACTAAAATATTTGCAGTACTTTATCATTTCAGTGTGTTCCCACCCACACAGCGCACTGTTACTACCTGTAACACAGATATTGGAAAAAAGAGCTTTTTGAATTATTTTTTTTTTCCTTCTCATCTATTCTTCTCATCGCACATATTATGATCAAGCATCTGTTATCGTTGAAGTTGAGCCCCACAATAAGGACTTTATCCAATACTATCTTACATGGGACATACTGTTTATGCCTCGTTTTTTCTCCAGGTGGAACTGGCAGTGCCGGCTCTGATCCTCTCTGCTGTTTAACATCATTTACTTGTATTACTGCATCATTTTTGTGAAGACGCTGCAGTTCTGTAATGAAGCTCCAACATGTGTGAACATAGCCCTAATTTCACTGCAGAGCTTTGCACAATCAGTGAAGTTGCAGCAGCAGCTTCTTCTGGCTGGTTAGAGATGGTGAATCACTCAGGGAATTGGGGGATCCAGACAAGCCTCCTGTGACATTATGCCCTGCCTCCTGTCTGCATCATCAGCCTGTGCTCAGCAAACACACACAATGTGAGACGGAGGCATGTAATGTCTGTCTCCTAAGGGTGGAAAGCAGAAGGAGCAAGAGACAATGTGGATTGGCACAGAGGCCATTTTTTTTTCACTTCCTGGATTTCAATCAGCTACTAGTATAGTGATCCGTACAGATATGGTAATACATTGTATAGACACAGCTATATAACTTTTAATGTACTTTTAATAGAAAAACAGTTTTTCTTATGTGGAGTTCTCCTTTAACTACATGGCTCCAATATTGCCAACACTGTTTGTATTGGAAACTGCAGGTCTATAATCCCTGCAGTTCCAAATTGCCTGCTCTTCATACCAAATTTAAAAGAACTTTATTGAAATAACACCCAATGGCCCCTTCTCAATCCTTTAATTAAAGGGGTTGTCCAGGATAAGAAAAAGCACAGCTACTTTCTTGAAAAAACAGCACCACCCATGTCCTTAGGTTGTGTGCAGTATTGCAACTCGGTTCCACTTCGGTGCAACTGAACTTAAAAACCACATTAAGACTGAGGACAAGAGTAGCCTTTTTTAAGCCTAGCTAAATTCTTTAAAGGGGTTATCCACCTAGTGGAAACTTTATATATTGTTGGAGTTATATAGAAATGGTGCGCTGTGAGGTGGTGGTAGCGGCGTACACTGCTGAGCTGATGGATCCCGGCTGTTGGCACCCCATGTCACAGAAATGTAGACATAGCAAAGAAACACAAAACAAGCCCTAGCCCATGAAAACATTTAAAATACCCTCATACAGGAGTGGAAGGCTATAGCCGCCACTCCCATACCATCCTGAAAAATATATGCAAATGGTCACACCCAGCCCATAACAATCAGCAATGAAGGTATTATGCCCCCCCCCACACACACACACACACACAAACAGAAATAAAGCCAGGTGCTCAAAATATTAAACCACAACGTGTAGACCTAGTGAGCACAGATGAATGACCCAAAAATGGCCAATAAGTTCATACTAGTGATGAGCGAATAGTGAGATATTCGAATATTCGATATTCGTACGAATATCCCGCGAATATTCGATCCCATTAAACTCTATGGGAACAAGTATTCGATTAGTGAAAAATATCTATTTGACCATTTGGAGGGTAAAACCGGAAGCTGGGGGATTTGAACGCTTATCGAATATTCGCGGGATATTCGTACGAATATCGAATATTCGAATATCTCACTATTCGATCGAATATCTATTTGATCGAACAGTATTCGCTCATCACTAGTTCATACCAAACAAGTTTATACCAAAACACAAAAGCTATGTATGTGAAAGAGAAAAATAACCAAGCCAGGGTTCCTACATCCCATCCTGGGTCACCCTGTCTGGTTGTTGCAACCCCCGCCCCCCACCCCTTTGGTATATATAGTCCTTCACCTTTTATGCTTGGATATTTTTCTCTTTCACATACATAGTTTTTGTGTTTTGGGTTTTTTGGGTCATTCAGCTGTACTCACTAGGTCTACACATTGTGGTTTAATATTTTTAGCACTTTTCTTTATTTCTGTTGTGAGTGGGGGGCATATTGCTGATTGTTATGGACTGGGTGTGACTATTTGCATATATTTTTCAGGATGGTGTGGCAGTGGCGGCTATAGCCTTCCACTCCTGTATGAGGGTATTTTAAATGTTTTCATGGGCTACTGCTTATTTTGTGTTTCTCTGATATGTCTACATTTCTGTATATTAAATAAAAGATTAATATTTTTGATATTTCTAAATACTGTTGGTGTGCCAGTTAATTTCCTATAGTCTTCATCTTTGGTTAATTTTAAAGTGACTATACCACCAGGCCCAGGCTGAAGCACTGGAGGCGGGCCGACCCACCCTTAGTGGGAAGAAACTCTAGCCCCTCCATGACGTGACTCCATTAGTATCAATGGAACCCTATCATAGAGGGGCTAGGGTTTCCTCCCACTAAGGGTGGGTTGGCCCGCCTCCAGTGCTTCAGCCTGGGCCTCGTGGTACAGTCACTTTAATGTTGGTTTTCCTATACGGGGACTGTGCACCCGACTCAGAATAGCAGTTGTGCATACTCAGCCTGCATTCACACTTTCCCTGTTCCGCACGGAACACATACATGTAATGCTCCCCTGGGCAGCATCTGTAATAAGATGCTGGGAGCAAGGGAACTGTAATGATGCCATAATGACAGAGCCGTGTGGCTGATTCATTACAGAACGGCGCATATCTGTACAGTTCCCCCGCTCCCAGCATCTTATCACAGATGCTGCCCGGGCAGGAGGAGAAGTCCGTTACAGGCATTCCACGTCCGTGTTCCGTGCAGAACACAGAACGTGTTAATGCAGCCTTAATGTCCCTTTTTGAGCCTTTGTTCACCATTTACACTGCAGCCCTTCTGTAGAGGTTCCCCCGCCAGGCCTGAAGGTCTGATTTCTTACATGAAATAGATTTCTGAACTCAGGGAGACCAGCCAAAGACAACACTGCCGGCTGCTAGTGAAAGCGCTCAATGCAGTGAAGTCCTAGGTGCATTGCCCCCTGGGAAACATGAATATGCAAAAGGGGAGCCAGTGGAGCCTCATTGAAGAGTCTTAAAACACAGGACTAGCCCTCCGGGAAGGATCCAGCCAAGGGGCAGCTCCTGTTAGGAAACCACCAAAACCACCATATTAAGTGGCCCTATAAGTCAATGTAATGACAAGGGATAAACCAAGGCTAGGTAACCATCCACATACAGCTGTTTTGGGGTGTTGCCCCTCATCAGTGTGGAGCAGGATTCTGGCTAGGTGGGAGCAATGCCTAGTAGAGCCATAAGAGAAACAGATTGCTGAACACAGGGAGACCAGCCAAACGACAACACTGCCGGCTGCTAGTGAAAGCGCTCAATGCAGTGAAGTCTTAGGTGAATTGCCCCCCCCCCCAGCCAGAATCCTGCTCCACACTGATAAGGGGCAATACCCCGAAACAGCTGTATGTGGATGGTTACCTAGCCTTGGTTTATCCCTTGTCATTACATTGACTTATAGGGCCACTTAATATGGTGGTTTCCTAACAGGAGCTGCCCCTTGACTGGGTCCTTCCTGGAGGGATATCTGGCCTGTGTTTTGAGACTCTTCAATGAGGCTCCACGGGCTCCTCTTTTGCATGTTCATGATTCCTTACGTGACGGGGGGGTGGTGGGGGGTGGAGCTAGTGTTAGAGGTTAAGGGGAGACTGATGGGGGGGGATAGACGGGGGTGGATAAGGTATTTAGGGGATGCCCAGGATGGGTGGGTACCTTTTGGGATTTAGCCAATCTGGTGGAATGTTGCTGTAGCGGAGGAGAGAGGTTCCAGCTCCAGGGGCCATTTAAGGAGCCCTTCTAGGGACTCTCCAGTTGCTGGCTTGGCCTGGACTTTCCATTCTGCCAGAACGGAGAGGAATTCCGCTGGCCTGCAGGGGGAGCTGTCGTGCAGACCTACTTAGCACTGGAGCAACAGGAGACAAAGTCATCATCTGAGCATGCAGGCTGCCTCCACCCAGCGTGGTGTCCAGATGGTCCTTCAATGCACAGTGTTCTGGCAGCGGTGGCTGGTCCGTCAGCGCGGCAAGTTGGTACCAGTAGGTGCCTGAAGAGGGCAAAGTGAATGAGCCGGAGGATGCCCAAAAACTGTCATGGGATGCAGGACCTATCGCTGCTGGGCCCCCAGCTCGTATTTGTCTGTATTTTCTGTGCCTGTGGGGTCTGGGCTAGGGTAAGGGGGTGTAGCGGGCAGGAACATGGGGCAGAGTGGGATGATGGATTTCATGCTGGGGCTGCAGGCTTTCTTTTGTGGCTTGGGTCCGGGATACTGTTTTTTTGCCTGCAGCTGCTTGGTCCGCTCTAGGGAGTGGGGGTGGGGCGTCTGCTGTGCTGGGGTTACCTGTGAGCCTGCAGACTGGGGAGGGGAGGGGGGGGCTGCTGTGCTGGGACTGTTTGTAAGTCTGCATACTCTGGGGGTAATGGGGTGGTCTGCCTGCTGTGGAGGTGCAGAAACAGATTGACCATTAGACGCATAGGAGGGAGGCTGTGACCGGGTCAGATGACATTGCCAGGGGCGAGGTCTATGTATGCTTTGAGGGCCCCCTAGGTTTGCATTTAAAACAGGAGCTGTCATACAAAATCAACAAGGGGGGAGTACATGGGAATTGTTTCATTGCTCCCCTTAGAGAAATTTTACCTGGATAGGGTGGAGCCTGGCAATGATAAAGTATAAGGAGGAGAGTCGGCAGTAACGGCAGGTTTGGAATCAAGTGTAAGTTGAAACATGAATGCTCCTCTTATGGCGGGATGCATGGGGCGGCATGGGATCACAGAAGTCCAGACGTGGGGGCAATGAGGCCAGGATAGGAGGTGGCGCGATGCCTCACTTCCTAAAATGATATCTGGATCATGGTGGATGGAAAGATTTTTGTTGGAAAGGAGTTTAGGAAGGGGGTAATTTGTGTTCGGCAGGCATTGCAGCACCCCCCTTCCCCGCCCACTCTTACTTACCCCCACCAACCCCTCCTGCAATTGTGGCGCAAAAGCTAGGGAAGGAATTGGTTCTGGGGAGGATGACAGGGCCGTTTCCTTCTCCTCCGTTGGCTAATCTGCTAGTTTCCCCCCAGGGGTGATTTCCAAGAAGTAGCCAAATAAGTTTGGGCTCATTCACCACCTGTCTTTTCCCAGGAGGGCTTCTGTGAACAATGTGATATATCTGGAAAAGTGTTCTGAGGTCTATACATTGTTTGATGTGGCACTTTGTTGGGTCCTGGGTTTTGGTCGGGACGTTGTTGGCAAAAACGGATGTGGAATCCTTATTTTGTTTGTTGCAGGTGCATCCTGAGAGCTTGCATCGGCTTGGATGTTGTTGGAATGGGTTTTTTTTGTTGACCGGTGTTTGCCTATGGGTTGTTTGATTTTTGAAGTGGGTGGTACGGTACGTGTCAGGGTTTGTTGTCCATTATACCTTATTTAGAAGGCTTTCTGTGTATTGGGCTGGGGGCATCTAATGTATGCGTTCTGTTGCTGCATACTGTGCACATTCTTGCCGAGCAATTCATTGAATAAGGCCTAAATTAAAGGAGAAGACTGGCCAAAATTTATATTAAAGTATTGTTTTGCCCCCCCAAAAGTTGTATAAATTACCAATATATATACAAAAAAAGGTGCGGGATACAGA
The DNA here is from genome assembly GCF_027789765.1 of Dendropsophus ebraccatus. NCBI lineage: Eukaryota > Metazoa > Chordata > Amphibia > Anura > Hylidae > Dendropsophus > Dendropsophus ebraccatus. The sequence goes on from NC_091462.1 coordinate 63,995,401, forward strand.
GGATTAACAGGAAAAAACAGGGTTGTGATAACTACCTGCACCACCAGATCACTCTATCCTATACTGAACAACCCACTTACAAGATATGTACACATAAATAGACTATGGGTATAGTTAAAAAAACTATCAGTTCTTTTATTCACATGATTAGTTAAAAAAGTGTAACAATAAAATAGAGTATACCATATAAAAAGTAAAAAAAAATGACCTATTACTATATAAACAATAAACATGTCCATGCGGTCAAGTTAATACAATCTTAGGCCAGGTTCACATTCTACAGTATATGCCACCGGCCATTCTGTGACCCGGCTGAGCCACAGAACGGCCGCTGTCAGTGAAGATCATCCCGGACGGTACTGCAGTACAAAGGCCGAGATTCCATTTATTTTCAAAGCAATGTAGCCTTAAAGCCTTAATTTTTTTTTTAAGTATTGTATTGCCCCCTAAAAGTTATACCAATCACCAATATACACTTATTACAGGAAATCCCAGAGCTGTGCGGGCTGAGGCTGCTGGAGAGGATGATGGCAGAGGGATGCTCAGTGTCCCTCCAGAGCCCTGTGTCCCTCAGTGTCCCCCTGCCACCATCCTCTCCAGCAGCCACAGGCCGAACACCTCTGGGAGTCGGCTCGTGACATCACCATTTTATCCAGGAAGTGAAGCCTTGATGCAGTAGTAGTGCAGGGAAAAAACGCACTTTATTAGCATTTCCCATAATAAGTGTATATTGGTAATTTGGATAACTTGGGGGGGGGGGGGGGGCAATACAATACTTTAATAAAAAAAATTGCCGGACTTCTCCTTTTAAGGTGCAAAGGATATCATTGCCTAACCTCTATGTTCACAGCTATGTCAGGGTACTGCAACACACTTTAAGGGCCATTAAATCATCTGCCAGCATCCTCTCAATAGACATTGCACTCACCCATATTGCTGCACGAACCAGAGCTGTCCCGACGTACGTTTCGCTTACTACTGCTTCCTCAGGGAACTACCCACCTCTCCCCAGTATCTCCCTTAAATATGTGTGGACCTACCATGGCTACCATGGAAGTACTTCCGGGATCGTGGCAACAGAAACAAGGCTCCATCACATATGGGCCAGCAACTTAACCAGAATGCAGAATGCAGGGCATGCACACTCCAGATAATGAGACCTCCCGGAAGTGACGCCCGCATCGACGACCAATAGAGTGCACACTCCCCTCTGCACAAAGTTACCTCAGAGACTACACTAGGGGGGACAGTTGACAATACTAAAGTTGTGATATATACTGTATAAATGATGTGAAGCGTGATTTATATAATATATCTGGATTATAAATAAACATAATGGTGACAATTCATAAGTAAATTAACAGCATGATACAAAATGACAAAATAAGTCATATATTGTAGTGAATGAATACAGTTAGTGAAAATAAAAATAGTTTATAAGCTAAAATTATTATGTTAATTTGTTTTCCCTAAGACCCATTGGCATCACAACATATGGGGTAAATTCGCCCCTGCGAGCCCCTGGGACGAAGGAATATTTAATGAAAAAATAACAATTAAATTTTAATCCCCTCCTCCATGAGGTATAAATAGGCTCCACCTCCCCCTAGACCTCAGTCTAATTATAAAGAAACATAAAACACAGGGAGGGAGTCTTGTGATGCCAATGGGTCTTAGGGAAAACAAATTAACATAATAATTTTAGCTTCCCTTACGTCCCATTGGCATCACAACATATGGGGAATTAGCAAGCATTATCCCCAATGGGCGGGTTATTTATTACGTCCGCATTAAGAACAGATCTTGCAAAGGTTGTTCTTGACAAGAAAGAAGTATCCAGCCTGAAATATCTCACAAAGGTAGTCAAAGACGACCAGGTAGCTGCCTGTCATATGTCCTCAAGTGGCACAGCAGCATGCTCTGCCCAAGTGGAGGCCACAGCTCTAGTAGAGTGAGCCCTGGTAAATTCTGGTGGATCCAGATCAGCAGAGGAGTAACATAAGGCAATGGAATCACAGATCCATCTGGATATTGAAGGTTTTGAAGCCTTCCTCCCCTTGTTCTTTCCTGCGAAAGGGATAAAGTAATTCTCATCTTTACGAAAATCACCTACTCTATGTAGATAGATCTTGATAGCTCTGGATACGTCCAATAAAGAAAGATCCAAGTCTTCTTTAGATGATCCAGTAGGAGAAAATACAGGCAATACTATTGGCTGGTTGATGTTGGCAAATGAAGCCACCATAGGCAGGAATCCTGGAAGGAACCTAAGGATAACTTTGTCTTGGGAAAAAATCACGTATGGAGGTGCGGAGCCAAGGGCTTGAAGTTCTCCAACTCTCTTAGCAGAGGTAATGGCTAGTAAAAGAGAAACTTTCAATGTTAACTTGAAGTCTACTTCCTCCCAAGGCTTAAAGGAAGGAAGACACAGGCGTCTCAACACAAAGGATAAGTCCCATGGGTCTACCTGCTTTACCAGGTTAGGCCTAGTCTAGCCTTAACAAAATTCTTTACCTCCAAGATCTGAAAGAAACGTGAGTTTAGGTGTGCAGAGAGGGCTGCTATCTGCACCTTGATGGAACTAGGTTTTAATCCTTTATAGAAGCCTTCCTGTAAAAACTCCAATGACTGTGGAGTAGAAGGTTTAAGTCCATCAATACTCCTGCTTGCACACCAATCTTGAAAATCTTCCAAATACGTGCATAAGATTTATTTGTAGTGCTACTACGAGCGTGAGAAAGAGTATACTATACCTTCTCAGAAGAACTAGAGTCTAATATGGTCCTCTCAGTCTCCAAGCTGTCAAGCTGAGGCTGGAAGATTCCTGCACAGATGTTGACCCTGGAATATTAGATCCGGATGCAGAGGTAACCTCCAAAATTCCCCTCTGCTCATATTCATGGGCAGGGTGAACCATGACCCCTTCGGCCAGAAGGGAGTTATTATTATTACTGACGACTGATCTAGACTGATCTTCGTCAAACTCTGGGAATCATGGCTATGGGAGGAAAGATATACGCCAGCTGGTATGTCCATGGTATTGTCATTGAGTCCACTACCGTGGGATTGTCTGCCCTGTAAAGGGAACAGAAATTCCTCAGTTTGGCATTGCTTGCTGATGCCATGAGGTCTCTCTGAGGAAGCCCCCACCTCTGGGTTAACTGAATGAACACTCTCCTTGAGAGAGACCATTCCCCCGGTAATGTCAGGCCTCGACTCAATCCGCCAATATATTGTCGACACCCCTGATATGAATCGCAGAGAGTCTGGTTTTTCTGGTTTCTGCCCAACAGAAAAATCTTCTCTACTTCCCTGAGGAGAGAAGGGGATCTGGTACCTCCCTGTTTAGGTACGCCACACAGGTCCTGTCGTTCATCCGGATTCTGACTGCTCTCTGTAAAATAGGAGGAGAAAAATTAAGAAGAGCTAGGTAAATCACTCTGAGCTCCCTCACGTTGGAGGGCAGAGCGGATTCCTGTTGACTCCAAGATCCTGCAGTCGTGATGACTGTCAGATGAGCTCCCCAACCTGTTCCTGAAGCATCTGTCGTGATGGTTATCCAGTGTGGTTCTGAAAATAAAACTCCATGTTTGACTTGTCTCCACCACATTAGAGAAGGTCTTGTTTGAGTTGATAGAACATACATCGCATCCAAGTCCTTCAGTCCTCGGTTCCATACTGTTAGTGCTTCTCTCTGAAGAAATCTCATGTGCCATAACGCCCATGGCACCGCGTCCGCAGCTGAGGTAAGGAGCCCTAGAAAGCGCATTTATGTTCTTATGGATACCTGACGAGGAGGAATTAGGAATTAAGTCTGATTTCTCTATGTTGATAAGCCAACCTAATTGTTGAAGTATGTCCTGGACATAGTTCAACTGAACTCTCAGAAGATCCTGAGTCTGAGTCATAATCAACCAATCGTCCAGGTAAGGGATAACTTTAACCCCTGTAAACGGAAGCGAACCATCATGGTGACACTACCTTTGTGAAAACAAAGGGTGCGGAGGTATTCCGGATGGAAGGACTTTGAATTGTAAGTGTCTTACCTTCCCCTGGATTTGGATGGCGAAGGCTCTCCTGTGAGCCTTCAGAATCGGTACATGAAGATATGCATCCGGTAGATCTATGGTGACCATAAAATCTCCCTCCTGGAGGATAGATTTTACCGATCTTATGTTCTCCATGTGGAACGTCTTCTTTATGATGCACCTGTTGAGATATCGCAAATCTATAATAAGCCTCCAATTTCCGGATGGCTTCAGCACTAGTAACACTGGGGAGTAAACTCCCTGACCGATCTCGGATAAAGGAACATCCTCTAGAGCCTCAATGGAAAGGAGGTAAAGAATTTCTGTCTCTAGGACTAAGTGTCTTTCTGGCTTAAGATTTCTTGACAGAAGAAATCTTGGAGGAGGAAGAGATGATAAATGAAGGACATAACCATTTTGAATAATATTTAACATCCAGTGATCTTTTCTTAATTCTTCCCAGGCAGGGAGAAACAAACTCAGACGTCCCCCCACTGGACAGCTTCTGCGTCAGAAATCTGGTTTCTTGTTGGTGTCCTTATTCTGCTGCTTCCCAGAACCTCTTCTGGAATAGTTTCTTCCTCGACCTCTGTACTGGTATCTCCCTTTGCCTCGCTGAGGAGATTTTGCTCTGCGAAAGGAATCACCGCTCTTATAGGACAATGGTAGGGACTTCCCCTCCTTGTCAGACAATTCCTCCATTAATTTATCCAGCTCAGAGCCAAACAGCCTACCTGGCTGGAACTCCATATTACAGAGCTGAATTTTGGAGTTAGCATCTCCAACCCAGGGTTTTAACCATAGCGCCCTTCGGCAGCGGTTGAGAGCGTACTAGTTTTTTTACGCTAACCTGGTTCCCTGAGATGCATCATCGCAGAGGAAGTCAATGGCCATAATGACCTTTTTTAAGGAGCGAAGGACCTTGTCCCTGCTAGCTCTACCTTCCAAATTTTCCTGGACCTTGGTCAGCCCTCTTCTTAGGCTTCTAGAAACCTCAAAGAAGAAATGGAGACTGCCCCTTGGGCTGCCGCTGCCGTATATGATCTCTTGAGGGCTACCTCCACCCTTCTATCCATCGGATCCTTAAGATTGGATCTGTCCTCCGCAGGCAGCACAGTACATTTTGACAGTTTGGCTATGGCCGGGTCCACCTTTGGAGGCTCAATCCAGTCCTTACATTGTTCTTCCTTGAGAACATATAAGGTCTTAAACCTCTTGCTCAAACCCGGAGCCTTTTCCGGTTCCTTCCATTCCGCCTGTAACATAGACACTGAAGTCTTACCCACAGAAAAAGCCCTAGGCTTTTTTGAGGACGACCAATCCTATCCTCTTCTATTTCCTCAGGGTGTATTTCAGCCTGCACAGCTTAGCAGAGCTTGTGAATTCTATCAGCTGTGAAATACCCCCTGAATAATTCTTTCTCATCTTCAGAAGTAGAAGAGGTTTCAGAAGAAGATGATGACTTAACTTCATCAATCACAGTAAAACTGAAAATGACCATAATCCTACAGCCATAAAGTAATATACTCACAGGCTGGGAGTAGAGAGAGAAATACTCCGTTTGGTCTTTAACTTAGGACACGGGCGGCGATTCTCATTAGCCGCTAAAGTCTTTTGCACATAGTCCTTGACCCATACAACTACATCCTGAACATCAGGCTCCTCATAGGTTTAGGTCTGCATGAAGGACAGCGTACTTAGGCATTATAAATATTTTTAGGCATTATAAATATTTTTAGGCATTCATAAATATTTTTATGAAAGAAAGGATGAATCTTATCTGGAAAAAATGATCCTCCTACGGTATCCATAGCCGTCAGGTAGAGGAGTCTCACACTCGGCACATGAAGTGCTTCCTTAGAAGGTCTTTTGCCAGCAGCAGGACTGGTCTCCATTTCAGACATCTGCAAATAATCAATGTATTACAATACATATAAACCACTAGCCTGGCTAGAGTGATATCGGAAAGAGACACTAGGTGGCAGCAACACTTACTTTTAAGCATATAGAAGAGAGATCGCAGCACTTTGCACTCAGATGTTTTCTATTAGATTCAAATGAGCCACAGAAAATCCTTCCAGAGGAAGACAGCCAGACCTAGAGGTAGCAACAGCTTACCTTCTGCCTTGAACACACAGCTAATCCGGCATGCAGAGAGACGCGCCGCTGCCGGCCCCCGGAAGTGACATGACACTGATGCCGCAGTGCTGAGATGCACGCAGCGCCGATGCGTTCCACAGTCGAACGCGACTGGAAGAAAAGCCAGCGGCTCCGGTGACACGCAGAGTGCGTTCCAAGACGCACTAGGTAAGAAAAACTTAAAAGCTAAGACCTGCAGAAGCAAATATCAGGATACTACCTGGACACCGGCTCCAGCGGCATCCCAGCAATCATTACCTGGAGAGAAAACCTGAATGCAACAGGTTAACAAAGCATAAAAACGGAGGAGGGACAAAGTCCCCTAGGGCTAACAGCAACGAAGTAAAAAAAGACTGAGGTCTAGGGGGAGGTGGAGCCTATTTATACCTCATGGAGGAGGGGATTCAAATTTAATTGTTATTTTTTCATTAAATATTCCTTCGTCCCAGGGGCTCGCAGGGGCGAATTTACCCCATATGTTGTGATGCCAATGGGACGTAAGGGAAGCAGAATATTATAGTCCATAAGGTGCAATAATAACAGTGTAAAGTGACAAAATACCAAAGCGATATACTAAATATATAATACGCAATAGTTTCAATCATATTCCCAAAAAACGCATCATGAAAAAAATGCACAGTCTGAATAGTGCAAAAAAATTTGCCAATATGCACTTATTACAGGAAATACACAAAGGGCCACATGTATCATCCTGCGAACGGATGATTTTCGGCGGAAAGTGCCGATTTGCGTATTTTTTTATCCGCAAATGGCCGATCTGCGAATAAAATATTCGCAAATCGGCACTTTCCGCCGAGTACGCCAGGGGGGCGGAAAGGGGGCGTGTAGTGGGCGGAACGGAGGGCGCGGACTCAGAGTCCGCGCGATTTACCATCCGTTTCGCCCAAATATACGCCGAAAACCTACTCCAGTCCTCAGCTGGCGTAGGTTTTCGGTGGTGCGCAGTACGCCTCTACATAAATCTCCGTAGCGCCGGAGCTGCGGGGGCATTTTTAAGTCCGGCGTAAAAAACGCCGGACTTAATAAATGCCCCCCAAAGTGTTATTTTCCCTGCACTTACTACTGCGTCATAGCTTTACTTCACTCGATAAAATGGTGATGTCACGACCTGCTGGAACTCCCAAAGCTGTGCAATGGCTGCTGGAGAGGATGGTGGCAAGACTGGGCACTGGACCCTAGAGTGTGTGACCAGGGCAACTGTGTGCCCAACAGCTGCTGCTGCCCCTGGCACAGTTGTGTACCCAGGATAATACTGTTGCCCGTCTCACGGCGGGGCAGTGTTCCCCTCTGCCCCAGGGGATGCTCATTGTTCCCGCTACTGCCTCTATCTCCCCACTACTGCCTCTAGCCAGAAACAGCAGCAGTGGTGGACGAGCAAATGGCGCTGGGCACCGGGTTTAAATTTGCTGATGCTCAGGGGTCTGAGTAGGTCCCGCCAGGCGGGGTGGGAGGCAGTAGCGGGGTGATGGAGGCAGTGGGGAGATAGAGGCAGTAGCCAGGACACTGTGGGACACTAAGCATCCCCTGGGGCAGAGGGGAGATTTGCCCCACCGTGAGACAGGTAATAGTATTATCTCGGGGACGGGGATACCGGCACCACAACTGTGACGGGCAGCAGTAGCTGCTGGGCACACAGTTGCCCTGGTCACACACTCTAGGGTCCAGTGCCCAGTCTTGCCATCATCCTCTCCAGCAGCCACCGAACAGCTCTGGGACTTCCAACAGGTTGTGACGTCACCATTTTTTATCATAGAAGTGAAGCCTTGATGTAGTAGTAAGTGCAGGGAAAAAAAAGCACTTTGGGGGAGATTTGTCATACTAGTGTAAAGTAGAGCTGGCTCAGTTGCCCCTAGCAACCAATCAGATTCTGCTTTTCATTCCTCACAGATGCTTTGAAAAATGAAAGGTGGAATCTGATTGGTTGCTAGGTGCAACTAAGACAATTCTACTTTACACCAGTTTGATAACTCTGCCCTTTTATGTGCATTTCCCGTAATAAATGTATATTGGTAATTTGTATAACTTTTTGGGGGCAACACAATAACATTTTTTGTCAGTGAACCAGGCAGTGGGCAGTTTTGTGGCATGTAATGGAGCTGTGGCGGTCTGGCACCCAGATCTGGAATTAGGGTCGGGGAGTTCTGGAGAAGGGACAAGGTTTACCTGAACACCATTGGAATTGATATTTGATTTTTGCCCTGCAGGAAGGCATTGACATAGCCGTTCAGGTGTGGAGGGATGCCAATGTCTAAGGGTCCATTTACACATCATCTGACAGATTATCTGCCAACAATTTGAAGCCAAAGCCAGGAATGCATGTGAAAAGAGGAGAAATCTCAGGCTTTTCATTATGAACCAATCTCTGTTTACAGTCTGTTTCTGGCTTTGGCTTCAAATCTTTGGCAGATAATCTGTCAGATAATCTTTTTGTGTAAATGGACCCTAAGGTATCAGACAATTGTTGTTTGTGGAGGGTCCTCGAAGTCAGTTGGCATTTTCAGATTTTGGACATTCGGGAGGGAACTAACTGTTCTTGACGCCTTGTTTTATGGTGGCTTATTGGTGGCAGAGTTTTGGAGGAACTGGCAGTTGATATAACTAATCCTCACAGAGTTTGAGTTTATGGAAAGTTAAGACGCAAGGTAAGGGGAAAAGCACACAACCATTTAGTATTACTTGCAATGTGCAGTGATGGAATAGGGACCACTAGTTGGAATATTCAGGTTTATAATGACAGACTGGGGGAAAATGTCACGACTCACTGGCAAAAAAAAACCAATTACATTGCAAAAATTACTATATAATCAGTGATTATAAAAAAAGGAAAGGTAAATGATAAAGACATGTGCCAAAAACAAATACCACCTGCCGGTCCCGGTACCCGTGTAGTAGTGGAGAGGAGACTTCCTCTCCACTTTTTTTATGATCACTGATTATATAGTAATTTTTGCAATGTAATTGTTTTTGTTTTTTTTCCGTTTACCCAGTAGTCCCCCTGGGATAAGTCTTGCATATAGCAAGGCTGGTAGTAGTGTGAGCACAGCCTGTATTGTAGGTTGATGCAGAATATACATTTTTAGATGTTTTAATGTTTTTTTGCATAGACGGTTTAATAAAGCTATTTTAATTATATATTGGTGTGCACTGTGTGTCTATACCCTATGTTTCTCTGTCCCTTTTGTTCCTATCTATTTGTCCTATGTCATAGGGTATACAGTAGCACCCTCATTTACTATTTTTGGTTCCAAACGACTCAGTCACTGTCTGAGCAGCCAGTCCATCAGTCGGGTCATGATGTGGACACGCCAGAGATCCCAGAGCCCAGCAGGGGTCCTGCAGCTCGCAGCAGGCACTGGGAGAGGTAAGTTGTTACTTGAATCAATTTCCTCCTGCAGGCTGCCCGCTTTTACAAAACGCTGGACTTCTCCTTTAAAATGTAACTTTTATTAAAGGGGTAGTGCAGCGCTCAACATTCACTAAATAACACTCATTACAAAGTTATACAACTTTGTAATGTGTGTTATTTAAGTGAATGGCCCCCTTCTCCGTGTCCCCCCCCCCCCCCCCCAGAGGTGTGGTGCATTATACTCACCGCATTGCTGTCGACACCGGACGCCATCTTGGGACAATGACGTAATCTTCAGGAGGCCCCCCTCCGGCGCATCATCAGCTGCTCAGCCGCCTCCTGAAGATTACGTCATTGTCCCAAGATGGCGGCCGGGGTCGACAGTAATGCGGTGAGTATAATGCACCACACTTCCGGGCAGTGGCATAGCTACCATGAAGGCAGAGAAGGCGACTGCTATGGGGCCCCTGCATGAAGGGGGCCCGAGGAAGCCTGCCCTGCCTTCATGGTACGTACTGACACTGACATCTGACCACTCTACCCCCAGGGGTCCTGAGAGGAAGAGGGACCCACCACTGCACTGTTCAGCCCCCTCACTTTAGTGCCGGGTGAGCGGGCTGAACAGAGGAGCAGGACCTGCCAGGTCCTGCATGGCACAGGAGAGGGATGGAGGACCTTATGGTCACATAAATACTTCTGGTCCTGAATACTTCTATGTGAAGATCAGCCGGGAACTACAGAAGGAGGAAGAGGGGAAGTCTGGGAGCTATAAGTGCTGTGTATTTGTGTCAATGAGTGTATATATGTATCTGTGGGTATATGTATATGTCAGTGTGTGTATATATGTATCTGTGTTTATATTTATATGTCAGTATGTGTATGTATCTGTGGCTATATGTGTATGTCAGCAATGTCTGTAGCACTGGTGTATATGTGTGTGTTTGTGTATGTCAGTTGTGTCTCAAGTGATTGACAGGTTTGCTCCCAAAGATGTTCTGCAGCAGCTTCTATTAATGCTGGGCCCTAATAAAAGAACCCACCACTAATATCTGCTGCATTTTCTTTTATTTCTGGTTGAGTATTTCTTATTACACTGAGATGATTTCCCTGTGTACAGTCTACTCATGGTGTATACATCAGCACTAGTGTAATCACATTACAGCGTATATATGTGTGTATGTCAGTGGCGTATCTGTATATATGTTAATGGTGCCTCTGTGTGTGTATATGTGCGTCATTGTTAGAGATGTGCGAACCGTCGGACTTTTGGTCCGACTGCATCTTTGCTCTATTACAATGCCTGCGATCTCGGGTGCATAGTTGCGCTCCCGGGAATCTGCGGGCATTATCTTTGAGGGAATTCAAGATACATTGTCATTGTCTGTGTTTGGGGGTGGGGGTAGGGGAGCATACAGGATTCATGAGGCCCCGTACAGTTTTTTGCTATGGGGCCCCATAAGTCCTAGCTACGCCCCTGCTTCCGGGGGGGGGGGGGGGGGGGAACACAGGGAAGGGCGCCATTCACTTAAAGAACACACATTACAAAGTTGTATAACTGTGTTATTTAGTGAATAAATGTTGAGCACCGCACTACACCTTTAGGCTATGTTCACACTACGTAAGTCTCCGGACGTAGCGCGTTCCGTGAATAAGTGGCCGGAGACTTACGTAGTTTGCGTACAATGGAAAGTATACGATGTACGGCTGCACAGTTCACACTATGTTCACACGAACTTACGCCCGGATCGTACGCGGCGCTGTAAAAAATTAACCAGACCATTGTTTGAGGACGAAAATGCCGTAACTTACGCCCATAGCGTAACATGCGGTCCCGTACGTAGTGGTGATTTCCTCATTTTGCAAGCTTTTTGTGCCGATCCAAAATGTTCTGTGGGGTGTCCGGGGCTAGGCGAAGATTTCCAAGTAAAGGATCGCTGTCAGATCGCTACGTAGGGCGCTCGGGAAGCGTAAGTAGACTACGGGCGTAAGATCGCGGTCCGTACGTAGCCGCCCGCAACTTGCGTAAATTCCTGGACGGAGTTTAACACGTATATGTCCGGCCGCGAAAATATGCGGCCGTACATATACGTAGTGTGAACATAGCCTTAATATGAAGTAATAAGTTGCAAAAATATGAATTTAAAACTGGGAACTGTATACTTTCCATACATTGTATATAACTCAATCCTTCAATGTGTTTGAATAGCAGAAAGTACAAACCTTTGATTAAACAAATAAAATGGCTGCTACTGTTCATGTAGTGTACAATATGCTACTTTCATGTTTGGACACTAGGTGTCAGTATTGTACTGTATTTTACATATGACACTGTGTATTAGGTATTCATGCACAGTGTATCAAGTAGTTGCTTCAAAAAAGATGTAGCCTTTCATTTACATGCTAAGTAGCAATATTGAATAGTGTTAACCCACAGTGGTCATCACAGTTCACCGTTAGTTCAGGATTCCTGTGCAGGTAGAGGGATTTAGGATTACTTTCCATTGTTAGTTACTGATGCGCTTTCTGCAGACGTGTAGCAATCAAGAAGGACTGCACTTGTGTCAGCACTAATGGTGCATTTACACAGAGAGATTTATCTGACAGATCTTTGAAGGCAAAGCCAGGAACAGACTATAAACAGGGAACAGGTCATAAAGGAAAGACTGAAATTTCTCCTCTTTACAAATCCATTCCTGGTTTTGGCTTCCAAAATCTGTCAGATGAATCTCTGTGTGTAAACGCACCATAAGTGCAGAACATGCAGGCAGCAAAGAGGATTGTGCTTAGGAAGCACAACATATTTCAAGGGCGGTGCCCATGCTTTCAGACTTGTCACAGGTATCAACATTTGCGGCTGCAGTGTGCATGTATTTAAACTCAGTGAAGAGTCTATGTTCTTGTTGATGTGCATCTGTTGGGACTTACATCAATACTAGTCTACATTATTATTAGTGCGCATATTTTGGCACTTAGTGTTACGGAAGTTGCTATTATGCACATATATTAGGGCTCATAAATAACACCAAAGAAATTTTTTCTCCGCAAAGAAGAAATATTTGAGCCCGCTACCAATTAATTAATAAGTATTAAAGTTTATTAGATCAAAAAATTGTAAAATATAAAAAAGTTGTAAAACATGATTTTAAAATGCAATCTCATGAGATATACTATATACATACATAAAGGAGGACTACACAAAACCGACAATACAAACAAAAGGAAAGGGAAGCCACACGGTTCATGCATGAATATTTGTAATATATATAATCCATTGGCTAAAGCATGTCCCGTATTTTTCCAAATATTCATGCATGAACCGTGTGGCTTCCCTTTCCTTCGGTTTTGTGTAGTCCTCCTTTATGTATGTATATAGTATATCTCATGAGATTGCATTTTATAATCATGTTTGTTTACAATTTTTTGATCTAATAAACTTTATTACTTATTAACTAATTGGTAGTGGGCTCAAATATTTCTTCTTTGCGGAGAAAAAATTTCTTTGGTGTTATTCATGCAGTTGATATATATTTTGAGCATTTTTTGAAAAAGTTTTTCTTTGTTTTTAGCAAAAGGTTTTTGGTTTCTATATATTATGGCTCAGTCCAGTATAGTAACTACTTATTCCTATGTATATTTAGAGCCTTAGCCCCGATAAATTTGTATATATAAATTTAGTGCCGAAAAAGATCCCAGCTTTGCATGACAATAAGTATGGCCATATATATGGTGAAACATCTAATGGGGACTATAAGGTATGTATAATTATATTATTCATAGCAGCCAATTGTTAATAGGATAACTATTGTATGTATAAACCAGTACCAATGAACAGAGCATAGATACCCATACCATTGATGGTGTTTCTATAGACACCCCACAGTTCGAACATTGTTGATATAAGGGTATAGCATTTTGCTCATTGGTAATGTAAAGAGGCTGAAATAGATGTATGAATAACTGACATTAGCATGAAACAATACAAAAAAGTAATATATATATATATATATATATATATATATATATATATCAAACTTGTCAAGGAGTGGGTGCATAGAATAGTCCCAGATTATCTAATAATAATCTAGTAATAACATTTAGCTAGCATTAGTCAGCTCAAAGGGGTAGGTATTTATTTGCTGCTATGTACAGGTGTATTTACAATATAGTGAATTATTTACAATGAGAGATAAAAGTATGGTTGTTTTTACAGACAGCTTCCAATATACAGTCAGATAAATTAAGCAAAAGTTAAAGTGTCACTGTCGTTATAACTTTCAAAATCTAAATCAACAGTAGATGTGATATAGAGCAAGTCTGCAATTTACAATCATTTTTTTTTGTTATCATGAAAAACACGGCACTTCCTGTTTTCTGACACTTTTTTCCCCCCCAAAAACAGAAAACAGTCAAAAAACAGGAAGTTCTGTGTATCCCAGGCCATCTAAATCCTCACAGAGAGAAGGCAGTCATGTGATTGTCGGACACTTTGAGACGGAATTCCTGTGTTTAGTCCGTTTTTTTTCAACCACCACAAGTCAGAAATTCTGCCTTTTAATCCAAGATCTGTCCTGGGGTCCGTTCGGCAGGTGATTCTGTTATTGTCCTAGAAAACAACTTTTAAACTTGCAGCCCTGTGCCCAGCAGCCGTGGCTTGGAGTATCTGTGCCCTAACTTTGCACCACCCCTCCGTCCCTCCTCCCCACCCTCTTCACCATTTTTCCTATTCCTCTGCAGGGAAAACTACACAGGTGCCTTAACGATTCAGCCCATGTGCCGTGCTGACACAGGTGATGAATAGTAGAAAATTCTTCCTGAAGCATTCCAGGAGGTCGGGGAAGAGGGACAGAGAGGTTGTGCCAGCCTAATGCATACACAACCTAGGCCACAGCAGTTTGGCACAGGGCTGGAAGTTTAAAAGTTGTTTTTTAATCCCCTAAAGACCGGGCTAATTTTCGTTTTTTTTCCTCCTTGTGTATATAAGGCCATAGCAGTTGCATTTTTACACCTGCGGACCCACATGAGCCCTTATTTTTTGTACTTTACAATGACAGGCTGAATTTTTGCATAAAATATGCTGCGAAACCAGAAAAAAATTATATGCGCTGTGAAATTGAAGTAAAAATACATTTTTTTTGGGGGGGGGCTTCTTTTTTACGCCGTGTGTCCTAGGAAAAAACTGACGATTAAAACGATATGCAACTTGTATAAATTTTATATTAATTGATGGCTCATAAAAAAACAAAACCTTTTACAGAAAATAAACGTTCCTTAAAATCGCTCTATTCCCTTGCTTATAGTGCTTTTATCCTTTAGTCTATGGGGTTGTGTGAGGTGTCATTTTTTGCTCCATGATGTGTTCTTTCTATCGGTACCTTGATTGCGCATATGCAACTTTTTGATCGCTTTTTATTACATTTTTTTCTGGATTTGATGCGACCAAAAATGCGCAATTTTGCCGTTTACCGTGAAGGATCATGAATTAAATAAATTAATATTTCGGGCGATTATGCACGTGGCGATACCAAACATGTTTGGTTATTTATTTATTTATTTTTATTTATAAAATGGGAAAAGGGGAGTGATTTGGACTTTTATTAGGGGAGGGGATTTTTTATTAATAAAATCACTTAGGGGCAGATTTATCAAACATGGTGTAAAGTAAAACTGACTCAGTTGCCCCTAGCAACCAATCAGATTCCACTTTTTATTCCTCACAGACTCTTTGGAAAATGAAAGGTGGAATCTGATTGGTTGCTAGGGGCAACTGAGACAGTTTCACTTTACACCATGTTTGATAAATCTCCCCCTTAATTATTTTTTTACTTACAGTAATTAGAAGCTCCCTGGGGGACTTCTATATACACAGCACTGATCTCCCATTGAGATCAATGCTGTGTATATAATAGAACACCGATCCATCAGATCATTGCTCTATTATAATGTTCTGCTGCAGACCATATAAATAGATTGCCAAACCGGGATCAGCGTCATTCCGACACTGAGCCCCGGCCAGCTCATTAGAACAGATCTTCCCTCCGTGATCGCATCGCAGGGGGGAGATCCCCCACTATATACCAGGGACAGGGGCACAGATACTATCCAAATGCAGCTGTCAGCTTTGACAGCTGCATTTGAATAGTTAATTAGCCAGCCGCAGCGGCTAATACCCGTGGTCCCTGGCTGCACATAGCAATCGGGGGCCGCGGGCTGCAGAGAGGGCTCATGCCGGGAGCCCTCTCTGATCCCCCTTAACGGCCGCATGACGTGTATACCCGTTATGCGTTGTTAAGGGGTTAAGAAATAACTGCATCACCTGCCAAACGGGCCCTAGGACAGATCTTGGATTAAAAGCAGCTATCCGAAGGTACAAGTGGTTTGGGGGGGTCAGATTGTGGGTACAGAGTCACTTTAAGCCCTCATTGAGACCTTTACCAGTTGTCATTGATAGGGGAAATCTTACTTTCAATTACAGGAATGACACTTCCATTGCCACTTTCATTATTACATCACAAACAAACATTATATAATGCTAGTGTCTGCATGGCCAGCTCACAGGTGACAGGGAGCCGTGGCGTACTGGCACATCTTAGGTCGTCTAGGGGTTAAAGGGCACCTATCATCCAAACAAACTTCTGACATTTTATAGCCACATGTCAGAAGCTTGTATCAGTGGGGGTTTGGGTGCTCAGATCCCCACTAAATGCTAGAACTAATGTTATGGCCGCTGTAACACCCCATTCTCCAGGACGCCACTGCGCCTGCACCTGTCTTTTGCAGCTGGGGTTTGTGGCAGATGGCAGAGCCCATGTGCAGGGGCACGGCACCACCATCTTTTCGGCACCCCACCTAGTCCCGCTCCAGTCCCCTGCTCCCTTCTCTGGTGCGTGTGTCGCCACTTCTCAGGATTTAAAGGGACAGTGTGTCCCTAATTGGTTAGTTGCACCAATAACCTCCCCTATAAATAAAACACCTGTGCTGACATTCCCTGTTGGAACCTTCTGCATGCTTCCCATAGTGTGTTGTCCTGCCCATGTTTTCTGCCCTGTGTCTGTCATTCCTGGTTCCTGCTGCCTGTGGTTCCAGCCTGTGTCAGCTATCCTGGTTCCTGCCATGAGTCCTGCTGCATTCCTTCCTGCCTACGTGTCACCAGCTGCACCTTGCCCGCCACCCCTTAGGGCCCTATTACACCAACAGATTATCTGACAGATTTTTTTGAGCCAAAGCCAGGAATGGACTTAAAACAGAGAACATGTAATAAAGGAAAGCCTGAGATTTCTCCTCTTTTCAAATCCATTCCTGGCTTTGGCTTAAAAAAATCTGTCAGATAATCTGTTGGTGTAATAGGGCCCTTAGACTCCGCTCCCTGGTGCGCTAGCGGTGGTACAGCGGATCCACGACTCCAGTCGTTACAACTAAGGGGCAGACTGACCCAGCTGCTCACGCTCTGCTTCTTCCCTGTTCTCACTGTTAATATAGCTGCAGATGGAATTATAATTGGAGCCTACGCAACTTCCGGTAGACACGATTACTATAAGTTCTATAGGGCTCCATTATAATCATATCCAATGATACTTCAATAGTGAGAGTGGAGATAAAGGGTCAGAGTGTGCACTACAAAGCGCTTCTGCCCCTTCATTCTAGCGATCAGCGGGGGTCTCAGCATCTGGACCCCCAGTGATATAAATCTTTGACATGTCGCTACCGATTTGGGTTGAACCGAACTGGCGACTCAGATTTTCACGAACTGGACAACTTGAACATTTGGGGTGGTGTGGGGTGCAGAGTTTGCTGCTAGCATTGCAGTGATTGGCCGGGCGCATCAGGTGACTTGGGTGTATATAGCTCAAGGTCACGTGATTCACTTGCGTTCTGCTAGCTGACAGGGAGAGAGGCTGGAGCAGGGACAGAGGTAGTATAGGGCTTAGTTTTAATAGTTAGGTAGCTGACTAGCTAACAAATAACCAAAAGTCCTTTTCAGGACTAATAATTAGAAATAAGCAAGTAGTTCTGTTGAGTAGCTATACAATCGAATACAACACTATTAATAATACTCGTTTTTTCAATTGAGCATACAACCGAAAACGCAGTAAAAAAAATTCTCCTCCCACCTTTCCTGGCGGGGGTGTGATAGGCCGTAGGGGCATGCTGGAATTTGCAAGAACAGCGTCTACAATCATTTGTTGGCTTACTCATGTGACCTCCAGAGTATAAGAACTTGGCTTTTTCTGCTCGTCATCAGATGCCAACTTGAAGGTAGTCAGGGAGAGAGACTGGAGCAGGGACAGTGAGGATTTAGCTGATTGCAGTCAAGAGAGACCCCAAAAGTCCTTTTTAGGGCTACAACTATACACAGCACAGCATTTATCTGCAGATAATCAGCGAATCAACCGGCTACCAGTACATCAGCTTATTCTTACAGACAGGCAAGTGGCTGCTGCTCACTGTGAAGAATAGGAGGACCATAAAAGACCTTATCAGGGCTACTACACAACACAGACAGCATATAGCTGCTTTCTCCATTAAGAATGCATAGACTGTCTAGCAGCATGCAGAGGGGTCATTCCATAGTCTGAACCCACCCTTAAGGCCCTATTCCACCAACAGATCTGACGACAGATTATCTGCCAAAGATTTGAAGCCAAACCCAGGAACAGACTATAAACAGAGATCAGGTCATAAAGGAAAGACTGGATTTCTCCTCTTTTCAAATCTACTCCTGGGTTTGGCTTCAAATCTTTGGCAGATAATCTTTCGTCAGATCTGTTGGTGGAATAGGGCCTTTAGTCGTCATAACGCAACCACCAGGGATAAAACCATGACACTTAGATACCTTTTGCTGGGTGATGGTCAGCCACAGCGTTTATAAGAAATCAAAACCGTCCCTGGGGGACTTCTAGTATCACTGCTCTGATCTCTCGTTGAGATCTATGCAGCCGAAAGCAATAAAATGCCGAGCCGGGATCAGCGCCATTATGGCGGAGACCCCGGCCCGGGACAGATGCGGGGATCGCTCCTCCGTAATCACGTCGTGGGGGCGATCCCCCCACTAGACACCAGGGATGGGGAAAAGCAGCATTTTAAATGCAGCTGTCAACTTTGCCCGCTAATAGCCGCGGCCCCGGGCTGCAGATAGCAGGGATTGCGGCGTTTCAGATTGGGGTCTCCGTGCGACCCCTCTCTGAATGTGTCCATCCACATGAGGACGTAAAGTTACGCCCTCATGCGGGAAGGGGTTAATCCTAATAGCTCCATTGCCACTCACAACATCCGATTCCTGCAACCCCCCAGGCTTATGTTTTGATAGAGGTAGAAGCTAGGCTAAACACCATTGCAAATAGCTTTCCCTCATATAAGGATTTACAAGCTGACAATGCCACACAATACTAACCAAAATTTTATATGAGACCAGGTGTCTATAATCTACACTAACCCTCTCCCTTTTCCACCCCTTCAACACCTGGCGTTAAAAAAGGATCTTGTCACGTCCCCCCAACCCAGCATACGTAGATAGAAGGCTACCCCAGATGATTTACGCTGCGCCACTTCACCACACCAGGCTCTCAGCCATAGCAAATACTTTACCGTGATCTTAAGTCTAATTGCTTTGTTATGTCCTGTGTACCGGCCTCCCACCAACTCACACCACTCCGCCTATGCCATGCTGTCTCCAGGTGGTCGGAGTCACAGAAGAGCCTATTATTGACATCAGCTGAGTCCACTAGATTCCAAAGGCACTCCGGGCAAGCCTTGCCCACCTCATTGGCCCCAGGCAGAAAGGCTCTGAAATCCTGCCAAAAAAAGAGAGACAGGGCATCAGCCACCTTGTTGTCAACTCCCGGGACATGCCTTGATCTGAAATAGATATTATACTTGAGACACCTCAAAACCAGATGTCGAAGCAGGTTCATGACAGGGAGAGAAGAAGAGGAGAGACTATTAATACATGCAACAACACTTAGATTGTCAGACCAGAAACAGATGTGTTTATTAGCCAACACCGGGCCCCAGATCTCAACTGCCACTATTATGAGAAAAAGTTTCAGCAGGATAAAATTTTTAAAAAGACCCGCCTTCCTTCAGGCCAAGTGTCAGCACTCTGTGCCCAAAACCGCTCCAAAGCCAAGCCCACCTACTGCATCGGTGAATAGAGCAATCTCCTCATTAGTAAGCCTACCGCCCATTAGACAAGTCCTCCCATTGTAGGAGCCCAGAAATTCCCTCCAAATCCTAAGATCAGCTTTTAGCACGCCTGTTAAGCGGAAACGGTGCTCAGGGCGTATTTCCCCTTTCGGCGCTAGAGGCATGACACAACACAACACAACACAACAAGCAAATACCAAAAGGCCCAAAAGCGTCTGCAGACGCTTTAGTGCTACATTTTTATCCTCCAGGAAACCTTCTACTAAGTCCTCTAGCCTCCGGAGTTTATCTGCCGATCTATTTATCTTGAGAATCGATCTCTATACTGAAGAAAGTCAGTTTCATAGTAGGACCCTCAGTTTTTTTTCCTCAGATATCGGAACCACAATCTGGTGCATGTAAAACTGAAAAGTGGATAACATATGCCTACAGGTTGAATCAGAACCTGGACCTATAAAAAGAAAGTCGTCCAGATAATAGATTGATGCATTTGAACCAGTTTCATAACGAACCACCCACTCCAAGAAGGAGCTGAAAACGTCAAAGTAGTGGCACGAAATGGAACAGCCCATAGGCAGGCACATGTCAAAATAGAATCTGCCCTTCAGCCCACATCCAAGCAGGTGATGACAATCCGGATGAACTGGAAGTAAACGGAAAGCAGACTCTAAATCCAATTTTGGCATAAGGAAAGAAGATTTCACCATCAGCATCGACGCGGGTTTATTACTGTACGAGCGGTAAGACTGTGGAACTCTCTGCCACATGATGTTGTCATGGCCAATTCATTAAATAAGTTCAAGGGAGGCATGGATGCTTTTCTTGGAAAATATTATATTACAAGTTATGGGCATTAGATTTCTGGTGATATGTTGATCCAGAGATTATTCTGGTCGTCATTGGAGTCGGGGGGGAGTTTTCTCCCTGTGGTGGGGCTATTGTCGTCTGCCTCGTGGGGGGTTTTGCCTTCCCCTGAATCAACACAGTAGGGTTTCCCTAGGTTGAACCTGATGGACTCTTGTGTTCTTTCAACCTTATTTACTATGTTACTATAAGGGCACCCTCACCTGCCCTCCTAACAGAACCGCCTTATGAAATGTACAAGACCTATGCATCATCCGTCGGGATCCCATCGTTCACAGAGGAACTTTTAGGATATGAAAGGTGATGAAAGAGTTTGATCTGCCCGATTCCTTTTTGGGCACCACCCCTAATGGAGAAAGCCTTAAGTTGCTAAAGGTGGGTAGGTAAAAGGCCCAGCCATACGGCCCAGAGCAACCTCTTTGTCAATCTTTTCCTAAATAACCTGAGAGTGATCCGACTTCAAATTATCAGAAAACTGAGATACACTGGAATAGAGGAAAGGTATAATAAAAAATGTACGTAAAACCAAAGGGTAACACTTCTGCCTCCTCCCTATTAGGATACCCGTCGAGCCAAGGGCGCATCGCGGCTACGCTCACCGGCGTCCTTGTGCTCGGCAGGTTTTTTTTTAGACACCTGCTTACCGGGGGGCTGGGACATCGTAGTGCTGCATGGGAGCCTCCACAAGTGGAGCCCTCATGCTTGTATTTACACAAGCTGGCAAATCTGCAATGGCCCTCGTTAAAAAAGCCAGCAGGCCCCTGGTCGTCGCATTGGCCACTGACCCCGATGCCGCTGCATCGGGGGCAGTGGCCGCTCCCTGACCCCCATGCCTCTGCACTGGGGGCAGTGGCTGCTCCATGAAAGGGCAGTGCTTTTGGCACCATCATGAGGCGTAACCAGACATCAGTAGCCCTGACCCCCCCAGCCGATTTCCGGCTAAAGAGCCAGGCGCCTATGGAAGTCCTCATCATACTTCCACCATGCTGAGCCCCCATGTGACTTATATGCACTATATATGCTCTCCTGATAAATAAAAAACTTGGAACTTGGTTCAGGGTGCTTCTGCCCCATGACACATCCAAGAACCGAAAAGGCCTGAAGCCAATTACTCATTGGTTTTGCAACTTTAGGTTTCCATTAAAATCTACTATTATCACTAAACTGACGCCTTCCCTTGTCCACTGTGTGTTGGTCCACTAATATAAACGACCATATATCGACATATTGGTTGGACCAAATTTTTTAGATCTCTGAATCTAAATGGGCTCCCAATAGGCTAATCCCACAGAAAAAGAAATCCTTATGAATACCGGCTAAAGGAGGAGCTGACACCTGTTTGCCTGCTCCCTCAACGAATACGCAGGGAGGTGATGGAGTTGGTACAGACCGTTTACCTAAAATTGCCTTTAAGGCTGCTAAGACCTCGGAATCCCCCATCCCACCCGCTCCCCAAGCTCCTGTAAAGGGAAACTCACCCATTCCTGAAGAACCTTGCATGATGGGAGGAGTGAACTGCTGACTGCTGACCACTGCGTCCATGGTGGCCTCTTGGACTCCGGTCAGATATCTCCAAAGCACTGGAGAACCTCTCTGAGAGAGACGGGGAGCGCCAACGAGAGGATCTAAAACGTCTGTAGCTACCGGAACCTCTGGACCGACGTCTGGAGTGGTGATGACTATATCCAGAAGGCCAACAAGAAACCTCCTCTGCAGGCACCATCAATACAATCTAGCTGGGTGCTAGCCACTAAACTCAGGAAGCCCTGATGAAGTCTTAGGACGGATAGCGTGGGATTCTGCTCCTGCCACCCCCCTGAGCTGTCCTGTGATATTTGATTTGTTTATATCAATACTTTGTCTTTTGTTGATTGATTTTTTGGTGTGACTGGCATATTGCCTGCATTTATCCCTTTATCTAGTTTACTCATTTCCAGTAGTACATTGCTTGTATCAATATTACAGGTTCATATATACATATTCTTTGTTCCACTTGTTTGTAGGTTATTTATTTCTCTTATAAGACAGCTTGGTTATGCCATCTTTTTTTGCTTGGGGGGTGTAAGGTTGCACATTGAGCCTTATTGGGCTCTGTGCTTGATTCAGTTTATGGTTTTAGGTGTTTTTAAATGTCTGTATTGTTTGGTTGTGTACAATAAACTTTATCTATGTTTTTGCTCATTATATATTGAGGTGCAGCCTGTTTTTCTACACTCATCCTTGTGTTTTTGCATCATATATCCAGAAGGCCTGCAGCGACTATAGCGCTGTGAGCCCTGGGAAGCCGATGACGATCGGCATCTGCCGTGACCGCACCTGTAGCGTCTGGACACTGAGCTGCGCCTAGAAGTGCCACACGCTCATGAAGGGGACCTAACAGCAGCCTCTGCAGGCCTGGGCAGGGACAGGGTTAAAGCTATTGGCTGAGGGAGGGGAGTGTTACTGTGGGGCTGCAGGTCATAAGTAAGGGCACTTACACCTGCCATACCTTCTGACACAGGGGGGGGGGGCACATTAGAGGGTGCCTCTGAACCATGTTGATCCACAGTAGCAGGTAGGGTAACAGTAGTGGGCTGAGCTGAGGGAATAGAGTTGTCCTCAGAGGACACACTAGCCTGGCTGCCCATAGTTAGCCAAGGGTATCTCAGAGGCTGGGCTGACTGATAAAATGCAGGGGCTGAGAACCCTGAAGGGGTCAATGGCAGAGATATAGGCTGAGGCAGCTGTGTAACAGGAGCCTGCGAGGGAGGGGGGGTGGTGGCTGTCACCAGGAGTCAGACACACAGAGAGAGGTGAAAGAGATAGAGCAGAGACTGCTGCTGCTCCCTGACTAGCTGTAGGCACAGAGAAAACTCTGGGGAAGAAAGCAGCTGAGGAAGAAACAGGGCAGGCTGGAGTGCTACTTGACAGGTGCCCTGCACCACCTGACTTATCACAAGCACCAGAAGCAGGCAGGCTGTGTTGGGCTGG
The DNA here is from genome assembly GCF_027789765.1 of Dendropsophus ebraccatus. NCBI lineage: Eukaryota > Metazoa > Chordata > Amphibia > Anura > Hylidae > Dendropsophus > Dendropsophus ebraccatus. The sequence continues at coordinate 64,018,909 of NC_091462.1, forward strand.
GGCTGAGAGGAGCCCCCGGCACTGGGATGAACAGCAGCGCTAACGGGAGGGGGGCTGATCCCAGCCAGGAACCTGCCAAGCCAGCCCTCACCTTCCAAAGAGGCACGCGCCTACAGCGCAGCTCCTCATCAGCCACAGATGCCATGGGACCACTAAAACCAGCTGAGAGGTCAGTGGGCACTGAGCCAGCAGGGGGAAACAGTGCTTTGAACAGGAGCCTGCCCCAGGAATGTGACCACAGCTTCTATTGGTCCAATTTCCCGGCAAACAGAGGGATAGGTTAAAGGGGTTATCCAGCGAAAATCTTTTTCTTTCAAATCAACTGGTGTCAGAAAGTTATATAGATTTGTAATTTACTTCTATGAAAAAATCTCAAGTCTTCCCGCACTTTATAGCTACTATACGTCCCGCAGGAAATGTTGTTTTATTTTCAGTTTGACACAGCGCTCTCTGCTGACATCTCTGGCTGAGACAGGAACTCGGCTTTTTTTTGTCTCTGCTTTTTATGAATCCCCATAGAAAACCTGCTCTGGACAGTTCCTGTCTGGTTCAGAGATGTCAACAGAGAGCACTGTGTCAGACTGAAAATAAAACATTTCCTGCATGACATACAGCAGCTATTAAGTATGGGAAGACTTGAGATTTTTTAATAGAAGTAAATTACAAATCTATATAACTTTCTGACACCAGTTGATTTGAAAGAAAAATATTTTTGCTGGATAAACCTTTTAAGACAGCAGAGAGGAGGAAAAGAGAGAGAGGTCACAGCAACAGTTAACCCATTCCTGGCAGGGCTTGGGGATAAGCTAATGGCTGTATACACCTGTCTAGAATGCCATCATGCAGTCCCTATGCACCCTACTTATGCAGGCGGGATGCCTTCAATAACAGAAAATTATTTTTCCCCCCCCCGCATTTTCACTCAAAACCGAAATCTCTAATTCCAGCCCTAAAATCATTCAGCTTTGTTGTGTCTGGTAGTCTGAACACTACATCAGATGTAGCAGTGCTAAGTTATGAGAGCTGTGTGTGTGACCTCCAATATAATCACTTTAGGGTTAATACAGGGACATGTCCAGCTTACATGGAGGGGTGGGCCACATGCTTTCCCACTGTTTACTTTGTGTTGGGATGAGGCCTCAGTCACCCTCAATAAATCAGCTGTCACTGATCCCTAGTGGATACCAAAGAGACAGAAGAGAAGTAACCCGACCCCAGTGCATAATGTAGCTACAGCCAATAGGAACGCTAGCCCTGTAGTCACTTGACCAGTTACACTCTGCACACAATACAGTCTGCAATGCAGGGCAGTGTAATGTGGGCGGTCCTATGCAGATAGCTTCAAGTCCATTGGCTGCAAGTCTTGCCGTGTGCAAGCTCCCTTTGTAAGGTTGGCAAACCCTATAAAAGACGGGACAAGCAAAGCTGTAAACATAACAGCGGAGATCGACAGCCAGGCTCTGTAAGGGGACGCTGGACAGGGGATAGGGGGTTCCAGTTCCTCACCGGATCCCCTGCCTCTCAGACCCTCCATAAGGCCATTGCTTTCCAACTTCAGCTACAGTGATAGCTAAGTTTGGAAAGAAAGAATTAGGGAGATCGATTCTTGCATTCGTTTTATTGAACATTTTGTAACAGCAAACGCTATATTAGAAAACAACATGGCAGAAGTAAGGGCTACAAAGTCTGCAGGATGTTGCGGTGAGTGCAGTCCCCTGATTTCTGGGGTTCGCTCTGTCAGCCTGGGGTCCACTCTGTCAGCCTGGGGTCTTCTCTGTCACTGGGGTCTGCTCTGTCAGCCTGGGGTCCTCACTGTCACTGGGGTCCTCTCTGTCACTGGGGTCCTCTCTGTCACTGGGGTCCGCTCTGTCAGCCTGGGGTCCGCTCTGTCACTGGGGTCCGCTCTGTCAGCCTGGGGTCCGCTCTGTCACTGGGGTCCGCTCTGTCAGCCTGGGGTCCGCTCTGTCACTGGGGTCCGCTCTGTCAGCCTGGGGTCCTCTCTGTCACTGGGGTCTGCTCTGTCAGCCTGGGGTCCGCTCTGTCACTGGGGTCTTCTCTGTCACTGGGGTCCGCTCTGTCAGCCTGGGGTCCTCTCTGTCAGCCTGGGGTCCTCTCTGTCAGCCTGGGGTCTTCTCTGTCAGTCTGGGGTCCTCTCTGTCACTGGGGTCTGCTCTGTCAGCCTGGGGTCCGCTCTGTCACTGGGGTCTTCTCTGTCAGCCTGGGGTCCTCTCTGTCACTGTGGTCCTCTCTGTCAGCCTGGGGTCCGCTCTGTCACTGGGGTCCTCTCTGTCAGCCTGGGGTCCTCTCTGTCAGTCTGGGGTCCTCTCTGTCAGTCTGGGGTCCTCTCTGTCAGCCTGGGGTCCTCTCTGTCACTGGGGTCCGCTCTGTCAGCCTGGGGTCCGCTCTGTCAGCCTGGGGTCCTCTCTGTCAGCCTGGGGTCCTCTCTGTCAGCCTGGGGTCTTCTCTGTCAGTCTGGGGTCCTCTCTGTCACTGGGGTCTGCTCTGTCAGCCTGGGGTCCGCTCTGTCACTGGGGTCTTCTCTGTCAGCCTGGGGTCCTCTCTGTCACTGTGGTCCTCTCTGTCAGCCTGGGGTCCGCTCTGTCACTGGGGTCTTCTCTGTCAGCCTGGGGTCCTCTCTGTCAGCCTGGGGTCCTCTCTGTCAGTCTGGGGTCCTCTCTGTCAGCCTGGGGTCCTCTCTGTCACTGGGGTCCGCTCTGTCAGCCTGGGGTCCTCTCTGTCATTGGGGTCCGCTCTGTCAGCCTGGGGTCCGCTCTGTCAGCCTGGGGTCCGCTCTGTCAGCCTGGGGTCTTCTCTGTCAGTCTGGGGTCTGTGTAGAAGTGCTGGTTGTGACCTGCTGATCTCTCATGACAACTTTTTCTCTTGCAGGTTCATGTGTCAGCTATTTTACCTCTGCAAAATTTCTCATGTACCTTGGTCACTCTTTGTCCACTTGGGTGAGTAGAAATCCCAGTTTATTTCTGTGCAAGGAGTCAGTAAATGATACTTTAGCTACATTTCCTTTATGCCCTTGCTGTTCTCTCTGCTCCTCTCTTTTCGCTTAGTCAGCAAGTAGGGCTAGGCAGTCCATGGATTAATTTTAGAGAAAATCTTTCCTGTTCTGGAATCAGAAAAACTGAGAGACACTTTTTTGGTTAAACAGCTTGTGTTTAACATTCCTGCCCAGAAAAATGCTTAACTTAGAAAATCCAGCTGTTTATTTTTAGTTCTATGACTTTTAGGAACTTATCTTTGAACAATTAGTTTATATGTAGCCTTTAAAGGGAATCTGTCAGCGTTAATTCACTTTCCAAACTGCTGAAACTGTTAAATAGCTGTTAGGTAAATGAGACACACAGTAGCTTTCATATATCCAGCTGTGCCTCCAGTATGTAGAAAATGCTTTTATTCTCAAAGAGGCTTTTCCGAGCCCCTGATCTGCTGCAAGCTGGAATGCCTCCTGGTTGATTGACACCGGGAAGCTGAACCCGAAGCAGGGTCAGGTTTGGGAGAGTAAGGAGGTGTTACAGCCTGGTGGACTAAAGGAGCTTGGGGACACCTCTTTTAATCTGACATTCTGGGAGCACAGACAGATATGTGAAAGGTACCATGTTTTATTTATATATTTATTGCACTGTGTCTTGTTGAATCAGTCTCATCTGCAAGTTTACCAGCTTTAACTTATTGAAATATCCCCTGTAAGACCTGTCTTATGGGCATATTCAAACACTTTTCATGGTCCATGGGTATATATGTTCAAATTTGGCTTTTACTATTATTGCACTTAGATACACATGTCAAAAACACAACCAATTAAATAATAATCACTTATCTCTCTCAGCATCTCTCATTTTACTGGCTTCTTTCCACTTAAGCATATAGTCCATCTTTCCACAACAAGCATATAGTCCACCAGTCCAATATAGAAAGGAACGAGTTGCAACTCCCCATTAGATGCTTCTGTGAAAGTCAGTGCAGATAAAAACGCAGGGATACAATGCAAAGTTACATGGACAGACGCCAAGGAGAGGCAGTGATAAGCCTGTTTCGCACGTTTGGCGCTTCCACAGATGCCAAGCATGCAAAACAGCCTTATCACTGCCTCTCCTTGGCATCTGCCCATGTGAGTCCGCATTGTGTCCCTGCATTTTATCTGCATTGATGACGCATCTAATGGGGAGTTGCAACTCGTTCCTTTCTAAATTAGACTGATGTACTTTTTAGTGGCAAAATTTGGGATTAATATAACTTACTTTTGTATACATTTTTTAGGGGGGGGGGATAACAAATGTTGACTTTTTTTCATTATTTTTTTGAGTGTTAAATATATACTATTCACTGTACAGTAAAAATAGTGTTTTAATTTTTATTCTCTAGGTCATTATGATTGCAGCAATACCAAATGTAGAGTAGCAGTTGTTGGTATCATTTTGTGGTACATGTGAATTTTTAACCACTCCCTTTCGATTCTTCTTATTATTTTAATAATAATTGTTACCACATCTGCTGGAAGTTTGTTCCAAGAATCTACTACTCTTTCAGTACAGTAATATTTTCTCACAAGTATACCTCCTGTGGTCAGGTATGCACTCTGCCCTGTAGTCAGGTATGCTTCTTATATATAGGTAGGCCCCCTATAGCCAGATATGAGCCATGTGGTCAGTTATGCCCCAGGCAGCCACATTTTTTCCCTGCAGCCAGGTATCCTCCATACAACCAAATATGCCCCTTGGAGCCTGGAATACCCCTTGTAGTCAGGTATGCTCCTTGCAGCCAGATATGACCCTTATAGTCAGGTATGTCCCTTATAGTCAGGTATGCTCCCTCTGTAGCCAGATATTCCCATTGTAATCAGATATGCCCATTGTAGCCAGATATGCCCCTTGTAACCAGGTATTCCTCCCTGCAACCAGATATGCCCCCTGTAGCAAGATACGTCCCTTGTAACCAGGTATGCCCACCCCCAAGCACAGACAAATTTGCCCCTTGTATGCAGGTATACCCCTGCTGTAAAATCTACCCCTTGTAGCCCTGTGTGTGTATATTGATGTAATAAGCAGCATCAAATCCACAATAAATGAAGCTTACAGATTTCCATTATCCAAGATTAATAAAAAAAAAAAAACATGGCTATATCTTTCAAAAACGACTCGACGCCTGTCCTTAGGATAACTGTGGTATTATTGGTTATGGCTCACTTTCCGCTCATGGTATTAGCCCCCACACACACACACACCTACACACCATCTCTCCATATAGTGTAGTGGTCCCCATATCATTTAGGCCCCCTTTGTGTAGCAGTCACCGTATAGTATAAGCCCCTCTGTGCATAGTATAGGCTCCCCATGCCTGCTTGGCTCCTGCATGGCATGTGACATCAGCTCAGGGGCGGGCTGGGCCGGGGGGCAGGGTGGCATATGCCCCCCGGGCCGGTCCCCCCAACTCACCAAGGGCTGCGGCAGCCGGATGTCAGTAAGGCTGCTGTGCAGGGCCGTTTCTACATATCACAGGCAACAGGAACAGCTAAAGCACATTCAGGCCGTATTTGCCTAGGACGGCACCTTCAGGGGAAGGGGCAAAGGTTTTTTTTCTCTCCCATGGTCGCCGGTGAGTGGGCGGGGCCATGATCGAGGGGGCGGGGCCACGGTCAATGCCGGAGAGGGTGCTTACTTGTGTGGTTCTTCCTTCACTCATGGAGCAGGCAGCACAGCTCACAGCTTCCTGCCCACTGCCCTGGAAGAGAGGACAGACCACCCCCTCCTGCCTGGGACTGATGGAGAGGACCCCCATCTACTATGGACTAGGTAAGGGTCGCGGGTGAAAGGGGGCGGAGCCAAAGTTGCGGGGGCGGAGTTTCGCGGGCGGGGGCCCATCCACTAGGCCTGAACAGTATATGGGTAAGATGTTTATTATGAATTATACAGCATTCCCTCTCCCCTGCACCATGGCCTAGTAAGCAGTATTGTGAGGGCAGAGGGGATCTGTACCCCCTCCCATGTACTGTTCAGGGCCTGGTGCCCAAATATGCAGGGGGGTCTGTATGGGTGCCAGGCCCTGAACAGTACATGGGTGAGGGGATCCCCTGCCCCCTCTCTGTATACTCTGGTCACCCAGCTTTCCAAGCATCATGTATGTAAGTGTAATTGAGGTCACCCAGCTTTCCAGCATCCTGTAGTCAGTATAATGGAGGTCACCCAGGTTTCCCAGCATCTTGTAGTCAGTATGAGAGGTCACCCAGCTTTCCCAGCATCCTGTATGTCAGTAAAGTGGAGGTCGCCCATCTTTCCCAGCATCCTGTATGTCAGTAAAGTGGAGGTCGCCCAGTTTTCCCAGCATCCTGTAGTCAGTATGATGGAGGTCACACAGCTTTCCCAGCATCCCGTAGTCAGTATAATGGAGGTCACCCAGCTTTCCCAGCATCCTGTATGTCAGTGTAATGGAGGTCACCTAGCTTTTCAGCATCCTGTAGTCAGTATAATGGAGGTCACCCAGCTTTTCCAGCATCCTGTAGTCAGTATGATGGACGTCACACAGCTTTCCCAGCATCCTGTAGTTAGTATAATAGAGGTCACCCAGCTTTCCCAGCATTCTGTATGTCAGTGTAATGGAGGTCCCCCAGCTTTCCCAGCATCCTGTAGTCAGTATGATGGAGGTCACCCAGCTTTCCAGCATCTTGTATAGTTGTCAGTATAATGGAAGTCACCCAGCTTTCCAGCATCTTGTACAGTAGTCAGTATAATGGAGGTCACCCAGCTTTCCTAGCATCTTGTATAGTAATCAGTATAATGGTGTCACCCAAGGAAATAGTTGCACTTCCTTCTACACTACGTGATATTTTCCATATGACTGTGTTACTGTAGTTAGCACCACAAGGGTCTTGCCTCTTGTTTACTCCGGGAGCCAGCCCTGTATCATGAACTGTCATTAATAGTGCCGCCCACCTTTGTTCAGTGTTACTATAATAGGGTCACCCAGCTTTCCCAGCATCTTGTGTAGTAGTCAGTATAATGGAGGTCACCCAGCTTTCCCAGCATCTTGTGTAGCAGTCAGTATAATGGAGGTCACCCAGCTTTCCCAGCATCTTGTGTAGCAGTCAGTATAATGGAGGTCACCCATTTTTCCCAGCAGCCTGTAGTCAGTATGATGGAGGTCACCCAGCTTTCGCAGCATCCTGTATGTCAGTATAATGGAGGTTACCCAGCTTTCCCACCATCTTATGGTGTGTTTACACAGATAGATTTATCTGACAGCTTTTTGAAGCCAAAGCCAGGAACAGACTATGAACAGGGAACAGGTCATAAAGGAAAGATTGAGATAACTCCTCTTTCCAAATCCATTCCTGTCTTTGGCTTAAAAAATCTGTCAGATAAATCTCTCTGTGTAAACGCAGCATAAGGGTACAAACCCACACACCGTATATGCAGCAAATACGCAAAAGTTTGATGGTGAAGATTTGATGCTGTGTTCAGTTATTTAGATCTAATCTGCTGCGTATTTGCTGCGTATCGCAGCAGTAAATACGCTGTGTATACGGTGTGTGGGTTTATACCCTTATACTCAGTGACTGGTAGCCTCGGGGAGCTGCACAGTAGATCTATACTGTGCAGCTAAAAACCACATCAGCACAATTGTGCTAATTGGTTCCCTATAAAGGAGCACTCCAGCCCTTACCTATTATTACCCTCCCCACATCAGTGCAGGGATGGTAGATAGCACCCCGGACCTGTACTTCTGTCAGCAGCGATGTTCTGACAGTTCTCCAGCCCTTCTGGTCATTTGTGACCAGGGAATTTCTACTGCTCTGTGTGAAGGGGCCAGAAGTCACTTTGTCAATATAAGTCTATGGGACGGTTCTGTTTCTGTGATGAGCCGTCCCATATACTTAGGGTATGTTTACACCAGGGCTGTGGAGTCAGAGTCAGCCCTTGTTCACACTGGGTAAATCAGTCGGAATAGTCACACTGAGACAGGCGGGATTCCACCGCAGAATCCCGCCTGTCTCAGTGTGAAACTGCTTCTCTATGGGAGAGCGCGCGCTCTTCCGCTGCCGCCGCTCTCCACTCAAAGAAGTGACATGTCACTTCTTTGAGTGGAGACAGCGGTGGAGCGTGCGCTCTCCCGTATAGAAGCCGGGATCCCTAGTGGTGCCGCAAGAAATTGGCATGTCATTCATTGAATAGCAGCCACAGAAAACCCTGTCAGTTCACACAATGGAGCGTCCGGCTCCGTCCGCATGCTCCATTGTGAGCAGCGGAGAATTCTGATGCGGGCGCGCACGGATGCACCCGCATCTGAATTCAACGGCGCTGAAGATCATCCTGCAGTATCGGCCAGGATGATACTATCTGACACCAGCCGGGTCACGAAATGGCCAGTGTCATACAGTGTTTGAACATAGCCTCATACAGGAAAGTGACACAGGGAGCAATTGGAATTCCCTGTTTACAAATGACTGGAAGGCCCGAAGACGTTATCCGAGCTGTGGGAACATGGCTGCTGGAGGACGTACAGGTCCAAGTTACCATCTACCTTCCCTGCACTGATGTGGGGAGGGTAATAATAGGTAAGGGACAGGGTGGTCCTTGAAGGATGGGCCGCTAGCCGCTACTCATGGGCCTGTGCTGTGGGCTTGCCCCCCAGGCTAAAATTTGCCAGCCAGCCCCTGCATCAGCTCAATATTTTAGCAGATGTGCGGTTGAAATCACATGTCTTGGCCAAACAGGAGAGAAGAGGGGTGCAGGTGCTGTGGGGTTTAACATCATCACCTGCGTTGTCAGTCAATCATAATGAGAGTGTTCTGTGAGTGTGAGCTGTGCTGGCCTTGATGCACCACCAGACAGCGGCCCTCAGCAACTGAATAAACGACATGGGGGGTGGTGGCTGCGTAGCTGTTAGTTTAGACTGATGCCAAAAATTTTATAATGCAGCCCTAGGATTTCCAATCTTAGTGGCCCACTGGCATTTGCCCAATCCAGCAAATGTAGCGAATTCTGCTTTAATTGGCCATGCCCCTCACCATCTCTTAAATATGTGAAGCCCACCATAAATCTACAAAGGAAAATAAAGATACAACATAATCTGCTCTGGATTTGAAGTAGTCAGCATCAAATCTGCAATGAATGAACATGCCGTTAAAGAAAATCTGTCAGGTCCATACCAGGTACAGATCTGCAGGTCCAAAAAGACAGTTACTGGGGAGATATAAGTGACAGGACCTTTAGTACCACTGATCACTGCTTGTAAACTTTTAAAATCGTCCATTTCATTCCCAGCTCATGTGTCATAGAGGTGTAGCCGAGCTACAGAATCACACCCCTTCCTGCTCTAACTGATTGACAGGTTGAAGCTGCTACTGTTGCTGAGGCACTTTAGATAGTAAAGGACAAAAGGATAAATTTTAAAGGTTTAGAAATGGGGACCAACAGCACTAAAGGTCCTGTCTCTTATAGGTCCCCAGCAGCTGCCAGTTTCCCTTTTAGGGATTTATCTAAAACACAAGTCCGCTTTCTTCTAGAAACAACAACACTTTTGTCATTTTGGTTGGTATCTCAATTACACTAAAGTGAATGGAGCTGAATTGTAATACCACATGCAGACTGAAGACTAGGGTGGTACTGTTTTTGCACAAAATAAGCTATGTTCTTTCTATTACTGGACAACCCCTTTGAAGGGGTTCTCCAGGACACAGACATGGCTACTATCTTTCAATAATTTGTGTTTAGTATTACGCCTTCCGTTGATGTGAATAGAGCCAAGATGTATTACCACATGCAATCTACGGGCTGTTTTTAGAAGAAATCAACTATGTTTTTTTTGAATCGTGTATAACTCCTGTTAATGTGATTATCTCTGTCTACCTTGTACAGGCCGCATAGGTAATAAGCTTTTAATCATTAAACTTTGTCAGCTGGTTGTGATCTCATGTTGGGACTGTACACGTATGTGCAATCCAAGATATGTGATAAGGTGCTAGATATCTGTTTCTAACTGGATTTATCGATCTACCTCTTATCTCATCTTTATCATCTATCTATCCCTCTATCTATCACATATCTATGTATCTATCTAATATCTATCAGGCAGTATGAGAATTGTGTTTTAGTTGTGTGCCTAACACGCGGCTACAGGCTACAGCAGTGTTTACAGGTGTAAGTAGGGCCCCAGGGCTAATTTTAGTATATATAAAAAATAACAATACACATATAGACATAAAGATATAATATTTAGATAGACAATTTCCTAGCCGTGATAATATTTTATATCTCTAAATAGCAGCTATAGTTACCAAATAATACCAGTATACAAGAAACAAATATCACCAAACATGTTACCACTATACTGTTACCAAACCCAGTATACCGAGACCGGTAATACCAATAATACCTGTATACAAGTAACACATACCACCACACCATGACTACTGACATTATTACCACTTATTGACTAATATCACTATACTGTTATGCTCTAACTTACTAAAATCCACTATATAAACACAAATATTACCAGTAATACCAGTATGTACAGGACAAATAATATCGCCACACAATGACCATTACCATTCAGTTATGTCACTTGTGTGTCGGGGAGCTGTGAGAGAGAGCGGCTTTCTGTGACCAGAGGCATAATGCTGCCTGCAGCCAGAAAAATGACTTTAACTGAGAGAGCTCATTTGCCAAAGTGCAAAATTGATGATTTTTTGTCACATCAAATTCGGAAAAATCGTAATAAAAAGTGATCAAAAATATATATATATACACCAGCAATGTACTGATAGAAAGTACAGGTCAGGGCACAAAAATTTACCCCTTTATTACCCCCATGACCAAAAAATAAAAACGTTATCAGGTAATAGAGAAATTTTAAGAACATTTAGGGTTTTTTTTTTTTAAATGAATTTTTTTTTTCAATTTCGTAGCATATTTTATGAAAATAGGTGTCACTTATTTTTATAAGGGCTCATGAAAGTCTACAAAGGGTTAAAGGGCTAGGGCAGTCCTTATGGTGCCAAGCATCGGGCCTCTGATTGGCTAAATGAATAGTAGGGCGGCCGGCTACGCTGTTCACTCAGACACTGCATAGGGACAGTGGGACAGGTAGCCTGTGGAACCTTATTTAAGAGTCTTAAAACACAGGACTAGCCTGATATTCCTCCGGAAAGGACCCAGCCAAGGGGTGGCTCCTTGGGGGAAACCACCAAAACCACCATATTAAGTGGCCCTATAAGTCAATTGAAAGACCAAGGGAAAAACCAAGGCCAGGTATCTATCCACAGACAGCTGTTTCGGGGTGTTGCCCCTCATCAGTGTGGAGCAGGATTCTGGCTAGGTGGGAGCAATGCCTAATAGAACCATAAGAGAAACAGATCGTTGATCTCAGGGAGACTAGCCAAATGATAACACTGGTTAAAGTGCTCAATGCAGTGAAATCCCAGGTGCATTGCTCCCTGGAAAACATGAATATGCAAAAGAAGAGCCAGTGGAGCCTCATGGGTCCCGGCGTCCTGCTCTCCCTCCCAGCCAATAAGTGTGTTGCCCAGCCGCAGCCACTGATTGGCTGGGCGGGAGAGCAAGATGCCGGGACTCCGTGCAGCGAGGAGAGGTTATGTATTCAGACACAGCGGGCGGAGGCAGAAGGGGTTAAGGGGCTGGCAGAATTACATACTTGCAGCGAGTATGTAGTGACAGGGAACTGCCAGGACCTGACATACTCGCAGCCAGATTTACGCTGCGAGTCTGTATGTGTGGACAGACCCTTAGAGATGAGCGAACCACTCATCTAAACAAAGCGAAGTGCTTTGTTTGATCTGCACGCCGCTCATCAAGTTTGCAGCCTTTCAGTGCTGCTCCACTCCCTGCCGCTCCACTCCTGGTGCCAGGGAAAAGCTGGATCCAATCCTGGGAAATAGGGAGGAGTGGCAGAGAGTAGAGCAGCGCTTGTGCAAACGCTTCTCTTGCTTTAGATCTCTAGTTCCTATAGCTCACACAATGTACTATGTAGGATATTCTCCCACCCCAGTCCACTAAACCGCCTATTTTATAAATATTGGTTCAAGTGAAAATATAACAGCGCTTAAGATGAAAATAAGAAAATCACCATCATTATCATTGTTCCCTGCCCTATGGCAACATAACAACAGGTTAGACTCTTCTAACATGCTGATAGTTTCCCTTTAGGGTGCCTTCACATGTACCATATCGCTGCGTATTAATGGCACCGAACTCGCATGAAAGTAGCTGCATTTTTTGTGGTGTTGAACTTGCATGTGAAAATCAAAACCTGCATGTAAAAATCGCACCAAACACGCAGCGAGAATACACATACATTGACTTGATAGCAATCGGTATCGCTGCGGATTTATGTGCAAGAAACTTGCAGCAATAAATACCCAGCGATGCGGTACGTGTGAAGGCACCCTTAAGTGTATTTCGCATTTTGCTGACAGGCAATGTATATAGTTGTTAAGTACAGCTGTATGCTGGTACATCCATAGGAGATTTTCCCGGCTGCCATGGAAACCCACGGTCACCTGACAAGCCTTGCAGATATGTCACATGCTGTGGGGATCATTTGACTGTGGCATGTAACAGATTACACTGCCAAGCTTGGTTTCTCTGGTCCTGGCTGTTTGTGTGGGGGCCCATCTAGCATTGTGTCATACTGCTAGGCTACTGCTGTATAAAGCTGGGGTCCAGCACAAAGCCCATTAGTCACTGCTGTAAAACAGTGTGAGCATAGCCTAGTTGCGACCAGTGGGCACTGCCCCCTAGTCTGTGGGCACTGTTTGCCTTCCAGTACTTATCAGCTGCAGTATGCCTCAGAGGAGGTTGTGTATATTCTTTCTATTCTAACAGAGAACTGTACAGAACAGGACTAAGGCCTCATTTGCATGTTCTGTGGTGATGCGCTACCAGGTCTCACTACAACCCCATTAGTGCCCCAACCCCCCCCCCCCCCCCCCCCATTTCGATATAAGTGACATGGGTTCCTTGTTTTTCACAGATTTTACGGATGTTACATGTGGAAACCCCGGATCACATAGATTTCTATGGGGGAATCTGTGCCGTGATCAGTTATACATGTCTCATTGTTTCATTTAACAGATTGCGGGTCTGCGGGGAAAAAAAACATGTGAATAGCCCAATAGAAGGCAATAGGCTATTAAATTGTCCGTGGTCACGAAGAAGTTCAAGGGAGGTGTGGGTAAGGCACACAGAGGTTTACTTCTGCTTTGTACAGATACTCTCACAGACAGAGGTGGCACAAGGGACCACCAAGTGAGATTGGAAAGCACTCCACTAATTCCTCTGGGGAATACAGCAGCTAAGGTTTGAGGGTTTTTTTAAGTTAACATTGTAAGATAAATAAAATTTGCTTACTACAGAACTTTCTATTCTTACAAAGTACTCCCCCCTCCCCATGTTTATAACCCTATATTACTTTTGCTCTACATTATCTAATTTTCTCCAGCATGACACATGACTTTTGTCACACAGAGCTAGGGCCATTTTGACCTTTTGCACACATCTTGTTAGTATAGTTATAGTATAGTTTGCATCTCATTTGTGGAGCTTAAGATAATAAAGAAGAAGTACTATTTTAAAGGAGGATTAGCATGTTTGACATTTAAAGGGGTAGTGCGGCGCTCATAAATTATTCACAGAATAACACACATTACAAAGTTATACAATTTTGTAATGTATGTTATGTCTGTGAATCGCCCCGTTCCCTTGTCCCACCACCCCCGCCCGTGTACCCGGAAGTGTGGTGCATTATACATTACCTGATCCGTGTCGAGGGCCGTCCGCCATATTGTGCCAAACGTCATCTTCGGACGGACGGCCGAGTCGCTGCCGTCCGTCCCCCCTCCGCCGCAACAGTTATGCTCAGCCAATCGCGGCTGAACATCGGATGACGCTGCAGAGGGCGGCCGGCATTCGGGACAGTCGGAGCTGTTCGCCGTCCGCCCGAAGAAGACGTCACTCGCTGAAGATCGGAGACGGGTGTCGGCACGTGACAGGTGAGTATAGCGCACCACACTTCCGGGTACACGGGTAGGGGTGGTGGGATACGGGGTAGGGGGCCATTCACAGACATAACATACGTTACAAAGTTGTATAACTTTGTAATGTGTGTTAGTCTGTGAATAATTCTTTACCGCTGCACTACCCCTTTAAAGCATAGCTGAATATATACTACAGTTCAAAATGAATTGTGTGTAGATGTAGAAAATTGTATTTGTTTGTGAACCTATTCTTTTTCTAATCTACAGATTTTTCATCCTAACCTTATAGTAAAATTATGTTACATACTCTGTCTCCGTATAGTAGTTAGGCCCCTTTGTGCCTCCATATAGTAGTTAGGCCTCTTTGTGCCTGCATATAGTAGTTAGGCCCTTCTGTCTCCATATAGAAGTTACACCCCTCTATGTCTCCCATATAGTAGTTGGGCCCCTCTGTGCCTCCATATATTATAGGCATTGTGTCTGCCCTGCTTTCTTTTAATAGGTCCGCCATGTGCTCCAATAAAGTAGTTAGGCCTTCTTTGTTTCCTCCATATAGTAGTTAGGTCCCTCTGTCTCCATATTATAGTTAGTCCCCTCTGTGCACCTATATGGTAGTCATGCTCCCCTATGTGTTGTGCATCCATATAATAGTTATCCCTCTCTGTGCATGTAGGTGTACCCAGTAGGTAGTATCTACATCCCACTTTAGGTAATCTCCCTGGTAGTTATCTACCCAGTATGTAATATCCCCCCAATTTAGTAGGCATTCCTCTATAGGGAATATTCCTGTTAGTTAGACCTCTTCCCAGTAGATAGAATCCCCCATGTTAGGTATCTTCCCGGTAGTAAGGCTGCATTCACACGTTCCGTGTTCTGCACGGAACACGGACGTGGAATGCCTGTAACAGACTCTCCCCCACCCGGGCAGGCATTCCACGTCCGTGTTCCGTGTGAATGCAGCCTAAGGCTGGGTTCACACTATGTATATTTCAGGCAGTATTTGGTCCTCATGTCAGGTCCTCATAGCAACCAAAACCAGGAGTGGATTGAAAACACAGAAAGGATCTGTTCACACAATGTTGAAATTGAGTGGATGGCCGCCATATAACAGTAAATAACGGCCATTATTTCAATACCACAGCCGTTGTTTTAAAATAACAGCAAATATTTGCCATTAAATGACGGCCATCCACTCAATTACAACATTATGTGAACAGAGCCTTTCTGTGTTTTCAATCCACTCCTGGTTTTGGTTGCTATACAGCCTCACAAATACAGCCTGGGTTCAAATTGCTTTTTTTTCAACGTAATCCTTTTTATTTGGTTACTTTTAACAGACAGAAAAATGTAGTACCACTACTTTTGGGTCCATTAAAAAAAAAACATCAGATTCGATCTTTTTTTTTAATAATGGAGGTAAATGGAAAAACAGATCCAAACGGATGACACACAATTGTATCGGTTTTTGCATCCGTTGTTTCCATAAAGCGTTAAACCGAAGACTGCAGTCCTTTGGTGTCCCCTTTCTCTGCTCTGTGAGCACACAAGTGATGTCACTTGTCACTCTGGGGTTAAAAGACCTCTTGTGGTCAAAGACATAATGCAGAGAATTCACCAGGGGATTCCCCAATTCCCCAGTGGGCCGGTCCTAGTCTGCACAGAAACCATTTACTACTCCCTGGTAAAGAAATATAAAGCTGCATTTACACGTTTCGTGAATACTATATAAATGACAGTAATGTTTTAATCCTGTAATACCCCTTCCATAGAACTTTTATTATGCAGAACTCAGAAGTGCAGGGGGGCACGCCTATAGTTTTAAGCCCCACAAAGTAACAGTATACAGTGGTCCCTCAAATTACAATGGCCTCAGGTTACATTATTTTCAACATATATGGTCCTTTCTGGACCATTGTAACCTGAGACCAGACTCAACATACAGTGCGACAAATTGACCAATGAAAGTAGCCATTTTACTAGTAAAACCCCAGCATTAGTGAAATGCATGCAGTGATTGGCTGTCTAGTATCTCCACTCTTCTGCACAGTGTCATACTACATGTTCTCTGCTGCTCTTTACCTGGGCCAGGATGAGCTGCTCCTTTGGGCACTGGATGAGGGTGGCTTCATTTTATATTTCCAGGACCCTGTGTGATCTCTACAGGACCCTGAAAATGCTCCAGTCCTCTACATAGAAAGTTATTTACAGGGAACCAATTAGCATGATTGTGCTGACATGGTTCCCTGCCGCACAATATAGCTCTGCTGTGCAGCTTTACTGTGGGAAAAAAGTATTTTTATTCTCCTGCATGATGACAGGAGAGGGGAGGCAACTAGTCATCTCGGCATGGAGCCACCCGTGACTAGTCATTGCTCTCTGCAGTGGCGGACATAGGGGCCCTGAGGGGGAGAGGGACCAGCTGGGGCCTGCTGCCCCCTGCCACCTGCCAGGCAAGATTTGAAAGCAGGGGGCTCGGGGCTGCACATACAGGTGACACATCCCTGCAGCCGAACTTGCGTCCCCTTATCAGTTTAATCAGCTAGGGAGGCAAGCACGGCTGGGGCTGGCTGCACATACATACCAACAGTCCGTACATCAAACTGCTGCCACTCCCATCTCCTAGAACACTGCTTCTCAGTTCCAGTCCTCAGGCCTCACCAAAAGGTCATGTTTTGAGGATTTCCCGCGGGCAGCGGGGTATACAGACACTGACTGTGCCGGAAGTAATTCATATAGAGGCTGCAGGTCACTTCCGGCACAGTCAGTGTCTGTATACCCCGCTGCCCGCCCTGGAGGATGCCGGTGCGCGCTCTGTCGGGAGAGGAGCTGCTGGGACCAGCGGACAGGTGAGTTACTGGTTTATTGTTTTTCTAGTCGGGCCACACTAATGGGGGATTGGCTACTATGTGGGGCGCTATATGGGGGCATTGGCTACTATGTGGGGCGCTATATTAGGGTTTGGATACTATGTGGGGCACTATATGGGGGGATTGGCTACTATGTGGGGCATATATGGGGGCATTGGCAACTATGTGGGGCATATATGGGGGGATTGGCTACTATGTGGGGCATATATGGGGGCATTGGATACTATGTGGGGCATATATGGGGGGATTGGCTACTATGTGGGGCACTATATGGGGGATTGGATAATATGTGGGGCACTATATGGGGATGGCTACTATGTGGGGCACTATATGGGGGATTGGCTACTATGTGGGCACTTTATGGGGGATTGGCTACTATGTGGGGCACTATATGGGGGCATTGGCTACTATGTGGGGCACTATGTGGGGGCATTGGCTACTATGTGGGGCACTATATGGGGGATTGGATAAAATGTGGGGCACTATATGGGGGCATTGGCTACTATGTGGGGCACTATATGGGGGATTGGCTACTATGTGGGGCACTATATGGGGATTGGCTACTATGTGGGCACTATATGGGGGGATAGGCTACTATGTGGGGCACTATATGGGGGGATTGGCTACTATGTGGGGCACTATATGGGGATTGGCTACTATGTGGGGCACTATATGGGGGCATAGGCTACTATGTGGGGCACTATATGGGTGCATTGGCTACTATTTAGGGCACTATATGGGGCATTGGATACTATGTGGGGCACTATATGGGGGCACTGGATACTATGTGGGGCATATATGGGGGGATTGGATACTATGTGGAGCGCTATATGGGGGGATCAGATACTATGTGGGGCACTATATGGGGGATTAGATACTATGTGTGGCACTATGTGGGAGATTGGATACTATGTGTGGCACTATAAGGCCCCGTTCCCACTGAGCAAAAGTAGCGGAATTCATTCATGTTCATTCTTCAGCGCGGATAGAGCATGAGGGCGCGCCTCCCGTAGACTCCCATTATGAGCGGGAGGCTAACGGCATTCCGCGGCGGAATTCCGCTAGTTTTGCTCAGTGGGAACGGGGCATAATGGGGAATTGGATACTATGTGGGGCACTATAATGGGGTATTGGATACTATATAGGGCATTTTGGGGGGGATTGGATACTGTTTAGGGCACTATTTATTCAGTCAGCAGCATGTGGTGACTGTAGGGGAGTGGCTATGGAGGGTCGCTATGGGGGAGTGGCTATGGAGGGTCGCTATGGGGACCGCGGCGCACATGTCCCTCTTTGCTCTTTGCAAAAGTTGGGAGGTATGGGCTAGAGGATAGCGTCTCAGAGCGGGCACCCCTCCCCCTTTTCTCACCCACGAACTGTGCTGTGCAGAGAAGAGCACCGGCATGTGCACAGCTGCCACACTCTGCTCTGTTCCCCACCCGGGCAGTAGAGTGGTCTGCACACTCTGCTGATCAGATCAGACCCCCTCCATCGGACAACACAGTAGAGCAGCCCCTCCCCCCAAACCCTCACCTGGGATAGAGCATCAGAGTGGGGGTGTTGTGCTGTGCTATGTGTGATGGGGTAAGTGTGTTATGCTATGTGGAATGAGGTAATTGTGCTGTGCTGTGTGGGAGGTAAGTGTGCTGATCTATGTGTTATGTAAGTAGTGTGCTGTGCTATGTGTAATGAGGTAAGTGTGCTGTGCTATATGTGATGTAAGTAGTGGGCTGTGCTATGTGTAATATAAGTAATGTGCTGTGTGCTATGTGTGGCATTACGATCGAGCGCAGATGCCGTCGGACCAAAAGTCCAACGGTTCGCGCATCTCTAGTAAGGAGTGTATGATATGTGTGATGAGGTAAGGAGTGTATATGTGTGATGAGGTAAGGAGTGTATGATATGTGTGATGAGGTAAGTGTGCTGTGATATGTGTTACGGCGGATCAAAGCGGCCCGCTACCTCCTTCCCCCTGGAAGATGCATTACAGCGGACCACACAACACCCCTCAGCCATAATTATTAATAATAATTATGATTAAAATTACTTTTACCTACGGGGCTGGTTGGGGTGACATTTTTTTGTACCATTGTTATATATTGTAACAAAAAATCTGCAAACCTGGCGCATTTTTTGCTTTTTTGTTTATGCCATTCACAGTGCAGGAACAATATTGTTATATTTTAATATATTATTGTGTAGGTCGGACATTTTGATCCCTCTATATTTTTTCCACTATATATTGTAACAAAAATCTGCAATCCTGGGGCATTTTTGCTTTTTTTGTTTATGCTGTTTAACGTGCAGGAACAATTTTGTTATATTTTAATATATTTAATAGATTTATTTAATTATTTTTACGTGTTTTGGCCAAGTTCACACTGTATTTTTTGTCAAACAATGAGGAGGTTGCAACAACGGCTGTTGCTTACTAGGAGTGTTCAGTTGCACTGAAGTGAATGGGACTATGGCTGTAGTGTATACACACTGTATACACTACAGCCGTTGTTCACTGCGGCCGCAGAAAATAATTGACCTATTTTCCACGGCCGCAGTTCAGGAAACAATAGCCGTAGAAAATAGTCTGTGCTTACAGTGTAAAGTACAGCTCCCAGCCTTACTTTACACTGTGGTCAATGGTCAGTTGGATTGCGGACACACCCAAATGTGCCCGCATTCTAATTAAAATAAATTGATGTTCTACCGGCCGATACTGCAGTATTGGCCGGGTGAGCATGTAAGACAGACGGCTGTCATACAGCTGATGTTCTTACACAGTGTGAACATGGACTTTATTTGTATAATGGGAAAGAGCGTGATTTCAAAGTGAAGCAATCACCCAGATTTTTTCTGCTACTAGCAGCGCCCAGAAGTCTTTTATTCCAGTGCATGAGACATGCAGAGAGCCGGGAACTAGTCATCTGGGCCATGACTAGTCACAGCTCTCTGCCTGTCAGCACATTTTGAAGGATGTTTGATTGGAAAAGAGGCCAGTTAGAAACCTCTTCCTGTCAATTATCCTGCAAAGCGCACTGACAGGCAGAGAGCTGTGAGTACACATGGACGGGGAGCCGCCCAGATGACTACCTGCCCGTCTCTGCCTGCCATGTGCCGGTGGATTAAAACTTAATTTTCTCCGCTTTAAGAAAGCTGCTGCAGACGCATAGCAGCTTTATACAGTGATGCAGCGAACCAAATCCATCAAATTGGGCTGATTGGTTCCCTTCAAGCATCAGGCATGCCATCCCTTGCTCAAGTCTTGTGATTCTTTAAACATGTGATTCAATGATTTCTGTTGAAATATTTGAAAAGGAAAGCTAAAAAAACACACCAAAAACTCAACAAACATTTACACAAGTTTTTTAAGTGGCGAAAATAAAAATCTATGGGGCCCTAGTGGGGGAAAGAGTGACAAAAACTAGGTGAAAAGACAGCCTGAAGAGCTTTTTGAGGAATGAAATCCCTAAGCAGAATACATTTATTTTCTGTACCTCCTCAGCCAGCAAGTGTGTAGGCCAAGTGTTGTGCAATAGCTAGAATTGTTTACTGAGCCTCTGAATACTTACATATTTGTATTATGTAATTGTATTTATTTATTTATTTAACTATGCTGTTATCTAACAAGATGCTTGTTGGGTGGTGCTTGATGTTACAGTGTGGGCAGGTGCATCTAGCCAATACAAAACTGCCCTACACTTTGCGAATAATACATTGACAAGCCTAGGCATCATCTAGGCATTGGGTCTCTACATAAACAATACAGGCCTAATTTCATCTTCACGGATGACAATGCTCCAGCTCATGGAGGTCATATCATCAGGAAACGGCTGCTGGAGACTCAAATGGAGTGGCCTACACTTTCTCTAGATCTGAATCCCATAGAAAACCTATGGGATCAGCTGGGTCGCTGTGTAGAGGCTTGTACCTCTGTACCCCAGAACCTCAATAATCTCTGTAACAGACAATTCCTACCATGTCTATGAGACTACATGGGCAGAATCAGTGGCTAGCCAAGAAGTGGATTTTGCTGCTGCGCTCTTTCCCCAGCTATATCTCCTGATCACTGTGATTAATAAACTTTTGACATGTCTGATGACATCAAGAGGACAAAACTCAGCAGCATCCAGAAAAATCTTCAAAGGAGCTTTATTGCATATCCAAGTATAAGAGACGTTTCGAGCACACTCGGGTCTTTTGCCCCGATTCACCTGATTTACTGAGAGGCATGCACCTTTTAGTAAATCTGCTGTGATGCATGGGGCCAGGGTTTTATGTTACACTGTACAACAGTCCTGATAAATTTCCTCTATATCTTCATGCATGATACATTCTAGCTATATATAACTGCTTTAGCTACCAGACCACTGCTTTTAGAGCAAAGTGGAGGTCAGAGACCTAGACAATGAGCTGTCAACAATGTGAGGGAAAGAGCAGCATGTCAGGAGAAGGAGGTGAGATTGCTAAATGAATCTATGTACAAAAGTATTTCTTACAAGTGGATCTCTATTAGTTGAGGTGGGAATATCTCTTTAACCCCTAGACGACCGTGGACGTACAGTTACGTCATGGAAGTCTGTCATCAGACGACCCTGGACGTAACTGTACGTCCTGGGTGTTTTTTTTTACGTTTTCACCTATTTATATCTTCATAAATAATATATTTGGGATTCCGTCATACATGTTATGGTAGAATGAAAGGCGCCATTACAAAGTACAACTATTCCTATAAAAAACAAGCCCTTACACAGCCTGTGGGTACAAACCCACTTGACGTATTTCCTGCGTGAATCAGTCTTAAAAATAAGCAGGCAAAACGCAGGTTGGCTTTATACAATTGTTCTGCGTTAAAATACGCAATTGCGTATTTTTGAAGCGTGAAGCTACATGCGTTTTTCACACAGGTTGTTAACAATTGATGCTTTGCTAACAACAAGCTTCACGCTTCAAAAATATGCGATTGTGTATTTTAACGCAGAACAATCGTATAAAGCCAACCTGCGTTTTGCCTGCTTATTTTTAAGACTGATTCACGCAGCAAATACGTCAAGTGGGTTTGTACCCTGTAGATAGAAAACTGAAAGTGCTAGAGCTCTTAGAAGGGGGGGAGGGAAAAACAAGAACTCTAAGATCAAAATTTGCGCGGTCCATTGGGTCATTTTGGGCCTGGTCCTCAAAGGGTTAATGTAAAAAATAACTATTTCTTTAGAAATTCTTCTTTATTTTTTTCTGTTTTACAGGGAGATCGTATGTGGCACTTTGCTGTCTCTCTCTTCTTGGTAGAACTATATGGAAACAGTTTACTTCTCACTGCTGTATATGGACTTGTGGTTGCAGGCTCTGTGCTTCTCCTTGGAGCCATAATTGGAGACTGGGTAGATAAAAACCCACGACTAAAAGGTAATGTCTTTTTATGAAAGTTTACACTTGGCTTGTTAATCTGTGATAAGGGTACATTTACAAATGTAGATTTCTGACTAATTTCTATAAAATCAGATTAAGGCTATGCTCACACAACGTCAAAAAAAGAGAAAAGGCGCCTGCTTTTTCTATTTAAAAAGATGTCTGTTATTGCCGCGATTTAACTGACTGCAGTGCAATGCATTGAAGTCAATGGAAAGACGGGCATCCAATGCACACAATGTGTTGAATAACGGACGTTTTCACCGTGGACATCAAAATAATTATCATGACAATTATTTTCGGACTTCTTTTGCAAACAGCAGATGTTTTTTATTAGTTGTTCACACACAGTTTTTCTTTTGTCACCGTTCTTTCTTTGTTTTTACTATTAAATTCAATGGACTTTTCAATTACGCCACACCCAAAGGCCAATTAGTAACCCAAACTAGAATAATGTACCAACATCCGTCATTGCACTAAGGGAAAGCTAGACAGCTAAATGACGTCCATTATTTTAGACTCAAATTGATGGATGTCATTTTAAACGGAGCTGAAAAAACGTTGTGTGAATATACCCTAAACCAGCAGTCTAAAGTGGTGTGTAAATGGCCCGTTGGAAAATGGTATATAAATGGCCTATTGGTACAAATAAATTCTCTCTTGTAATAGGTATACGACACTGATCTGAATTGTGCAGATATGTGTTGTATTTCAAGAATTTTAGTACTGTTATAGTGCAACTGAATAAAAAACACACAACTTTTATTTGCCTCTTAATGCAAAAAACCCTAATGTGGGTCTGCAACCACAACCGGACACCAGATTTTTCTGATCATGTAAGTCAGTAAAGAGTTTTATATCTTGGCCCAGATTTATCAATGTCTGAAAAAATAAGACCGTATTTCGATAATTGTGGCCGTAAATAAAGAGCATGATCATGATTAAATCCAGCTGTATTTTAGCCTCAAAATTTGTTTCAATATAGCTTTAAAATGAATGTGTCGCATGCCATTCAGGTTCCAAGTGGCTACCAATATTGAGAGCTATTAGGTAATTGAGACAAAAGGATAAAACTGGCCATTTTGCTAATAACCGCTGATCGCTGCTTAGCCACAGAAAATGTACGAGAAATCGCCCACTGCCAATTTTAGAGGGACTCCGAATTATCAATAAAGTATTTTATGAGCTTAGGAGACATGACACAGACACAAGATTCTGTAAAAAACAAGTTCATAGTTTATTGGACAAAACACATATATGTACAAAAAGACATCAAATTAAGAAAAGCCATTGGTGGTTCCGAAGCTCCTATTGGTTTACCTGTCATAAACATATACATTCGTATTCTGATTGGAGTGACATGTCCATTACATATTCTGTTACACAGCATGTGAGTAGCTAAGGTTAGTTAAGCAACTTGTTATTTAGACTAGCAACTTATTACCCAGGCAAACAACTTAATATTTAAACTAGCAACTTGTTATTCAGACTCTAAGACGTCATACCTGAAGTATCCTTGAAGCTCATGGCCTCAATTGTTCCCTCTAAGATATCTAAACAACTTCTACAAAAACTAAGATATCTAAACAACTACTACAAAAAACTATTCTGCACACTTTCTATGGTTAACCATTTCCATCCCTTACAGACATTAGCAACAATTTTTTTCTTGTATCTATCTTTATTGTCTTTTTATTTATTTATTTTAATATAATTCCCTATAGTTCTCCCATGTAAATTAGCCTGGTCTTTTAAGGTTCACTTTCCCTCTGTGTGCACTGATAGCGAAATCACTTAGACACTAGGCTGGCTTCACACTGCCTTAAAATCTTGGAATTTAGTTTTTTTGCAAAAATGTCAGCAGCCAGATGATAGCTGGAGGTCAATGAAAGTTTATGATATACCTTACACATATTCCTTTTTTTTTTTTGGGGGGGGGGGGGGGAGTTTTTCCTCCCATCTCTGCCATTTTTGAGTCTCTTTGGAAGTTTTTCCAAAATGCAGCCTGTCAAAGATGTGGCTTTTTTTTTGCAAACTGTGGCATTGTTTCTACAATAGGATTGTTCTGGTTGTCTCAAAAATGCAGTTTCTGTGCCTATGGCTTTTTCTTCTGGCGTTTTTGTCACCTTTTGTGGTCAAGCAACTAGGTCATGTGATGGCAGAGGGAAAAAAAATCAGCACACAAAAACACCTAAACCACAAAAAAGAATATTCACACGCAAAAGGAAAAAAATGCAAATACATGGGGTAAAAATCCATTGGCAGTTTTTCTGGTGTTTTGTTGGAGGCCTGAAAAATGCCACACAAATAGGATGTTTGGGGGCACCCTTATGTTACCAGCAGTGGATTCAACAGTAAAGAGACGTACAAGTCCTGCCTTTATGTGTTCCATCCACTTCTGGCTTTGACACAAAAACTGCAAAACAAAAGTCATGTTTAAAACTAGCAATACGCTCTGCTACTTACAGCAGCAATAAAGTAAGAAAAAAATGGCGCTTGTTTGCAGTGCGCAATGAAGGCCGATGTATCATTCTTGCAGCCAACTTAAATGTATCACTATTATTGGATATCAGCTCCCTGTTTAGAGAGATGTGCGGCCGATGACAATAATCTACCAGAACATAGAGGGAGATTTATTGTTATTCATTGTTAGCCATGTCCGTGCAGCCCTTGCTTTAAAGTGATAAAATAAAGATGTTTTATACTTAGCTCTGATTTATTTATTGTTAACGTGGCAATTATCAGCCGACGATCAGCTCCTCGTCTTTATCACACAGCGCAATATCTGTCCAATTATGCCTTATTCAGAAGATAATTGCCCCATATAGTAGGGCCATTAGGGTCCCCGCTACTTACTAGGATTCAATAAATTTTTCCTTCCAGATAACTGTGTAATAATCATTAATTATATGTTTAAACCTTGTTGTACTTTTAATTTTTCCCTTTTTTTTCCTGTACAGTGGCACAGATGTCCTTAGTTGTGCAAAATGTTTCTGTTATTATTTGTGGAATAATCCTGATGGTGGTTTTCTTGTACAAGGCGGAACTTTTATCAATGTATCAAGGATGGCTCTTGGTTAGTACCAACATTAAAATTATATAACTATAAGATAAACTCTTTTAAATAGTAAAATTACTATGAGGGGCACAGCAGGGGGTACATTATTGCTATGTTGAATCAAAACACCACCTTGCCAAAGAGGGAGTGTGAAGGTTGGATCAATACCAGCACCACTTTTATTAGATCTTCAATAAAATGAATGAGTAACTGAAGTTGCTAATAACACACAGATTTTTGTAAAGCTCACTAGTGGTAGAGTGATATGGTTTAAAGCAACTCTGTACCCACAATCTGCCCCCCCCCCCCCCCCAAACCACTTGTACCTTCGGATAGCTGCTTTTAATCCAAGATCTGTCCTGGGGTCCGTTTGGCAGGGGATGCAGTTATTGTCATAAAAACAACTTTAAATCCAGCAGCGCTGTGTCTAATGGCCGGGGCTTACATTTGTATATGCATTAGGCTGGCACCACCTCTCTGTCCTTCCTCCCCACCCTCCTCCTTATTAGGAATGATCCAGGAACATTTACTGCTGTTTGAGCTTTGCACAGGTGTATTAACGATCCAGCCCATGTTCATTATACACACAGGTGGGGAATAGGAAGCAATCTGCCTGGAGCATTCCTAATGATGAGGAGGTTGGGGAGGAAGGACAGAAAGGGTGTGCCAGCCTAATGCATATACAAATGTAAGCCCCGGCCGTTAGACACAGCGCTGCAGGATTAAAAAAAAAATTATGACAATAACTGCATCCCCTGCCAAATGGACCCCAGGACAGATCTTGGATTAAAAGCAGCTATCTGAAGGTACAAGTGGTTTAAGGGGGTCAGATTGTGGGTACAGAGTCGCTTTAAAACATACACCACAAAGCCCCTCAACTAGTTTTGCTCCTCAAGGAGCATCATCTGGAAAAGAGGGTTTATGGCCATAAGTTATGGAGATAAGCCCTCCTCCTGATGACGCTCCCTGCCTCTCCAAATTTCCCCAGTGTCCTCCTTTAAGTCTTCAGGTCCCCTTCAGAATGATTCCACCTCCATTTCCAAGACAATAAGCTTTAACTGCCTGCTTAGCCTGTCACCGATAGGACAGCGCTTTCTACCCTGCCATCTTGTTTTATGTATATTTACTTATGACAATTTACTTATGACAGCAAAATATTTCTGTCTCTGGTTTCTAACAGCAAAATTAGAACAAAAACATGCTGTCATATAAAGGTTTAGTAAAATGAATTCAACCAATCAATGAACAATGTGAACAAGTAATATCCACATAGGATTAGACCATTTAGTTGTTAGATGGGGTTTGTCAGTATAAGGTCCGTAATCCAACAGATGCTCAGTAATGGCTTGATGAAAGTTAGGGTGGTATTACACGAAGCGATTATCGTTCGAATAATCGCTCAATCGGTCGTATTTGAACGATTATCTTTAAGTGTAATAGTAGACAACGATTAAACGACGAACGATTGGTCGCTGGTCGTTTAATAGGTTTTGAATCTATTTTTATCGTTTGTCTTTTACACATCATTCGCACATCGTTCGTTTGAATAAGATGTCGTTAGCCGTTCCCTGTTCATTCGCAAATTGAAAGGGGAGTGTTCTTGAATTTTGTTGCTCCAATATAACCGATAATCTTTCCGTGTTGTAAAACGAACGATTATTAGGCAACCGCTATTGCGATCGTTGGAGATCGTTTATCGTTAATCGTTAATTGAAAAAAATCGCTTCGTGTAATACCACCCTTAGACTTGTTGTCTTCAGGGTGGTAGTGCACCTCTCACCATTCCAGCATTACAGGAGATGTGCATTCTTCCTAGATGCACATGGTAATACTAAATATGTTTGGGGTTTTTTTACTTTTTTTTTTTATTTGAACTTTTAGTGGGGGAAGTTTTCTTTTAGATTTTTGAAAAACTTTTTTTTTTTACTTTAAATTTCCTTTTAAAGGACTTTTATAAGCAAACACCACATTGTTTATACTAACCAGTGCTATGCTATTGTATAGCATCAATCAGTTAGATAGGTGCCCTGGTGCCAAAGACTGCTTCAGACAGACCACCAACAGATCTGACGACAGATTATCTGCCAAAGATTTGAAGCCAAACCCAGGAGTGGATTTGAAAAGAGGAGAAATCCAGTCTTTCCTTTATGACCTGTTCTCTGATTATAGTCTGTTCCTGGGTTTGGCTTCAAATCTTTGGCAGATAATCTGTCGTTAGATCTGTTGGTGGAATAGGGCCTTTAATCAGCAGCAAAGCTATGGCTGCTACAGTGGCCAGGGACATTTGAGCTGCAGCGGTTTAATCGGCCTGAGAAATTAGGATGACAGGTCAGTCATAGGTTGGCATTTAAATGGTTAAATTACATTGCACGATCGTAGTTGTCATTCACCGGCTGTGAGTGTCGGCTGTTTACATTAGCCGATACTCACTGGCTATTACACTTGCTGAGCTCCTGAGCTTGCAATATACCACTCCAGTGCTCCTGTGCCACAGAGCGTTAAAGGGTTAGAGAACCAGTGTGTCACCTATATCTGCTCTCTACCAATGCTGTTTCACCTCTACCTTTTTAAGATTTCTAGCAAAGCTGTGTTCCTGTTCCTCGGATTATGCATGACCCCTTGAATATTTGTTGCAATTACGATTCCTGCAACTTCTATAGTTACGCCATTAATTAGCGTTAATCGAGTTGACAGATTAACTTTAAAGATTGTTTTGGAAGTTCGTAGGTTTTCACAAAAATAGTATGATTAGTATGAATAGTATAATTGTGCAGGGGTAAATGCAGTAAAGTAATTTATAATCATATCCCCTAAGAAATAAACACATAAAGAATTTCATAAAAACATATATATTAATACATATTAATAAAAAGTACTTTTAATAACAATATGCACTAATAACGATATATCTTCTTATGAAATTGTGTTGATTTCCTAGGGCATATAGTTGGATTTTGATTGACACAAAGAGATAGTATTGATTTACCAGTAAGGGGTACAGTTACTTATAGGGTGGGTATGATTTATATTTGGGCAACATCTTGATTTTTATTTGTGTTCTGATTCTGACACAGACCCTCTGCTACATCCTGGTTATCACTATAGCAAACATTGCAAATTTGGCCAGCACAGCGACAGCCATCACAATTCAGAGGGACTGGATTGTTGTTGTTGCTGGTGATGACAGAAGCAAATTAGCAGGTAAAAACAAATGTGTGAGTTACATACAATCTAAGAACTATGCATGTAACAGTCATAGAAAACAGCCTTCTGTTGGCTTCATAATACATTTTATTCATCTTGTACTTATACTACAGCATGCAGTTTTTTCAGCCTTATGGTCCTTTTACACGGAGCGATAATTCGCCCAATTGATCGTTTAACGATTTTGAAGTAACAGTGTTTTTTATAACGATCAGCGTTTAGACAGAACGATAGATTGTTTAAAAAAGTCGTTATTGCAATCGTTTTAAGATAGCCCATCTTACACATAGGGTAAATCGACGAAAGACTGTTTACACTAAGCGATCTGCGAATTTTTTGCGAACGACCAACGACGATTTGAGAACTAGTTGAAAGATCAAAATGAACGATTTCTCGCTCGTCGTTTGATCGTTTGCTGTGTTTACACGAGCCGATTATCGCTCAAATGCGATCGTTATCACGAAAATTCGAACGATAATTGGTCCGTGTAAAGGCACCATTAGAGTGACACATTATAAAGTAATATGAGTCATATACAGCAAAAAAAAAAAATGTAACCAGAAAATTACCTTATTACAAATACATTATTTTTGGAGGACTTTTTACTATCCATATTAGGGTGCGTTCACACGCGCAGGATCCGCAGCAGATTTGCTGGTGCAGATCCACAGCAGATCTGCAGCAGATTTGATATCAATGTAACTAAATAACTAAACACAGCATTGAATCTTGTACATGTGAACGCACCCTGAAGGCCGGGTTCACACACACCGTATCTGCAGCTAGTTTACAGCGAAATACGCTACAGATACCTGCCCATTCACTTTAATGGGATGACGTACTCGCAGCAGGATTGCCATCCTGCTGTAAGTATATCAAAGTCAGCGCCCATAACCCCTGCGTCTTCCGGTGCTCAGCCAATCGGTGCGCTGCCCCCTCCCTCAAATAAATTCTTTAGAGTTTATGATATGATAATAGACTTTATGATAATTTAGCAATATCAGATTGGTGAAGATCCAAGTCCCAACAACCCCACTTATGAGCTATCTGAGAGTGCACACTTTCTCTCCCTTCGTACTGCACTACACCGTCAGGTTTATAGCTGCTTTGCGTAGTATTGCAACTTCATCCTATTCGTATCACTAAGATTTTCACTGATAAAGGATAGACAGTCCGTTCTAAATAACAGGATAACCTTTTTGAGAAAATGTGTTCAGATAGATTGAAATGAATTAATTTATTTTCTTTATGTTTTAATGGCAGACATGAATGCAACAGTGAGACGAATCGACCAGCTGACAAACATATTGGCTCCACTGGCAGTTGGACAGATAATGACCTTTGGTTCACCTGTCATAGGATGTGGCTTCATTGCTGGTTGGAATTTGGTTTCAATGTGTTTGGAATATTTGCTACTTTGGAAGGTTTACCAAAAGACCCCAGCCTTGGCTAATAAATATTGCAAGAAAGATGATGATCAAGAACTGAGACAGTTAAATATAAAAGGTATTAGTATATTTTATGATGTATACCAAGAAAAATACATTTACACTTTATTACCAAAGTTTGAACATTCCTCTTAAAGGGTGCTTGTCGTATTGGGAGTTAGTGCTGATCAACGCGTAGTTGCTGCTGTCACTGGGAAATCTGGTTTTGCTGCCCAAGCCATAAAACCTGTGTTGGCACCAAAATGCCGGCAAGCCAAAAAAAGATAGTGTGGGAACATAGCCTAAGGTTTGTGAAGTTATTTTAGATATGTGCTTAATGGTGCATGACAGCAAGGCATGTAAGGCCAATGATCAATGTAAGGCTATGTTCACACAACGTATATTTTCGTAAAAGTACGTCCGTTGTTGCCAATTGCAACAACGGCCGTGCTTAAAACGAAAATATACGTTACCTTGACTTCTAGGGAATCCCGGCCGGAGTGTATACACATAGTATACGTTCTGGCGGGGATGCCTAGCTGTCACTGAATTTGCAGTGGGCAGTGGGGAGTTGTGATGCGGGTGAGCACGGATGCACCCGCATCAGAACTTTGTGGCCCTAAAGATCTGCAGTACTGCGGTACTGCAATACCGACCAGGATGATCTTTTTTTAGACCGGCTGGGTCACAGAACGGCCGGTCTCTTACGCAGTCTGAACATGGCCTAAGGCCTATTTCAGTGTAATAGGTCCTTTAGTTTGTAGAGCGTTTGGGAACAAGAAACCTAGACTGCTAGTGACTGGAACTAGAGTTGAGCGAACTTCAAACACGCTATTTGATTGGTGGCAACTGCTGAAGTTAAATGCAGCCCTAGGCTTTATAAATGTTAATAATACTAATAATATAGTGCACACTCAGGTTCGCACGAACCTGTACATGCTCGAAGTTCGGTCAACTCTAGTATCGTCTTTAGTTACAAATACAGGTTTTGGATTTTAATGTATGGTAATCATTGATTTTTCTTTTGTGTATGTCTACATTAAAATGAGTTTTGTTTTGTTTTCAAAGTTATAGATGCAAATTCCAACAACAACGATAAACCTGCTGAAGATGCCCAGCTCATGGGAGAGAAAAGTGTGGTGATAGCTGAAAAGCTAGAAAAGCCAATATGCAGTGAAAAAATTACAGAACCTTTTCGTACCTTCCGCGATGGGTGGGTTGCATACTACAACCAGTCAGTGTTCTGGGCTGGAATGGGTCTTGCTTTCCTTTACATGACTGTCCTTGGCTTTGACTGCATCACCACTGGGTATGCTTACACCCAAGGCTTAAGTGGCTCTGTTCTAAGTATCTTAATGGGTGCATCTGCCATTTCTGGAATTATGGGAACTGTGGCATTTACCTGGCTTAGAAAAAAATGTGGTCTGGTTCGTACTGGATTTTATTCAGGAGTAGCTCAACTCAGCAGCCTTGTTCTATGTGTGATTTCAGTCTTTATGCCTGGAAGTCCATTGGATCTTACTGTTTCACCATTTCAAGACATTGGTACGCGCTTTCTAGAAGGAGAGCCTTTACCTACATTATCCCCAGGTGGTATTCCTCAGGACTTCCTCCCAACCAGATTTCCAGATCTTTTTAACAACTCCACCTCAACAACCAGTGAACCAGATGTTTTAATTCCACTGACCTCAGTCAGTTTACTCTTTGCTGGAGTTATTGCAGCTAGAATTGGTAAGTACAATGAATTGGCTGAAATTTTGGAAATAAAACATATTTGCTTTAAGCAACACCAAAATATCTTGTCATTAAAAAATTACCTATAGTTAAAATCAAGATTTTAGGTTAAATGAATTTTGTTGTTTCTTTCAAATTTGTCAATTTATCTATAATTAAAAAAAAATTATCCTGAAATCTTGCAGTTTACATTCTGACCACTAAGCATAGAACTAAGAAGAGACATCCTGTTCTGTACAGATTACTGCTTAGCAGTGTCTTCCTTATACAGAGAAAGGTGTTAGTATATATAGCCTATGTCCAGAACATGGCCACTATCTTTAAAGCCGCCATATTGAATGAAGGGCAAGTTTTTCCAATTGGAAAGTGGTCATATCAAAGAGAAATTATTTCAGAAATCCCTTGCTGCAATCAGATTTGCAATATCTTCTAGATATAACAGAAATTTGCAACAACTGGGCACATTCCCTGTGATGCACAGCTATGTGACATGTTCAATGTGCTGTCCATAGGTCTTAAAACAGACCTAAAACTGAACACATAACATCTTTTTGTGTTGATATGGCAAATCAATTTCTGAGACAATTCTAGTATTCTTTGATATGGGAAAAACTTGCCCTTGATCTGATATGGGGACTTTTAGGTTGGGGGCCATATTCTATTTAGGTCGTAGCCTAAAAGATAGGCCCACTTATCCATTACTTGCTGGGATTTTCAGATATTTCATTTTTCCTTTACTTTCTGAATAAAAGGGTATCATCACCGCGCGTGTGTGTTTGTGTGTTTATATAGAGCAAACAATGAACTGTAGCAGCCCTCCCACTAGATCAAGTTCACAATAGGTGATGGTTACAGCTAAGTCCCTTCCTGATCACACTGGTCACAGAGCATGCAAAGTCAACTATCACTTTACATTAGAGTCTGAGCTAGTCTATTGTGTCTATGTCCATGGGGCTTGCTGCAAAGTATATCTTATTAAAAACAGGCTCAGGCAAGATGGCTGTCCCCATAATAATGTACAAAAAAGTTAGATAAGAAATTTAAAATCAGGAAATAGAAATAGAAACAAAAGACTAATGCGAAAAAATAAAATTAGGTGTAAATTATGATAAATCAGGCATGGGTCATTTAATGGCAAATAACAGCTTTTTTTTTCAAAACAAAGGCAGTTGGTTTAAAATAACAACAATTATTTCCATTAAATGACGGCCATCCACTCAATTTCAATGGTGTGAGAACATAGCCTTTCTGTTTTCAATCCACTCCTGGTTTTGGTTGCCAAATACTGAGCAAAAATACTGTGTGGAAACATATCCTTATGGTGCGTTCACACCTACAGGATCTGCAGCTGATTTTCTGCAGCAGATTTCATTTAAATAACTGAACACAGCATCAAATCTGCTGCAGATCTGCTGCAGATCCTGTAGGTGATATGGGATATGATATGGGATCTTATTCAATCAGGTAACAATATTGATATATTGTGGACCTGATAGTTTCTGATAGTTACTGCATTGCTCACACCTAGCCAGAATCCTACTCCACACTGATGAGGGCAAAACCAGAAACAGCTGTCTGTGGATGGATGTCTGGATTTGGTATTTCCCTGGTTATGCCCTGTGTGTGCGCTATGGCTGCAGCAGGCTGTGTGTGTGTGCTATGGCTGCAGCAGGGTGTCTGCATGTGCTATGGCTGCAGCAGGCTGCGTGTGTGTTTGTGTGTGAGCTATGGCTGCAGCAGGCTGTGTGTGTGTGTGCTATGGGTGCAGCAGGGTGTCTGCGTGTGCTATGGCTGCAGCAGGCTGCGTGTGTGTGTGTGTTTGTGTGTGCGCTATGGCTGCAGCAGGCTGCATGTATGTGCTATTACTGCAGCAAGCTGCGTGTGTTTGAGAGAAATAGAGAGTCTAGTTTCTTTGTGTATGGTGAATATTTAGTTAGAAACAGAGAGGATTTCAGCAGTCTAGTCTAGTTTTGAGTTCTTCAGGACATGGAGGCTGGAGACTGTCTGCATCCACTGCACACAGACAGACAGACAGACACACACACACACACACACACAAAGCAGAATTTGCCTTTGCTTTATTCACTTAGAACAGTTTTTCAACTCCAGTCCTCAAGAGTCCATTGTGTTGGGGGGAAATCTGTTCTCTTACTGGATGCTGGATGATTGTATATGAGAAGTCGTGTAATATGTCCTCAATGTGATGTTTTCTCTCTGGCAGAAGCTTGTGTTTTTTTCAGTGTGCTATGGCTGCAGCAGGCTGTGTGTGCGCTATGGCTGCAGCAGGCTGTGTGTGTGTGCTATGGCTGCAGCAGGGTGTCTGCATGTGCTATGGCTGCAGCAGGCTGCGTGTGTGTTTGTGTGTGAGCTATGGCTGCAGCAGGCTGTGTGTGTGTGCTATGGGTGCCGCAGGGTGTCTGCGTGTGCTATGGCTGCAGCAGGCTGCGTGTGTGTGTGTTTGTGTGTGCGCTATGGCTGCAGCAGGCTGCATGTATGTGCTATTACTGCAGCAAGCTGCGTGTGTTTGAGAGAAATAGAGAGGTAAAAAGTAAAGGGGTATTTTGGGCAACAGTGAAAAATCCAGGCGGGACAGTGGGATCATAATAAAGAGGTCCTATTTACCCTGTGCTTCTGCAGGCAAGTGTCATTGTGCAAGGTCCTCCACTGGGCTTCCGATTCTGTGATGTCATGTCCCCACTCAGAAATGCCCACTTAGCCAGTCAGTGCAGCTCACTGATTGAGTGGGAGTTCCTGTGGGGCCGCGATGATTCAGGAGCACGGACGCTGACAGAGAGTTGAAAAATCTGGGACTATGTCTGACCTCTATATCACTATGACTGACCTCTATATCACAGGGATCTGGCATTGTTAGCAGTTTTTCTTTGTGTATGGTGAATATTTAGTTAGAAACAGAGAGGATTTCAGCAGTCTAGTCTAGTTTTGAGTTCTTCAGGACATGGAGACTGGAGACTGTCTGCATCCACTGCACACAGACAGACAGACAGACACACACACACACAAAGCAGAATTTGCCTTTGCTTTATTCACTTAGAACAGTTTTTCAACTCCAGTCCTCAAGACCCAACAGGTCATGTTTTACGGATATCCCATACAACAAACAGCTGTGGCAGTTACTGGTGCACCGACTATAATTATATCACCTGTGAAATCCTCAAAACTTTACCCGTTGGTGGGTCTTGAGGACTGGAGTTGAGAAACACTGACTTAGAAGTTTCAACAGGATCATGTTGGACATTACACCGAAGCTGCTGAGCCAGTTCTACTTTACACCAGTGTAATAAACAACTCCCCTAGTGTCTGACTGGCCATTTATGAAGGAGCTGGAGTTTGAGTCGGTCTCTGATAAAGTTCAGGAGTCGGAGCTGTTGCTTACTGACTCCACAACTCTGGTTATAAATGATTAAAACATATAGCTTATTTCTTACAGAAACAGTGCCACTTTTGGCACCTGAGGACAGGTGTAGCACTGTTTTTTGAAAAAGCAACTGTTTTTCTTTTTCTATAATCCCTTTTAAGGGTCACCCAAATTTGCTTTTACTGATTAGCATCAGATACTAAAACGTGTTCTTTTATTCTAATCTGTTTCTATTTTCTAACTATATATTTTTTTATTTTAATTTTTGTACATTATGGGGGCTGCCATATGGCCTAGGCTGTTCTTAACAGCATTTAGTGACATGCTTTAGGGCAGTGATTTTCAACCTTTTTTGAGCCGCGGCACACTTTTTATACTTAAAAAATCCCGGGGCACACCACCAACCAAAATGGCACAAAATGACACTAAAACAGTACATATTATACATATAGTTCACGGAGTTCACTCTTGGGGGTTTTAAATCAGCTTCTTATCACCACAAGAGCTGCTTTTTAAGCCCTCAAGAGTGACATATGCCGGGCAGAGATCTTTTCAATAAATTATTCATTTTAAAAAAAGTGAAATAAAAAAGGATAACCCCCTCATATATACAATCCCATGTAACCTCATACATACAGTGCCATGTATTCCCATATATATATATATATATATATATATATATATAACAGTCCCATGAAAACTCATACATACAGTCCCACGTATATGAGCACATAATTATCAGCACCATATACTGTGGTGATGTGCACTGTATAGCCACAGTATATGGTGCTGATAATTATGTGGCTCATATAACTGCAGTATAAAGGGGTACAATGAGACGTACTATGGCCATGAGGCCAGAGTACAAGTGCCCCCTGCTTTGCCCTCATACAGTAATAATGCCCCCTGCAGTATGCCCCCATATAATAATAATGCCCCCTGCAGTATGCCCCCATATAATAATAATAATGCCCCCTGCAGTATGCCCCATATAATAATAATGCCCCCTGCAGTATGCCCCCATATAATAATAATGCCCCCTGCAGTATGCCCCCATATATTAATAATGCCCTCTGCAGTATGCCCCCATATATTAATAATGCCCCCTGCAGTATGCCCCCATATATTAATGCCCCCTGCAGTATGCCCCATATATTAATGCCCCCTGCAGTATGCCCCCATATAATGCCCCCTGCAGTATGCCCCCATATATTAATGCCCCCTGCAGTATGCCCCCATATATTAATAATGCCCCCTGCAGTATGCCCCCATATATTAATGCCCCCTGCAGTATGCCCCATATATTAATGCCCCCTGCAGTATGCCCCATATATTAATGCCCCCTGCAGTATGCCCCCATATAATGCCCCCTGCAGTATGCCCCCATATATTAATGCCCCCTGCAGTATGCCCCCATATATTAATAATGCCCCCTGCAGTATGCCCCCATATATTAATGCCCCCTGCAGTATGCCCCATATATTAATGCCCCCTGCAGTATGCCCCCATATAATGCCCCCTGCAGTATGCCCCCATATATTAATGCCCCCTGCAGTATGCCCCCATATATTAATGCCCCCTGCAGTATGCCCCCATATATTAATGCCCCCTGCAGTATGCCCCCATATATTAATGCCCCCTGCAGTATGCCCCCATATATTAATGCCC
Organism: Dendropsophus ebraccatus; assembly: GCF_027789765.1. NCBI lineage: Eukaryota > Metazoa > Chordata > Amphibia > Anura > Hylidae > Dendropsophus > Dendropsophus ebraccatus. Next base: position 64,055,645 of record NC_091462.1, read on the forward strand.
CCTGCAGTATGCCCCCATATAATGCCCCCTGCAGTATGGCCCCATATATTAATGCCCCCTGCATTATGCCCCCATATAATGCCCCTTGCAGTATGCCCCCATATAATGCCCCCTGCAGTATGCCCCCATATAATGCCCCCTGCAGTATGCCCCCATATATTAATGCCCCCTGCAGTATGCCCCCATATAATGCCCCCTGCAGTATGCCCCCATATAATGCCCCTTGCAGTATGCCCCCATATAATGCCCCCTGCAGTATGCCCCCATATAATGCCCCCTGCAGTATGAGAATATGCACCAATAGTTTTAAAAAAAACAAAACAACAAACCATCATACTCACCTAATCGGCGCTGTGTGTTCTCCCTCCTCTTCAGGCTCCGTCCTGTGAGCCGCGGCGACTGAACCTCCGGCAGGCGTGATGACGTCACATCATCACGCCTGCCGGAGAGGTCACGTCCCGGCCTCCCATAGGCTGCTGGCATGAAGTGCCGCGGCCTATGGGAGTCAATGTCAGAGCAGGACGCTGACAGGTCCTGCTCTGACATTGTGCGCGATTGAATGTTTCGCCCGCTCACTGTGTGAGCGGGCGGAACATCAATCCATCGGCATATCCCTAGAAGCTGCGTGGCCGCAGCTTCTAGGGATATTAAAGGGACAGTTTCTAATTTCCGACCGGGATCCCGCGGCACAGCTGGCGGGTTCTCACGGCACACCAGTGTGCCGCGGCACCCCGGTTGGGAAACGCTGCTTTAGGGCAAGACTTATGGACATAGACGACAAGAGAGACTCTGTCCCCTTAACATGTACATAAAACATCATTAAGCTTGCTTTGTGACCTTTGAAAAGATCATTCCATAGGGCATTGCCTTTGTCTTGTATTAATGCTATCTATCTACTGGCATCACACGTTGCTGCAATGCTGTACAGATCACTACACTACAGATACAACAGGAAGCCTCAGCTCAGTTTTAACCCCAGTTGTGAGAATGAAAACTGTAATATTTTACGATTATTTTATAACATAGATAGAAAAATGTAAAATGAGAAAAAAATGTCACTTAAAATTTTTTTAAAATGAAAATGAGCAAGCACAGATTATTTACACCACTTATCCTATTTACACTGTCCGTAGTTTTACGGATCCATAATCCGCAAATATAGCTGCCATAAAATCACTGACGGATCGTAATTGCAGCACAGATTGTCCCATAAAAGTCTATGGAAGTGTCTTTAATTTTTGCGGATCCATAATTTTTACAGAAGAATAGTCCGTAATGTTCACAAATCCGTAAAAAAATAAGGAAATGTAATTTTAAACCATTCAACAAAAATATGCATTACAGATGCAGTATTGAAACATTACAGACAAATTTTTTGTGGCTTGCAGACATATACGGTCCTGAAAACTACTGGATATGTGAATGTTGCCTAAGGCTAAGATGTTCACTCATAGTCATTTTGCGTTAATGGTGCATTTGCTGCTATATTGCAGTAAAGTGTGCACTCTTGTTGAAATATCTCCATTTTTGCAGCAATTTTGATTGAATCACAGCAAAAATTATGCTACTTTACTGCTGCAAAATAGAATCAGAATTGTGGCAAAAATGCATCATTAATGCAAAATAAACGCCATGTGTGAACACAGTCTTGAACTTTAAAGGGAACTATCAGCAGGCTAGATGAATATAACCTGTTGATAGCTTCCTATTGCACATGGGGTGCAGATCCTTTGCGCTGTTTCTGTGCATTTTTAATGTAGTCCTCTGTCCGGTAAGGCTGTTAGGAGGACCACTCTGCCCCCTGTGTGCACCCTTCCTAACTAAAATCAGTGGAGCAGGCTAGCAGTGCTCCTAACAGCCTTACCAGAAAGAGGACTTTATTAAAACTGCACAGAAACAGTGCCAAGGATGAAGGTACAAGACATACCTTCATCCTTGTTCCCCGTGTGCAGTAGGGCGCTATCAGCAGGTTGGATTTGTCTAATTCGTTCCTGCGCAAACAATAGTTGTTTAATGCTACTCCGGCCATAAGTAGCGTTAAACAACCACCGTTCACACGGAATGGCCGTCGTTTGTACAGCATGTGTGTATAGCCTCAGGCTAGGTTCACACTATGTAACTGTGCGGCTGTATTTTTTTTTGCAGCTGTAAATGTGCGGATGAAACTCCGGCCGTGGGAAAAAATAGACATGCGGCTCAAAACATACGGTCATTATAGTGCTTGAAAAGCACTATATTGTAAACCGTATTCTTCTTCTTCTTCCGTTTCTTCTTCCAGCCATTTTTCTGCGCGTAATACAGCCCGAACCGCTTTGCGCACAGACTCCGTTCAAACTGCGTTTCGAAGCCCTCGGCGGTGTGTGGTGTGCTATCTATTTTTCGTTTCGATCGGATTTGTCGTTTTTAAGAAATTTACGTTTAAAGACCCCAAATTTCCCATAGACAATAATGGCCCATTGCAAATAATGGCCACACTCTAACCGCTGACAGCCAATCACAGCACATATGCAAATAGCAGAAATATAGCAGCCAATAGGAACTCTAAGGTCTCGTCATACATTGTATCACACCATCCACAGTCACATGTCCACTATTGGCCAATAGAAGATATAATATATGGAAGGTCCTAAACGATTTTGTCTCCCTGACATGAGTAAGATTGTCATGGTAACCGAGCAATGATCTTTACCATTATAAGTAGCAGAGGTCAGTCAGTAAAATAGCAGAGCTGAGGCAGCCATGTAGCAGGTACGGGATCCAAGCTGCTCTTAAAGGGACGGTACCCAAGCCGCTCTTAAAGGAACGATACCCAAGTCGCTCTTAAAGGGACCCAAGACGCTCTGAATGGGTCCCTTTAAGAGCGAACTAAGTACCTGTAAGAGCGACCCAGGTCCCTTTAAGAGCGATCTGGGTCCCTTGAGGGGGTAAATGGGTCCCTTTGAGAGCTAAATATGTCCCTTTAAGAGCGACCTGGGTCCCTTTAAGAGCGAAATGGGTCCCTTTAAGAGTGATCTGGGTCCCTTTAAAGGAAATATTTCGCTCTTAAAGAGACCCGTTTCGCTCGAACTGGGTCCCTTTAAGAGTGAAATATGTCCCTTTAAGAGCGACCTGGGTCCCTATAAGAGCGAAATATGTCCCTTTAAGAGCGACCTTGGTCCCTATAAGAGCAAAATGGGTCCCTTTAAGACCGACCTGGGTCCATTTAAGAGCGAAATATGTTCCTTTAAGAGCAAAATATGTCCCTTTAAGAGATAAATTGGTCCCTTTATGAGTGAACTTGGTCCCTTTAAGAGCAACCTGGGTCCCTTTAAGAGCGAAATATGTCCCTTTCAGAGCAAAATGGGTCCCTTTAAGAGCGAAATATGTCCCTTTAAGAGCGACCTGGGTCCCTTTACGAGCGAAATATGTCCCTTTAAGAGCAAAATCGGTCCCTTTAAGAGCAACCTTGGTCCCTTTAAGAGCAAAAAATGTCCATTTAAGAGCGACCTGGGTCCCTTTAAGAGTGAAATATGTCCCTTTAAGAGCGAAATATGTCCCTTTAAGAGCAAAATGGGTCCCTTTAAGAGCGACCTTGGTCCCTTTAAAAGCAAAATATGTCCCTTTAAGAGCGACCTTGGTCCCTATAAGAGCAAAATGGGTCCCTTTAAGACCGACCTGGGTCCCTTTAAGAGTGAAATATGTCCCTTTAAGAGCAAAATGGGTCCCTTTAAGAGCGAAATATGTCCCTTTAAGAGCAACCTGGGTCCCTTTAAGAGCGAAATATGTCCCTTTTAAAGCGAAATATGTCCCTTTAAGAGCAAAATCGGTCCCTTTAAGGGCAAAATGGGTCCCTTTAAGAGCAACCTGGGTCCCTTTAAGTGCGACCTGGGTCCCTTTAAGAGTGAAATATGTCCCTTTAAGAGCAACCTAGGTCCCTTTAAGAGCAAAATGGGCCCCTTTAAGAGCGAAATATGTCCCTTTAAGAGCAAAATGGGTCCCTTTAAGAGCAAAATGGGTCCCTTTAAGAGCAAAATGGGTCCCTTTAAGAGCAAAATGGGTCCCTTTAAGATCGAAATATGTCCCTTTAAGATCGAAATATGTCCCTTTTAGAGCGAAATATGTCCCTTTAAGAGCAACCTGGGTCCCTTTAAGAGCGACCTGGGTCCCTTTAAGAGCGAAATATGTCCCTTTAAGAGCAAAATGGGTCCCTTTAAGAGCAAAATGGGTCCCTTTAAGAGCGACCTGGGTCCCTTTAAGAGCGAAATATGTCCCTTTAAGAGCAAAATCGGTCCCTTTAAGATAAAATGGGTCCCTTTAAGAGCGAAATATGTCCCTTTAAGAGCTAAATGGGTCCCTTTAAGAGCGACCTTGGTCCCTTTAAGAGCAACCTGGGTCCCTTTAAGAGCGACTTGGGTCCCTTTATGAGCAAAATGATTCCCTTTAAAGAGCGACCTGGGTCCCTTTAAGGGACCCAGGTCGCTCTTAAAGGGATCCAAGTCGCTCTTAAAGGGATCCATGTAGCTCTTAAAGGGATCCATGTAGCTCTTAAAGGGATCCATGTAGCTCTTAAAGGGACGGGACCCAAGTCACTCTTAAATGGACCCAAGTCGCTCTTAAAGGTATGGGACCCAAGTCACTCTTATTGGGACGGGACCCCTGTCGCTCTTAAAGGAATGGGATCCAAGTTTCTCTTAAAGGGAAGTCACTGTTAAAGGGGCGCTCTTTTCAAGCACTATGTATTTTCCTGGAAATGCAAATCTAGTTTACTTTGAAATCTGGTTCAACTAAAAATAACAAATAAAATCTTAAGAAAGTGATGCAAACACCTCTGGATGCATCTGGGAAAGCAGGGAAACAGTTTACATGAATTGCTATTACCGGGGTTTGCGATCCTCTGCACTAATGCTGATGTCTCTCATGGTTAATCTATTAAAATAATAAAACACATTTTCGTTGTAATAAAGTGCCTTTCGTTGTTCAATAATTAAATTTAAACTAATCCATCATTTTGCAATTAAATATACTGTTAAAATAAATAGATATATAAATAAATGTATATTTATATATCTATTTATTTTAACAGTATATTTAATTGCAAAATGATGGATTCGTTAGAATTAAATTATTGACCAACGAAAGGGACTTTATTACAAAGAAAATGTGTTTTATTAATTTAATATATTAACTATTAGAGGCATCGGCATTCGGCATCATTGCCGGCTATTTTTGAAGTACTCCGTACGGACCGCCTGTCAATCCTCGGCCGCATGTCCAGCCGCAAACAATGGTCTTGTTCATTTTTTACGGGTCCGTTTACGATCGGGCTGTAGATTCATACATAGTGTGCACTGTGCAGCCGTATATCCTATACTTTCCAGCGTACGCATGAACCACCAAAAATACCGCCGCACAATTACAGCCGCAAATACAGCCGCACAGTTACATAGTCTGAACCTGGCCTTAAAGTGTAACTATAATATCTTACAGGACACACTATTAAAATCCTGCCACCCACATGTCTGTTCAGGTGCATCGAGGGGGAAATTCATCCAGTAGTGACATTGACTGCATTGTCATTGTATACAGTCAACGACGCTGCCGGATGAATTTAGTCCTTGCCGCACGCCTGAACAGACAATGCCAGCAGTAGGATTTTAAGAGTGTATACTGCAGCCAGCAAGAAATAATAGTTACGTTATAATAAATTTGTCAGATTGTTGTTGGTTACATCCCTCTTGATTAACCTCCCAACCACTTTTTACGGCTTTTTCAAAAATGGTGAAGAAAGTAAAAAAGGTAAATTATAGCACAAATATGGGGTGCAACATGATTTGCAACATTTTTCTACAAAGAAATTAGCACACAATAATTAATACATTTGCCAATATGTTTTTTTTTTTCAGGTCTTTGGTCCTTTGATCTGACAGTAACTCAGCTCCTTCAAGAAAATGTTATAGAGTCTGAAAGAGGAATTATAAATGGAGTGCAGAACTCTATGAATTATCTTCTTGATCTTATGCATTTCATCATGGTGATCTTAGGACCCAACCCAGAAGCATTCGGCTTACTTGTTCTTATTTCCGTCTCTTTTGTTGCCATGGGCCACATAATGTATTTTCGATTTGCATACAAAAATCTTAAAATGCAGCTATTTTCTTGCTCTTCTTCAGATCCCAAAACAGTGGCTGGTGATGAGCAAAATAAGGATTCTCCTGTTTAAAAGGGCGTTAAGTTCAGTAATCAATTAGAAGCTTATAAATCTCCAGATATGTTACAGTTTTTATTAAAATGTATGTTGTAATAAATGGTAATTTGATAAAACCACCAAAGAACACAGCTGCAGACGCAAATTTATGTTTATGTCTTTCTTTGTTCAATGCTGCAAGGCTAGGCTCACACACAGTAAAAAAAAAAAAGCTAAATACAACCGTAATTTTGAGTGAAAATTAAATGTGTAAACAGGTAAAAAAAAAAAACTGGATGGTCATAATTAAGTATGCCCTTTATTATTATATGGTGTGTGCACTGCTGTCCATTTTTCACGGAAGCTAATTATTATATTGAAATTACGGCTGTGTTTTTAACTCAACATTTTGGACATATTTTTACCTCAATATTACGGCCGTGTTTTCACCCCAAAATACACCTTAACTTTAGCTTTTTCTTACCACCCCATGTGTGAGGCAGTCTGACAGTGTGGTTAGAGTATATGTATAGGAATATGTCAGGAAATGCTCCAGTTGTTTACTTAACACCTTCTTATGGCTGGGCGATATGGCATAAAAATAAAATCTTTTCTGGATTTTGTCATTTAGTTCTAACAAAATAAAGTTCAGTAAGCTGATGATGACGGTGAAAGAAGAATTTTGAAAATATTTGATGCTACCTCATGCTGCCATCTGCCTGTGATTGAATAAAATACAGAAAGTGCCGTTGTAGATTGTAGAGGGAGGAGGAAGCAAACGCTGAACAGACTCCTCCCAGCACTAAGTGACAGAACTGTTGGTTTCTCATGTAGCCACATTGAATAAAGATGGGCCCCATAATATAGGCGATATAAGGCATTCTGCATTTATATAAAAAATTGGGATTAAATAAATTATCATACACATTGTGCAGTTATTAATAAAACTCCTAGGCTTTCTTCACACCACTATTTTGGCTTCTTTTACAGGGGAAACCACAGTGCCAGCACCAGACCCATCTAATGACCAACAACAGCTGTGCCTTACAAACTTGATTGCCTTTAATAGAGTCTACTGAAAAGTTTCCTGTTTGTTGAGAGGCACTTTATAATTTAGTGAAGCTAGCATTAGGCCCCGTTCACACTACAGAATACGTGCGGACCCCCCCCCATCCCCTCCCCCCGTGCAAATCTGTGTCAATTCTTTAAGCGGAGAGGTGCGGAAAGCAGAGGAGCATGAGCCCTCCCATTCAAACACATTGAAGACAGGATTCAGCGCAGAGTCCGGACAGGGGGTTTCCGCACAGAATCTCGGTGCCAATTCTGTAGTGTAAACAGGGCCTTACAGTTAGTTCAAAGTCTATCTTTAATATGATGATGGAAAACGACTTATTCTATTACTGAATGTGAAAATCAAAGCTTTTGACGATTAATGACATTTGATTGCTTTGCAGAAAGAATTTGAATCATGGTCATGTCATGTGAAATAGTTTTTGTTTATCTTCATTTATACAGTATCCTATTTCAGGCTATGTTCAAACAACACCTTTTTTGCGGCCATTCTGAGACCAAATAACAGTCGTTATTTCATAGAGATGAGTGAACCGGGTTCTTGTTCGAGTCCATCCGAACCTTAGAGCTTTATCCAAGTTAAGCAGCCACTGCTAATCAAACCTTAGAGCTTAGAGCTTAGAACCTTAGACAACCTTAGAGCTTTATCCAAGTTAAGCAGCCACTGCTAATCAAATGCCGAACGATCGGGTTCAGATGGACTCGAACACGAACCCGGTTCACTCATCTCTACAGCTGTTCTTATGAAATAGTTGCGGTTATTTGGCTTCAAAATGATGGCCATCAAATGGCCCAAAAAAGACGATGTGTGAACATAGCCTTAGGGTGTGTGCACACTACGGAATCCGCGTGTTTCACCCATGGCGGACTCTGTTGCGCGTACCCGCACGTGGTGTCGCGCAACTGAACTGACATGTCAATTCTTTCGGCAGAATGCAGAGTCCACCTGTGCATAGAATAGGGTCTATGGCACGGGCGGACATGTGCGCCGCCATGTGCGGGTACAAGTGACGGAATCCGCCACGGGTCATACGTGCGGATTCGGTAGTGTGCATGCACCCTTACCCGTGTGTAATCTCTCTAATTGTGTTTAGCATTTAACTTTTAGCATCTAACTACTATATTGATTGTCTTATTGTGATATATATCTTATATAGAAGAATTTACATAGTTTAGTGTCCAGTATTTGATGGAATATGTGGGTTGAGCTACACAACTACAGTTACCTGATGTGCTTCTCAAACTATAGCGCTGGTCACACCTGCAGTTTCGGTTTGTCTTGGTTGTAATATTGCTCCATATTGTGCATTGTGTGTACACAGTTTTGCTTAACTTCATCTTTGGGGGAAAAGAAGCTGTATGCAACCATTACACGAATATCTGATAGTGTTGTACCTCTTTTTTTATCCATAGGGAGACATTGAGTTTATGTCACTTATTTAATAACCATGCTTTGCCATTTAACTCTATGTATACACAGACAACACTGTATATAAATACTAAAGATGAACGAGACTGGCTGAGATTCATTTGTATCCCGCTGTCTTCTCGGTCCACGGGGAAGGTGGAGACAGCCCGAGTGCCACCTGGATAACAGGGATACAGCCTATGACCTAGGCTATATCCATGCTTTCCAGGCGGGACTCGGGTCTTCTTCACCTTCCCCACAGAGCAACAGACAGCAGGATTCAAATGTCAATGGTTCAGGTTTGTACAAACCTGCTCCTCGGCCTGGATCGCTCAGCTCTTGTAAATACGTAAAACCTTGAGTGTTAATTGAACATAAAATATAAGGATTTGTTTTGCAGCCTCAGAAACTAGCTTTTAGTCTGTGCTAAAATACTTCATATTTTCTGAAAAGGTCTACTCTAGAGAAAAACAAATGTTTTTAAACCGACTGATTTGTAAATTACTTCTATTTAAAAATCTCCAGTCTTCCAAAGTGAAAGCACTGTGTAAGACTGGGAACAAAAACACCACTTCCGTTAGGGCATACAGCAGCTGATAAGTACTGGAAGACTTGAGCTTTTTAAATTATAGTAATTTAAAAACTTTATAACTTTCTAAAACAATATTTTCATTGGAGTACCCCTTTAAATTGCCAAATGATTGCATTAATTTTCTACCTGTTATTAACAGTCTATTCACAATTATTATCATCAAAGCATTGCATATACAATTTTTCACAGTTTTTCTAGTACAAGGATGGCAACCTGTCCTGTGCTGGCATGATGGGATTTGTAGTTTTGTAGAAGCTGGAAGGTTCCCCATCCCTTTCCCAGTATCAAAGCGCATACTGACATTTGAATAGTTATGAAGGGTAGAGAGGCATATTAGTTTATACATCTATGTTTAGCAATTCTATAAAAGCATAACATGCCACCCTTAATTAGTGAAGTCAGATGGCTACTGTCCCAAAATGTTTGTATCTAATGGCCCCATTCACACTGAGCAAGGACATCGAAATTCTGCGGAGGAGCACTCCGCCGCGGAATCCCGCCCTGCTCAGTGTCTCACTGTGAGTGAATGAGAGGGTGCGCGCTCCTCCACAGCCGCCGCTCTCTGCTCTCCGCTTAAAGAAATGACATGTCTTTTCTTTGAGCGGAGAGTGGCGGCAGCGGAGGAGCACTCACCCTCTCCTTCACTCAAAGCAGCACACTGAGCCGCGGAATTCCGACGTTCTTGCTCAGTGTAAATGGGGCCAATAACAGTAAATAATTGCCGTTATTTTAAAACAGCAGCCATTTTTTTTAGATAACAGACATTATTTGCCATAAAATGGTGGTCATCAATTTCAATGGTGTGTGAACATAGCCTTTCTGTGTTTTCAATCTGCTCCCGGTTTAGGTTGCAAAATACTGACCAAAATACTGAGCAAAAGTGTGTGTGTGTGTGTGTGTGTCTGTGTGTGTGAACAGCCTTATAATACCTATTCATTCTCTTATATCTTCTCCAATACTTCCCTCTGTCTCCCCCATGTCCAGTTTATATTTCTGTCAGTTTCCTGGCAACCCCACAAACACTTGCAGGAGTTCTCCCTGTTTTGAGGGTCATTGTTTGCTTTCAACACTATTTTACAGCTGTTTGTATTGTTAGCATTCTCTTGCTAATCACTAAGTATTCAGACCCTTCTCTCGTCGCTCCAGAATTTGGCAAGAATCTCTGGTTTAGAAAATAACTGTTTCTTTTTGAAAATTTTATTAGGACACTTCTTCAAAGTTACTTTCTGTTCCTATTTTTTGAAAAAAGAGCCAAGGGTCACAAAACATAGACGTAAAACAAATACACAAAATGTGTGATCTGTGAATCCTTGTCAAATATACAAAACTTTCACAATAGGCACAATATGCCCTTTATTTTGCAAGCTCCTTTATAAAAGCCTGTGTCTGCAAATCTGCAGTCCAAATATGTTTTTTTCTGCTTCTCTGATGCATAATGAGATTGCATTCTTTGCATTTATATTGATGCATTTGTTACCCTTATTAAAGCAAAAGAACATATTTATGCTTACCTGGAGCCAATAAGGAGTTTGTATTTTTCATAAACAGTGTGCACTTTAAATGGGAGAACTACGTAGGTAATGATTGTACAAGCACTTTTATATCGATTTTTTTTCTATGGGTATATTTCCATACATTGTTAAAACTGTCTATAAAAAAAACTGTGTCATCCATGTTGTAATACAAAAATATTGTAACCTTTTTGTCAGTTCATAATAATAAATTTTAATTGTTGGCAAATATTACTTTGTAATCTGTAATCTCTTTTTATCAAAAAATCAAG